>NC_041386.1:583500797-583612924 GCF_002162155.2 Triticum dicoccoides
TGAATTTCATCGTATGATCCAGAGTTAAAAGTTGTACTGTAAAATAACCGATATATCATAGGAAGCGTGCAATTGAACTATGGAATCTTGTCATAGTTTTTACACAGGCTTGAACTAACAACTTTAGGAGTAATAAGATCTCCACGATGTCCTTACTTAAGGTGTTCTTTCTTTTATAACCTCACTTCGATGAATCCATCTTTGCCTGTGCTATTCTTTTCTACAAAAAGTACTACTACTTCCATTCCAAAATTGATATTTTGAAAAGGTGCCTTCAAGCTTTTCTTTAGCTTTGTCTGAATATTTAGAAAGATTATCAAGGTTAGCCAATCAAACTAATATCATCAGATTTTCATGCTAAACACATTTCATAATTCTTTGTTTCTCTTCTTTTTACTAATCTATTGATATAAAAAAAAATGAGCATCGAAGTCACATCTTGGAGACTACTCTGTTCTAAAGTACTCCCTTTGTCATCAAAATGAATAAAAGGGGATGTATCTAGATGTATTTTAGTTCTAGATACACCCCTTTTTGTTCATTTTGATGACAAGTATTTTCGGACGGAGGGAGTACATGATGGAGGGAGTACATGAGATTGTTAGTTTATTATTATTTGGCCTTCCGCACCCATTAACAGTGAACTGATTTGAAGGTTGGAGGGTCTACCCCGGAATCATTTGAGATCATTGCACGAGCATCTTCTGAAGCTGTGTTTGAAGCTAAAAGGATGGAGAAGAGGTTCTTTCTATACAGATTTATAATATGGCTGGAGGAGCTTTTGAATGAACTTCACCTATTTGGAATGAAGCTGTGGTTGCATTATCAACAACCAAGGAGGATACTGGCTGGGTAAAAGCAGCTCGGCATATCAACAGTTTTTTGACTAGTGTAAATGCAAAATTGGCATCTAGTTCCATGAGAGAAATATATGGCATTTGGTGTAACATTGCCTTGTTTTTTTATGCATTATTCGGCATATCAACCATGATTGATCTTAGATCTTCCTTGAATGTACACCTCCCTATAGAAGAAGAGATGACAGTTTTGAGATAGTGTATGTTCGTTCATTTTGGTAGGTGGATAAAGTATACAAATTGCCATCACTGTATAGTGTGAATGATCAAGCTCTTGTTCCATGATGTGTTTTCATTCTTCACTGCATGTTTTATTTTGATTTAGTCAGTACCCTCTAAAACATCGATAAGTGCAAAATTCGTCTGCTCAAAATAGAAGTTTCTCTTTAGTCCTGTCGATGCGATATTTTGCTGGTGATAAACAAGTTCCATAAACAAGGCCAATATCTAATTCTTGCTCTCTGCACCCTATTTTAAAACTGGTCTTTTGGACTTGTATAAAATACTCCCTCATGTATCTAGACATGTTTTAGTGTTAGATTCATCCATATCTAAATAAATCAAAAACAAGCTTTTTTGGACGGAGGTACCTTATTTTTCCATCGTAAGTAAAAATATGATTTCAGGTAGCAGATTAGTAACTAACAAAAATGACAAAAAATCTTGCAACACAATTTTCCATTACAATTTGCAAGCAGCAGAGACGATTGAGTTCTGAAGATTCTTCTTCCCTAGACTACACCGATCAAATCCAACCCAATTCGCGCTCTCGCTGAGGTTGCCCCCCTGTGGTCACCGCAGGTCTCTGAGTGGGTATCCAGTCCAGCTCCGGTGATCCCCGCCGCTCCTTGCGGCTGCCGTCGGGCGGTGACTGCTTCCGGTGCTTCCTCATGTGCCCGCCGAGCGCCTGCCCTGAGAGGCACTCCTTGCCGCACACCTCGCACCTGTGTACTTTGCTGTGGGGCCTTCCAACAGCGACCGCCGAGCTGCCATTGCCGCCGGCCTCCTCGACAACTTCGTCGCCGCCGTGACCACCGTGGTTCGCTGCACCGGTGAATATCTCCTCGTTGATGTTGCCCACATTGCGCCCCAGGAAGCCTCTGGTGTCGGCGTCCGGATGATGTGCTGCAAAGTCCACCGTCTTGTTCCCAGCCGCGGCCTTGTCCTCGCCGTGAGCGGCATTGCCATCGGCAGCCTCTTGGCCCACCGTGGCCAGCTTCTCGCCGCGGTCACCATTGCCACCACCGGAAACGTTCTCTGGGCTCGCTGCCGCGGCGATCGCGTCCTTGGCCTTCTTCCTGTGGCCCAAGTGCACGTGCCCGCCGAGCGCCTGGTGGCTGCCGAAGCACCTCCCGCACATGTTGCACAGGAAGCGCCTGGGAGCTCCCGCCGCCGCTGCCACCACCGGCGTCTTCTGCTCTGCCGTCACGTCCCGATGCTGCGTTCCCCCGCCACTCCCCTTGCCATGCACGGCGCGCTGTGCCTTCGGCTCCACGCCGTGACCGCGACGCTTCTTGTTCTTCTTGCCCAGATCAAAAAGATCGCCCCGTTCCGGGCAAAACACGGCGGGCTCCTCGCTCCCAGACTCCTCCCCGGTCGAGGAGGCGCCGCGCGGCGCTGCGAGGCTAAGCCGAGCCTCCTTGTCCTTGGCCGCCACCGGAGGGTCGTCGGCGAGTAACATCTCCCGGAGACGCCTCTTCCGCCCGCCGCCGCCGCCGCCTCGCCCGCGCGGCGGCATCGCGTCTTGATCACCATCTTCGCTCGCCTCCGCCGGCGCGGGCTGGCGCGCGAGGAACACGAAGCGGTCGACGTCGTCGTCGTCGTCGGAGTCCGAGACGTAGCGCTCCTCCTCGCCGGCTGCTTCCTCCTCGACGAGAAAGCTCGGGCGGTGGTGCCGGAGCGGATCTCCCGACATGGCGATGGCGGTCATGTGTGGTGTGGCGGCGGTGGTGCCCTAGTTTGCGCGTATATATAAGGAAGGAATAGGGTCGCGCCGATCGGGAGAGGGAAGCAGCTGCTTGCCTCGCCTGGATGTGGCTGCTGTGCTGGGTACGGTACGCACGCACGGTCGGATGCGAGTCCCAGTCGGACCCGAGTCGGGCGGCGGATCCTCTTCTCACCATGTCTGTCTTTGACACGGTTTTGCGTGGCGGCGCAGCGTGAATCCGCGATCCTGATTCCAAACCTTTTCTGTCAAGAAAGAAACACAACACAAACGCAGATGCTCGTATACATGCACATATATTCATTTCTATAAATACACACACACATTTTATCTATATGATCATTTCCGAGCGACTGAGCAGGCAGGTCTTGAGAACCAAGATTTGCTTTGAATCACTGGAAAAAAGAATGGACCACCTAGTCAACTGAAATCAAAATTCAGTTTGAAACTTTTTGTAGCATTAGCCGCGCGAGAAAATACGTAAATTTTTCAGCTTCGACTCATTTGAAAGTTTTGCTAGTTCGGCTATGTTGGCGAAATCACTTCTTGTTTGAAGCCTCAAGTTCACCTGATTGATTGCCGAGGAGGTTGAAGCCGAAATCTAGCCGGCACAATACACGAATTCGGGCACAGAAAATTATAAAGGCACAAATTAATTTTAAGACCAAGTCAATTGGCACCAAAAGACTTGACTTATTCAAGCATAATCTTTTTTTACATAAGCTATTCGGTATTTTTGAGCTCATGACACTGCTAACCTGTTATGTGATTTCAATCCTGGAAGCAAGACTTCTTGGTCGAGGTTGAGCATGGGGTGTTGCACCCACAATTTTTTCGAAAAGGCAAAGTATCACGGATAAGTGTTCCTGAAGAAGATTTTGATCCTCATGCTGGCCTTCCAGCCCGGCCTGACTCTTGGGGGCTACTGGATCCGCGTTTATTCAAAGGCAGTAAGTCAATTACCGAGGAGATTCGATCCTCGGGTCGTCCATGTTCTCCGTCCTAAGTCTTGGGGGCTACTGCATCGACATTTCAAGCCTGACATCAGGTTGATCGATGAATCCTGTAGAACCGAGCTTGCGGGCTATTTGTGAAGGACATATGCCCTAGAGGCAATAATAAAGTTGTTATTTATATTTCCTTATATCATGATAAATGTTTATTATTCATGTTAGAATTGTATTAACTGAAAACTTGATACATGTGTGAATACATAGACAAAACACCGTGTCCCTAGTAAACCTCTACTCGACTAGCTTGTTGATCAAAAATGGTTAAGTTTCCTAACCATAGACATGTGTTGTCATTTGATTAACGTGATCACATCATTAGAAGAACGATGTGATGGACAAGACCCATCCGTTAGCTTAGCATAATGATCGTTAAATTTTATTGCTATTGCTTTCTTCATGACTTATACATATTCCTTTGACTATGAGATTATGCAACTCCCGGATACCGGAGGAATACCTTGTGTGCTATCAAACGTTACAACGTAATTGGATGATTATAAAGATGCTCTACAAGTATCTCCAATGGTGTTTGTTGGGTTGGCATAGATCGAGATTAGGATTTGTCACTCCGAGTATCGGAGAGGTATCTCTGGGCCCTCTCGGTAATGCACGTCATAATAAGCCTTGCAAGCAATGTGATTAATGAGTTAGTTGCGGGATGATGCATTACGGAACGAGTAAAGAGATTTACCGATAACGAGATTGAACTAGGTATGGAGATACCGACGATCGAATCTCAAACAAGTAACATACCGATGACAAAGGGAATAACGTATGTTGTCATAACGGTTTGACCGATAAAGACCTTTGTAGAATATGTGGGAACCAATATGAGCATCTAGGTTCCGCTATTCGTTATTGACTGGAGAGGTGTCTCGGTTATGTCTACATAGTTCTCGAACCCGTAGGGTCCGCACGCTTAACGTTCGATGATGATTTGTATTATTTGAGTTATGTGATTTGGTGACCGAATGTTGTTTGGAGTCCCGGATGAGATCACAGACATGACGAGGAGTCTCGAAATGGCGGAGAGGTAAAGATTCATATATAGGACGACAATATTCGGACACCAGAAGTGTTCTGGGGGTACCGGGTACGTATCGGGTCACCGGAAGGGATTTCGGGCAACCCCGGCAGGCTATATGGGCCTAATTGTTGGGGAACGTAGTATTTCAAAAAATTTACCTACGATCACGCAAGATCTATCTAGGAGATGCACAACAATGAGAGGGTAAAGTGTGTCTACGTACCCTCTTAGACCGAAAGCGGAAGCGTTTATTAACGCGGTTGATGTAGTCGAACGTCTTCGTGATCCAACTGATCCAAGTACCGAACGTACGACACCTTCGTGATCTGCACACGTTCAGCTCGGTGATGTCCCTCGAACTCTTGATCCAGTTGAGGCTGAGGGAGAGTTCCATCTGCATGATGGCGTGATGACGGTGATGATGAAGTTACCGACGCAGGGCTTCGCCTAAGCACTACGACAATATGACTGAGGTGTAAAACTGTGGAGGGGGGCACCGCACACGGCTAAAGATCAACTTGTGTGTCTTTGGGGTGCCCCTGCCTCCGTATATTAAGGAGGGAGAGGGAGAGGCAGCCGGCCCTAGGGGCGCGCGCCAAGGTGTGGAGTCCTACTAGGGACTCCCTAGTCCTAGTAGGATTCCACCTCCCACACGGAGTAGGAAAGGGGGAAGTGAGAAGGAGAAGGAAAGGGGGAGGGCCTTCTCCTAGTCCTAATCGGCCTCCTTCCCAAGGGGGGGGGGGGCGCACCAGCCCCTTGTGGGCTGGTGTGCTTCCCTCTTTTGGCCCATAAGGCCCATAACTTCTCCCGCGGGGTTCCGGTAACCTCCCGATGCTCCAAAAAAAATGCCCGAACCACTCAGAACCATTCCGATGTCCAAATGCAACCTTTCAATATATGAATCTTTACCTCTCGACCATTTTGAGACTCCTCGTCATGTCCGTGATCTCATCCGGGACTCCGAACAAGCTTCGGTCATCAAAACACAGAACTCATAATACAAATCATCATCAAACGTTAAACGTGCGGACCCTACGGGTTCGAGAACTATGTAGACATGACTGAGACACCTCTCCGGTCAATAACCAATAGCGGAACCTAGATGCTCATATTTTCTCCCACATATTCTACGAAGATCTTTATCGATCAAACCGCATAACAACATACGTTGTTCCCTTTGTCATCGGTATGTTACTTGCCCGAGATTCGATCGTCGGTATCATCATACCTAGTTCAATCTCGTTACTGGCAAGTCTCTTTACTTGTTCCGTAATGCATCATCCTGCAACTAACTCATTAGTCACATTGCTTGCAAGGCTTATAGTGATGAGCATTACCGAGAGGGCCCAGAGATACCTCTCCGATACTCGGAGTGACAAATCCTAATCTCGATCTATGCCAATCCAACAAACACCTTCGGATACACCTGTAGAGCATCTTTATAATCACCCAGTTACATTGTGATGTTTGATAGCACACAAGGTGTTCCTCCGGTATTCAGGAGTTGCATAATCTCATAGTCAGAGGAACATGTATAAGTCATGAAGAAAGCAATAGCAATAAAACTTAACGATCATTATATTAAGCTAACGGATGGGTCTTGTCCATCACATTATTCTCCTAATGATGTGATCCTGTTCATCAAATGACAACACATGTCCATGGTCAGGAAACTTAACCATCTTTGATTAACGAGCTAGTCAAGTAGAGGCATACTAGGGAAACTTTGTTTTGTCTATGTATCCACACATGTATCAAGTTTCCGGTTAATACAATTCTAGCATGAATAATAAACATTTATCATGATAAGGAAATATAAATAACAACTTTATTATTGCCTCTAGGGAATATTTCCTTCAGTCTCCCACTTGCACTAGAGTCAATAATCTAGTTCACATCGTCATGTGATTTAACACCAATAGTTCACATCTTTATGTGATTAGTTCACATCGCCATGTGACTAATACCCAAAGGGTTTTACTAGTGTCAATAATGTTGTTCACATTGCTATGTGATTAACACCCAAAGAGTACTAAGGTGTGATCATGTTTTGCTTGTGAGAGAAGCTTTAGTCAATGGGTCTGACACATTCAGAGCCGTATGTATTTTGCAAATTTTCTATGTCTACAATGCTTTGCATGGAGCTACTCTAGCTAGTTGCTCCCACTTTCAATATGTATCCAGATTGAGACTCAGAGTCACCCGGATCGGTGTAAAAGCTTGCATCAGCGTAACTCTTTACGACGAACTCTTTATCACCTTCATAACTGATAAATATCTCCTTAGTCTTCTAATGATAATTTTGACCGCTGTCAAGTGATCCACTCCTGGATCAATATCGTACCCCCTTGCCAAACTCATGGCATGGTACACAATAGGTTTGGTACACAGCATAGCATACTTTATAGAACCTATGGCTAAGGCATAGGGAATGACTTTCATTCTCTTTCTATTTTCTGCCGTGGTCGTGTTTTGAGTCTTACTCAACTTTACACCTTGCAATACAGGCAAGAACTCCTTCTTTGATTGTTCCATTTTGAACTACTTCAAAAATCTTGTGAAGGTATGTACTCATTGAAAAATCTTATCAAGCATCTTGATCTATCTTTATAGATCCTGATGCCCAATATGTAAGCAGCTTCACCGAGGTCTTTCTTTGAAAAACTCCTTTCAAACACTCCTTTATGCTTTCCAGAAAATTCTACATCATTTCCGATCAACAATATGTCATTCACATATACTTATCAGAAAGGCTGTAGCGCTCCCACTCACCTTCTTGTAAATACAGGCTTCATCGCAAGTCTGTATAAAACTATATGCTTTGATCAACTTATCAAAGCGTATATTCCAACTCCGAGATGCTTGCACCAGTCCATAGATGGATCGCTGGAGCTTGCACATTTTGTTAGCACCTTTAGGATTGACAAAAGCTTCTGGTTGTATCATATACAACTCTTCTTTAATAAATCCATTAAGGAATGCAGTTTTGATATCCATTTGTCAGATTTCATAAAATGTGGCAAGTGCCAACATGATTTGGATAGACTTTAAGCATCGATACGAGTGAGAAAATCTCATCATAGTCAACATCTTGAATTTGTCAAAAACCCTTTTCGACAAGTCGAGCTTTGTAGATAGTAACACTACTATCAGCGTCCGTCTTCCTCTTGAAGATCCATTTATTCTCAATGGCTTGCCGATCATCGGGCAAGTCCACCAAAGTCCACACTTTGTTCTCATACATGGATTCTATCTCAGATTTCATGGCCTCAAGCCATATGTCGGAATCTGGGCTCATCATCGCTTCCTCATAGTTCATAGGTTCATCATGGTCTAGCAACATGACTTCCAGAACAGGATTACCATAACAATCTGGTGCGGATTGTACTCTGGTTGACCTACGAGGTTCGGTAGTAACTTGATCTGAAGTTTCATGATCATCATCATTAACCTCCTCGCTAATTGGTGTAGGCATCACTGGAACTGATTTCGGTGATGAGCTACTTTCCAATTCGAGAGAAGGTACAATTACCTCATCAAGTTCTACTTTCCTCCCACTCACTTCTTTCGAGAGAAACTCCTTCTTTAGAAAGGATCCCGAGGAGATTCGGCCCTTAGGTCGGCCATGTTGCCCGACCTAAGTCTCAGGGGCTACTACATTGTTGTTTTAGTCAAAAATTATAAGTGGAATGAACAATCCGAGAAGATTTGACTCTTAGGTCAGCCATTCTGCCCGACCTGAATCTCGGGGGCTACTAGATCAATGATTTTAAATAATAAGCTATACTTGAGGAGATTCGATCCTCGGGTCAGCCATTCTGCCTAACCTGAATCTCCGGGGCTACTGCACCGGTGTTTTCTCCTAAGACTATATTATACGACCCGCAGTCCATCTTGTGTCAAGCCAGACTACAGTTCGGGGGCTAAAATATGTGAAAGTGCTAAGTTATTTGTGTGACTCATGGCGCAGACCGAATCTAGTGTTGATTTGCACCTTGAGGGCTATTGCCGATATAACTCTGCAGTGAGTAAATTGCATCAATCAGAATTCCTTTTAAAGCAGAAACTCATCCCGCTAGAGTCTAATTCATGGAAATTAATTCCGCGGAGGCCGGCTATCTACAACAACAAATCAAGACCGGAGTGGTTGATCCAAATTCAGGAAGCAAGCCATCCATAGGAGGTCGGCGACGAGCACTGCTACTTGTGAGCTGTGTTGGATTTTCCCCCAAGAGGAAGGGTGAGCAATGTAGTAGCGAATAAGTAGAACCAAGGTTATCAAACCAATAGGAGAACCAAGCAAATTCTAGTGAACAGTACCTGCACACACAAGAGAAAATACTTGCACCCAACACGGGCAAGAGGGTTGTCAATCCCCTTGAACTTGTTACTTGTAAGGATTAAATCTGATAGTGATAGATAGATAAATTGAAAAGGAAAATAAAAAGATTAAAATTACAGCAAGGTATTTTTGGTTTTAGTAATATGATAAAAGTAGACCAGGGGCATAGTTTTCACTAGAGGCTTCTCTCTCGAAACACAACATACGGTGGGTAGACAAAGTTATGACGATATTCATGTCAATGATCATGTATATAGGCATCACGTCCGTGACAAGTAGACCCAAACGATTCTGCATCTACTATTATTACTCCACCAGTCGACCTCTATCCAGCATGCATCTATGGTACTAAGTTCATAACAAACAGAGTAACGCTTCAAGCAACATGACATGACGTAGATAGAATAAAACCAAATAGTATGAAAACCCCTTAATGGCAACAATACAAATACGTGCCTCGCTACCCCTACTGCCACTGGGTGAGGACACTACAAGATTGAACCCACTACAAAGTACCTTTCCCACTGAATATGAATCAATCTAGTTGGCCAAATCAAACAGATAGATCAGAGAGAAATTCAAAGCTATAACAATCATGCATAATAAAGTTCAGCAAAGACTCCATTACTTTCAATGAATATTCGAAATCATAAACCCGTAATTCATCAGATCCCAACAAACACACCGAAAAGGATTACATCGAATCGATCATTAAAGAGAACATTGTATTGAAGATCAAAGTGAGAGAAGAAACTATCTAGCTACTAGCTATGGACCCGTAGGTCTGTGGTGAATTCTACCTATTGAGCATTGCGTTGGTTTTCCCTTGAAGAGGAAAGGGTGATGTAGCAAAGTAGCGTAAGTATTTTCCTCAGTTTTTGAGAACCAAGGTATCAATCCAGTAGGAGACTACACGCAAGTCCCTCGTACCTACACAAACAAATAAGAACCTCGCAACCAACGCGATAAAGGGGTTGTCAATCCCTTCACGATCACTAACGAGAGTGAGATCTGATAGATATAATAATAATAAGATAAATATTTTTGGTATTTTTATGATATAGATTGAAAGTAAAGATTGCAAAATAAACGGTAATAGAAATAACTTGTTGACGGGAGATTAATATAATGGAGAATAGACCCGGGGGCCATAGGTTTCACTAGTGGCTTCTATCAAGATAGCATAAGTATTACGGTGGGTGAACAAATTACTGTCGAGCAATTGATAGAAAAGTGCATAATTATGAGAATATCTAGGCATGATCATGTATATAGGCATCACGTCTGCAACAAGTAGACCGAAATGATTCTGCATCTACTACTATTACTCCACACATCGACCACTATCCAGCATGCATCTAGAGTATTAAGTTCATAAGAACAGAGTAATGCATTAGGCAAGATGACATGGTGTAGAGGGATAAACTCAAGCAATATGATATAAAACCCTTCTTTTTATCCTCGATGGTAACAATACAATACGTGCCTTGCTGCCCCTACTGTCACTGGGAAAGGACACCGCAAGATTGAACCCAAAGCTAAGCACTTCTCCCATTGCAAGAAAGATCAATCTAGTAGGACAAACCAAACTAATAATTCGAAGAGACTTGCAAAGATAACCAATCATACATAAAAGATTTCAGATAAGAATCAAATATTGTTCATAGATAAACTTGATCATAAACCCACAATTCATCGGATCTCGACAAACACACTGCAAAAAGAGTTACATCAAATAGATCTCCAAGAAGATCGAGGAGAACATTGTATTGAGATCCAAAGAGAGAGAAGAAGCCACCTAGCTAATAACTATGGACCCGAAGGTCTGAAAAATAAACTACTCACACATCATCGGAGAGGCTATGGTGTTGATGTAGAAGCCCTTCGTGATTGATTCCCCCTCCGACGGAGCTTCGAAAAAGGCCCCAAGCTGGGATCTCTTGGGTACATAAGGTTGCGGTGGTGGAAATAGGGTTTCGTGGTGCTCCTGGATGTTTTCGGGGTATATGGATATATATAGGAGGAAGAAGTAGGTCGGTGGAGCCACGAGGGGCCCATGAGGGTGGAGGGCGTGCCCCCTGCCTCGTGGCCTCCTCGTTGATTTCTCAACGTCCACTCCAAGTCCCCTGGGTCACGTTTGTTCCAAAAATAACTCTCCCAAATGTTTTATTCCGTTTGGATTCCGTTTGATATTCCTTTTCTGCGAAACACTAAAATAGGCAAAAAAAATAGCAATTTGCACTAGGCCTTGGGTTAGTAGGTTAGTCCAAAAATAATATAAAAGTGCATAAATAAGCCCATTAACATCCAAAACAGATAATATAATAGCATGGAACAATCAAAAATTATAGATATGTTGGAGACGTACCAAGCATCCCCAAGCTTAATTCCTGCTCTTCCTCGAGTAGGTAAATGATAAAAAACAGAAATTTTGATGTGGAATGCTACCTAGCATAATTATCAATGTAATTTTCTTTATAGTGGCATGAATGTTCAGATCCGAAAGATTCAAGACAAAAGTTTAATATTGACATAAAAATAATAATACTTCAAGGATACTAACTAAGCAATCATGTCTTCTCAAAATAACATGGCGAAAGAAAGTTCATCCCTACAAAATCATATAGTTTGGTCATGCTCCATTTTCGTCACACAAGAATGCTCTCATCTTGCACAACCCCAATGACAATCTCAAACTTTTTTCAACTTTCACGCAATACATGAGCGTGAGCCATGGACATAACACTATGGGTGGAATAGAATATAATGATGGGGGTTGCGTGGATAAGACAAAAAAGGAGAAAGTCTCACATTGACGCGGCTAATCAATGGGCTAGGGAGATGCCCATCAATTGATGTCAATGCAAGGAGTAGGGATTGCCATGCAACGGATGCACTACAGCTATAAATGTATGAAAGCTCAACAAAAAAAAACTAAGTGGGTGTGCATCCAACTTGCTTGCTCATGAAGACCTAGGGCATTTGAGGAAGCCCATTGTTGGAATATACAAGCCAAGTTCTATAATGAAAAATTCCCACTAGTATATGAAAGTGACAAAACAAGAGATTCTCTATCATAAAGATCATGGTGCTACTTTGAAGCACAAGTGTGGAAAAAGAGGATAGTAGCATTGTCCCTTTTTATTTCTTTTCTTCTTCTTTTTTTAGCCTTTCTCTCTCTTTTTCTTTTTTTGGGACAATGCTCTATTAATGATGATCATCACACTTATATTTATTTACAACTCAATGATTATAACTCGATACTAGAACAAAATATGACTCTATATGAATGCCTCCGGCGGTGTACCGGGAAGGGCAATGAATCAAGAGTGACATGTATGATAAATTATGCATGGTGGCCTTGCCACAAATACGATGTCAACTACATGATCATGCAAAACAATATGACAATGATGAAGCGTGTCATAAATGAAATGGTGGAAAGTTGCATGGCAATATATCTCGGAATGGCTATGGAAATGCCATAATAGGTAGGTATGGTGGCTGTTTTGAGGAAGATATAAGGAGGTTTATGTGTGATAGAGCATACCATATCACGGGGTTTAGATGCACCAGCGAAGTTTGCACCAACTCTCAAGGTGAGAAAGGGCAATGCACGATACCGAAGAGGCTAGCAATGATGGAAGGGTGAGAGTGCGTATAATCCAGGGACTCAACATTAGTCATAAAGAACTCACACACTTATTGCAAAAATCTACAAGTCATCAAAAACCAAGCACTACACACATGCTCCTAGGGGGATAGGAAAAGACCATCGCTCGTCCCCGACTGCCACTCATAAGGAAGACAATCAAAGAACACCTCATGTTTCAAATTTGTTACACAACGGTTACCATACGTGCATGCTACGGGACTTGCAATCTTAAACACAAGTATTTCTCAAATTCACAACTACTCAACTAGCACACTCTAATATCGCCACCTTTAAACAATTATCAAGTATCAAACTTCTCATAGCATTCAATACGCTTTCTATGATAGTTTTTATTATACCCATCTTGGATGCCTATCATATTAGGACTAGTTTCATAACCAAAGCAAATTACCATGTTGTTATAAAGGACTCTCAAAATGATATAAGTGAAGCATGAGAGATCAATAATTTCTATAAAATAAACCACCACCGTGCTCTAAAAAATATAAGTGAAGCACTAGAGCAAAATTATCTAGCTCAAAAGATATAAATGAAGCACGTAGAGTATTCTAATAAATTCCAATTCATGTGTGTCTCTCCCAAAAGGTGTATACAGAAAAGATGATTGTGGTAAAAAAGCAAAGTCTCAAATCATACAAGACGCTCCAAGCAAAACACATATCATGTGGTGAATAAAAATATAGCCTCAAGTAAAGTTACCGATAGAAGAAGATGAAAGAGGGGATGCCTTCCGGGGCATCCCCAAGATTAGGCTTTTGGTTGTCCTTGAATTTTACCTGGGGTGCCTTGGGCATCCCCAAGCTTAGGCTCTTGCCACTCCTTGTTCCATAATCCATCAAATCTCTACCCAAAACTTGAAAACTTCACAACACAAAACTTAAACAGAAAATCTCATGAGCTCAGTTAGTATATGAAAACAAACCACCACTTAAGGTACTGTAATTAACTCATTATTTATTTATATTGGTGTTAAACCTACTGTATTACAACTTATCTATGGTTCATACCCTCCGATAGTAGCCATAGATGCATCAAAATAAGCAAACAAGACGCGAAAAATAGAATCTGTCAAAAACAGAACAGTCTGTAGTAATCTGTAGGTTTCGAATACTTCTGTAACCCCCAAAATTCTAAAATAAATTTCTGGACGTGAGGAATTTATCTATTAATCATCTTTAAAAAGAATCAACCTAATCTCACTCTCCAGTAAAATATGGCAGCAAATCTCGTGAGCGCTAAAGTTTCTGTTTTTTTACAGCAAGATCGCAAAGACTTTCCCCAAGTCTCCCCAAAGGTTCTACTTGGCACATAAAGGTGTTGTCAATCCCTTCATGGTTACTTACGAGAGTGAGATCTGATAGAGATAATAATAATAAGATAAATATTTTTGGTATTTTTATGATATAGATTTAAAGTAAAGATTGCAAAATAAACGGTAATAGAAATAACTTGTTGACGGGAGATTAATATAATGGAGAATAGACCTGGGGGCCATAGGTTTCACTAGTGGCTTCTCTCAAGATAGCATAAGTATTACGGTGGGTGAACAAATTACTGTCGAGCAATTGATAGAAAAGTGCATAATTATGAGAATATCTAGGCATGATCATGTATATAGGCATCACGTCTGCAACAAGTAGACCGAAACGATTCTGCATCTACTACTATTACTCCACACATCGACCGCTATCCAGCATGCATCTAGAGTATTAAGTTCGTAAGAACAGAGTAATGCATTAGGCAAGATGACATGATGTAGAGGGATAAACTCAAGAAATATGATATAAACCCCATCTTTTTATCCTCGATGGCAACAATACAATACGTGCCTTGCTGCCCCTACCATCACCGGGAAAGGACACCACAAGATTGAACCCAAAGCTAAGCACTTCTCCCATTGCAAGAAAGATCAATGTAGTAGGCCAAACAAAACTGATAATTCGAAGGGACTTGCAAAGATAACCAATCATACATAAAAGATTTCAGAGAAGAATCAAATATTGTTCATAGATAAACTTGATCATAAACCCACAATTCATCGGATCTCGACAAACACCCCTCAAAAAGAGTTACATCGAATAGATCTCCAAGAATATCGAGGAGAACATTGTATTGACATCCAAAGAGAGAGAAGAATCCACCTAGCTAATAACTATGGACCCGAAGGTCTGAAATAAACTACTCACACATCACCGGAGAGGCTATGGTCTTGATGTAGAAGCCCTCCGTGATTGATTCCCCCTCCGGCGGAGCTCCAGAAAAGGCCCCAAGCTGGGATCTCTTGGGTACAGAAGGTTGCGACAGTGGAAATAGGGTTTTGTGGTGCTCCTGGATGTTTTCGGGGTATATGGATATATATATAGGAGGAAGAAGTAGGTCGGTGGAGCAACGATGGGCCCACGAGGGTGGAGGGCGTGCCTAGGGGGGTAGGCTCGCCCCCCTGCCACGTGGCCTCCTCGTTGATTTCTTGACACCCACTCCAAGTCCCCTGGATCACGTTTGTTCCAAAAATAACTCTCTCGGAGGTTTTATTCCGTTTGGATTCCGTCTGATATTCCTTTTCTGCGAAACACTGAAATAGGCAAAAAAACAGCAATTTGCAATGGGCTTGAGTTAGTAGGTTAGTCCCAAAAATAATATAAAAGTGTATAAATAAGCCCATTAACATCCAAAACAGATAATATGATAGCATGGAACAATCAAAATTTTTAGATACGTTGGAGACGTATCAGTGAATTACTCACACATCATCGGAAGGGCAACAAGGTTGCTGTAGAAGCCCTTCGTGATTGATTCCCCCTCTGGCTGAGTACCGGAAAAGGCATCTAGATGGGATCATGGAAGAACAGAAGCTTGTGGCAGCGGAAAAGTTGTTTCGGGTTGCTCTCTGTTGGTTTGGGGATTTATGGGAATTTATAGCACTAGAATTATGTCAAACGGAGCTGCGTGGGATCCATGAGTTCAGGTGGTGCGACACCCTCTCTGGGGCGCGCCGTGTGAGCTCATGGCTCTGCCGTAGATCTTCCGGCATCCCCCCTGAATGTTCTAGGGTCCGTTCTAGTCCAGAAAAAATCACCGTAAAGTTTCATCGTGTTTGGACTTCGTTTGATACTGATTTTCTGAAAAGCCAAAAACAAACAAAAAAGCAGAAACTAGCACTGGACACTGGGTTAATAGGTTAGTCTCCAAAAAATGATATAAAATTGCATATGAAGTATCTAAGATTGGTAATATAATAGCATGAAACAATAGAAAAATGTAGATATGTTGGAGACGTATCAAGCACTATGCGGGAATTCAGCCCACGGAGGCCGGTTGCGCGGGAACTTTTTGTGGTGCAGGTCGGTTGTCTTCATCGAAAAGTCAATGCCAAGGTTATTTGTTCCAGTTCGGGTAGAGCCCGACAATTGGAGGCCGGTTGCAAGCTGATACTCTCAGGGGAGGCCTCAGTGAACTGGTTTCAACCTCTGCGGATTAAACACGATGCATAGTCTAACTTTCCGAGGTCCGACCAAGCTTGAAGACTGGTTCAGGGGCTACTTACGGTGTTACGGTCCAGGGTGACCTCACCATGTTAGGGGATGCTTCGGTGAACTGGTTTCAACCTGTGCATATTAAACACGATGCATAGTCCAACTTTCTGAGGTCCGACCAAGCTTTAAGACCGGTTCAGGGGCTACTGACGATGTTACGGTCCAGGGTGACCTCACCATGTTAGATGCCAACCTGGTTGGCCGACCCAAGGACCCCTAGGTCGGTTCTGCCATGGACCACTATGTCGTCCCATGGCGCTCTACAAAGAAGATTCGAGGATCCTTGTTATTCAAGACAAGGAATCTATATCCGTGGAGGACTCCCCTCCACAGACATAGCCGACTACAACTCTTTTGTAATTCTAGGCCTCTGATATCTTATATAACCCGGGGCCGAGCTAGTCGATGGACCCCATCTTAGATAACAGTCAATCCCTTGGTATTGACTTGTACTTTCTACACACACCAACACAATATATGTGAGCTGGAGTAGGGTATTATCTCTTGATCTCCTCAGTGAGAGACCAAACCTGCATAAAACCTTACTACTTTTACCATCCAGCGAAGTCGCCTAGCAAGGATACCTCTACTCCCTTAGGAGTTGTTGGATTCCCCAAAGAGGAAATGTGACGTAGCACAGTAACAAATAGTATTTCCCTCAGTTTAACTAAGGTTTATCAAACTAGTAGGAGGCACCACACTAACAACATTAGCATCACCTTCACACAAACAAACGAAATTTCTTGCACCCAACAAAGGCAAGGGTCGCACTCCCCTTGTTCTTGCTAGTTTCGAGATTAAAATCAAACAGTGATAGGCAAAGCGGCAAAAACAGTAAAAGAAAGTAAAGAGTAATTTGTAGGAGTTTTTGTATTGATGGAAGAATAGACCCGGGGCCATAGGTTCACTAGAGGCATCTCTCTCGATAGCATATAGAGGCATGGTAGACAAATTGTTGTTGGACAATGGACAGAATAGCACAAACTATAACTATGATCATTCATGGCATAATATCACATAGGCATTACGTCCGTGATAAGTAGATCGTTAATCCAACTGCATCTACTATTATTACTCCGCCCCAAGACCGCTATCCAGCATGCATCTCAAAGTATTAAGTTCATGACAAACAGAGTAATGCAATAAGAAAGATGACATAATGTAGACATGAAGAGATCAAACCAAACCCCACCGCTTTACCCTTAGTGGCAACAACACAATACGTGCCTTCGTCCCTCCTATCACAAGATAAGATCACCGTAAGATTGAACCCACTACTATGCATCACACCTCTGAAGATCTACTCATCTTTCTTGGCCAAAGAAAACTCATAGATCGGAAAGCATACATAGCTATAGAATTACACAAAAAGTGGCTCAAAGGAATCAATATAAATCAATGAACAAGCTAACCATAAATTCACAATTCATCGGATCCTAACAAATACATGGCAAGAACTACATTGTATGGATCTCCGAAGAGATCATTGTGTTGAAGATCAAGAGAGATAGAGGGAGAGAGAGAGACATCTAGCTACAACTATGGACCCGTAGGTATTGAAAGAAATACTCACACATCATCATGGAGGTAACTATGTTGATGATGATGGCCTCCCCAATGATTTCCCCCTCCGGTAGAGTGCCAGAAAAAGGCTCTAGATGGGATCGCTTCAGAGTAGAGGCTTGCGGCGACGATAAAATTGTTTCGGGTCTTGCTCCGAGGGTTTCAAAACATATGGGTATTTATAGGTCAAGAATTAGGGCAAACGGAGCTACGAGCGGCCCACAAGTCAGGGTGGCGCATCCTACCCCCAGGGCACCCCTTGCCTTGTGGGGCCCTCGTGGGTCCTTACCCGAAGCTTCTAGGGTCTCTTATTGTCTAGAAAAAAAATCATAGCACAATTTTGTCATGTTTGGACTTCTGTAGGTACGGATTTTCTGGAAAACCAAAAACATGAAGAAAAAAACAGGAACTGGCACTGGGCACTAAATTAATAGGTTAGCCCAGAAAATAATATAAAATGGTATATAGAGCATACAAAAGATATAATATAATATCATTTAACAAAAAAAATATAGATATGTTTGAGACGTATCAATACCCTACCAAGGGATTTGCCGGATCCAACTCCGACAATGATCTTGGTGAACACCTTACAAATTCATTGAGCTTCTTGAGCATAGTGTCGTCATCCTCCTACATTATGAAAAACAAGAAAATTCCACATTTTAATGAATCTCACTATAAGTTGCTCCAAACTTGCTCAAAATTTCTCAAATTACTACACATAATATGCGTGATGTTGTGTAAAAAATCAAAGAATTCTGGACACTTTTTTGATTCAGAATTGTGGCCAAAATTTGACTGAAAATGAAAATTTGATGAATCTCAAAAATTATTACTCCAAACTTGATAAAACTTTCCCAGATTACTATAGATAATATACTTGATGTCGTGTAAAAAGTTTAAGCGATTCTGGGCACTTGTCAAAAGTTTGGCCAAAATTTGGCTGAAACTAATAATTCGATGAATCTTACAATTTGTTCCTCCAAACTTGATGAAAGTTTTCCAAATTTCTAGACATAATATGGTTGATGTTGTGTAAAAGTTTCAGAAAATTCTGGACACTTTTTGGGTCAAAATTTGGCTAAAATTGAAAATTTGATGAACATCACAATCTATTTCTCAAAACCTGATTAAAATTTCCCATATCACTTCACATAATATATTTTTGTGTTAAACTTCCATAAAAATTCATGCAAACTTTTTTGGGTCAAAAATTTGGCCAAAATTTGGCTGACATTAAAACTAGCTGAATCTCGCAATCAATTTCTCCAAACTTGATGAAATTTTCCCGGGTTACTACACATAATATGCTTGATGTTGTGTATTTTTTAAAATCTGGCCACTTTTCTTTTGGGTCAACATTTGGGTTGAAACTGAAAATTCGATGAACCTACCATCTGTTTCTCCCTTGATGAAACTTTCCTAGATTATTACACATAATATGCTCACTATTGTGTACAAATTTCAGAAAATTCTTTGCACAACACACCAACACATACACATATATGCCAAATACTACCTCCGTCTGGGGTAATTTGGTCCCCCTCGTATTTTGTGAATTTCAATTTGTTCCTTTCGTCTGGATTTATTGACTATGAAAATATAAGTTGTATGTCACAAAACTTATATTATTGGATTCATATTCGAAAGAGGTTTTCCAATGAGAGGGATATGAACTCTAAATATGATAGCAATAAATCTTTTGTTGAAACTACTACTTTTAGAGAACATAGTGCAAAGTTGATTTCAGAATACTTGTTGATCTTTGCAAGTCTTTCGCCTCCCATCTTAATTTACCAAATACTAGTTGGGCAAAGTATCATTAACCATTTAAAGATATTGATAAATGAAGGAACTATGTTGATAAAGAAATACATGTTAAAGTTTTTAAAACCGTGGAATCTATGCATTACGTTGAAAAACCTCCCTATCTTAAATATTAGGGAACATTCTTTGGTTTCCAGAGTTACGAGCAAGAGATCGGATAAAAGTAGAATACCTTCCGAGCGATTAGATATACACCCTTAAGTAGCTCCAATTAATGAATTAACACTAGTGGAAAAAAGCCTAGCTATGGAGTGGCAAAAAGTGCCTTGCTGGCATAGAGACCCAAAGCCACCAATATGGCACCAGTGAAAACAGTTTAGTGTTGGCGTTGGCAGACGCGTCAGCAGTATTTTAGTACCGATGGCATCCACCTGGCTAACGCCAGCTATATATTGTTTTATCTATGGCGTTTGTTGTGAGGCAATGCCAGTAATTTGTATTTTTTAGCAATAAAAAAATACCCGGCGATTAGTATATGTGCAGGCATTTAAACTTCTAGTGGTAAGTCTCAAATTCACAAAATATACCCATCTATTACTACAGTTTTCAGTAACTAGCTTGCTACTACACCTACAAGCAAAAGTTATCCGGTGGCTAGCTCTATACAAGCAAAAGTGGGGTCATCGATCTCGCAACTTGTTATCCGCGCGCTAACTAGCTACGATGAAGAATGATCCTCATCTCATGCAACTTGTTCCTACTGCTCTCTCCGTCCTTCCCGAAATAGACTTTGCGGGTCTTCAGCTCCTCCCTCTCGGCCTTCAGGAGCCATATCTGCTTCTTCATAGACTCGATCTCGGTGACCAGTAGCTGCTTCTAGTCGATGAGCTTCAATTTTTTATCGACGAGATTGGAGATCTCGTCGATCATATCGTCCTTCTCTTTCTTCAGGGAGTTATTCAACTCGTTAAGTGCCTTCATTATACTCTCCTTTGACGCGACAAGCTCACGGCTAAGCATGTCCACATCATGTACCGGTAGCTGCTGCTGGACTGTTTCTGGAGATGGGTCTCGTACATACGCCTGGCAAGTCAAATATTTGAAATCATCAATAAAGAATGGTTAGATGATATATGTATATATGCATGTGTTTGAAATGCTCATGGATGTTTTTGTAATCTTGCCTGGTTGGTGCTCGTTTCGCCTTTGTCAACTTCATCATAGGCCGCAAAGTTGCATGAGGGCTTGTAGTGGCTGTTCCACCTAGTCATGGCTGGAACTTCAAAATAATGACAAGTATAGGTTATTATGACAAGGACAGAGCTATTTTGTTACTAGTAACAGAATATTATTCTGTTACTATCGCCTCCTATATAGGGCCGATGACAAATCCCACCTCCGTCCCACCGGCTCCGGCAAAACCTTATCCTCTGTCCCCGGCTTCGGAACCACCACTCCCATCCCACCGGCTCCGGCCGCTGCCCCTGCTCCCGGCTTCGGCCGCTGCCCTTGCTCCTGTCTGCCCTGGCTCCGGCCGCCGCCCCGCTCCCATCTGTCCTGGCTCCGGCCGCTGCCCCACTCTCGTTCCCCCGGCTCCGGCCGCCGCCCCGCTCCCGTCTCCCCCGGCTCCGGCCGCCGCCCCGCTCCCATCTCCCTCGGCTCCGGCCGCCGCCCCGCTCCCGTCTCTCTCGGCTCCGGCCACCGCCCCACCCTTGTGTATACTAGGTTCAGCTGCCACCTCGTCCCCATCTCCTCCATGACCCCATCGTTGTCCAGCCTGCCTCCCCAATCCACCACACGTTGCCACTACGGCTCCAGCGTCGCCCTATGCCTCCTAAGCTCACGGTCCGTTCAAACTCAGCCACCATGCCGTTCATCACCACCACCAAAGCCCGTTCATTTGGCTCCGTTCGTGCAGCTGCCAATGCGGTCACTGGGGCTAGTCAACTGTAAGATCTACATCTCATCAGTCCAACTTCTTCCTCCGCCGCCGGTCACTCAAAAAAGAGTCGCTTGCAGGCCACCCCGTGCTTGGCCCCATGATCCAGCATTTTTGGTATAAATTTGATGAATCTTCTGATGCTCTGTTCTTTTTCATCTAGAGATTTCTGCCAATATTGGCTGTTTGTATTGCCTGTACCAGTTTAATTTTTTAAAGACTGAAGCCCAACTTGCAAACTAATAGCAGTCCTATAGTGCAACATGCATCAGATTAAAAAATAGCAAACTTGAGTTGAAGCAAGGAAACATAAAATTGCAGAAAGCAATTCGAAAAGAACTTGTATTGGAAATTGACAGAAAGTTTCGAGTCAAGAAAACGAAAATTTCAAAGAAGCAAAGATAAGTTCAGATACCCCCATCTTCCATGGAGATTGCGAGACCTCATGATTTTTGCTTGAGGATTTCTCCTTTGGGTCTGTCCACTGTATATCCTGTATAGCGGCGTCCTTTTTTCTAGTGTTTCTCTTTTGATGTTGTTAGATGTGTTTAACCCACTAATGTTCCAGGTTTCTCTATTTTATGTTACGATGGTAGTGACATTGGAGAAGAAATGTGTGTTGAGGTACAAATCTTGAATTTTTGGAGGTTCAATGCATTGCTGCTGAAAGGTACATTCTCTCAATAGTATAATGCAATTTGTTAATAAAAATAAATAGTGATTCCATATGTATTATACGAGTAGTTCATACAAAAAAAGAAGCAAAAAGCTGTGATTCACTATGTATTATATGTCCAAATTTTGTTTTATTCAGCATAAGGCTTCCAAGCATGGTTCAGTTTCAGCACAAAGCTCAGTTCAATAGAAACCATGCCGACTTGGATACCGACTTACCACTTAATAAGTTACTGGACTGACCAAAACCTTCTGTAGTACTAGTCGACATCACTATTCAAGATAAATTTTGAGCTATAAGTTCCATTTTTCTTCCTTCCTGTTTTGATACATATTTAGGAATTACCTTTGTTAATTTTGGCATCCCCCGAAGCCTTGCACCCCCGGAGAAGCCACCCGCTGGATCCAGTAGGGCAACACTGTTGACACCGATGTCGTAGTCCTCCGGTGTCGCCTTTCCCATCCCTGTCCAGGTATAGGACTCGCACCAGTCCAGATCTTCCTAGCTTCTCCGTTCAAGCTCCTCGTGCCATGCTTGATGGCCAGTTCATCATTATAAACATAAATTTCTTTCAGTTCTGAAACGTGTACAGTTCCAGGAACATTGTTGTGCAGACCAAAAAGTGTGCGATGGATATTCTCTTCACATTTTTTGTGTTTTGGAGTAAATCAACATAGATTGTTGACACAGTAGCTTCTAATTTTTTGCACTGGATTTGGAGATATGAACAATGATTGATTTTGATCAGTACTTGGTTGTGTGATATTTTTGAAACTAGGATGACCTTGACCTTCGTCTGCTCTTATGGTTTCCAGCATCATCCAGGACAACCTCGACCTACTACCACTAGTTGTTGGTGCACCTCCTATTAGCCGCTAGTTGTTACCTAGTGACATTCGGCTTGCAAGTTTAGGAATTGGCTATGATGTTGTGTGGGCATGCAACATAATTCTAAGGAAATAAATATGGAAGTTCATATATGAAGCATAATAATGCTGCGCACTCTGTTATAAGTTCTAAGGAAATAAATATAGAAGTTCATATTTCAAAACAAATGAAGTATTTTGGAGGTAAAACAAACTATTTCGAAGTACATAAATTATA
Organism: Triticum dicoccoides; assembly: GCF_002162155.2. Lineage (NCBI taxonomy): Eukaryota > Viridiplantae > Streptophyta > Magnoliopsida > Poales > Poaceae > Triticum > Triticum dicoccoides. The sequence goes on from NC_041386.1 coordinate 583,524,243, forward strand.
TTTAGGTATCTTTGTGTACTTCAATGTTACTGTACATGAACTTGTTCTTTTTATGTGAACTTGTACATTTGCCCATCCGACAAACAATTTGATTTGCACTTTTTTGGCCATATTTGACCTGTCATATTTCTCTAGTTCCATCTCGTTCTTGAGTTCTTCTGACCAAGAGCTAGTAAGATCAAACATGAATTTATACCAGTTCAAAAAACAGATTGTTGGGAAATAAGATTAAGACCAAAAACCAGAAAAGTTGTACAAAAAGAAAGTTAAAAAGCGTTTCATTGGGACCTATATAAGCAAACAATTTGCTGATCAATCGAGAGGAGGAGGTGTAGCCGGTCCACCCGATCTCCGATATCTTATTCCACCTACAAATTTTTTTTCTTTTTGAGTTCTACTCCCTCCGTTCCAGAATATAAGGTGTATTGGTTTCCGTGCAAGTCAACCATTTGAATGTTTGACCAAGATTATAGAATAAAATAACAACAGTTACAAAACCTAGTAGATAAAATATGAAACTACTTTTCATGATGGATCAAATGATATAAATTTTGTATACTGAATGTTGATATATTTTTCTAAAAACTTGGTCAAACTTGCACTCTTTTGACTTTTCAAAAAACAAATACACCTTATATAAAGGAACGGAGGGAGTATTGTTCGTCATAGGTTCACCGCTATTACCTCAGTGCAAAAGTGCCAAAAATTATTTACTATTGATTCATTTTTTATGAGAAGGTGTTAAGATGGTACATGTAGTTGGACATCTCAAATATATTGTAATGTATTTTTTGCATAGTACCTTGAAATTATGTTAGCAATTCTGAATTGCTATTGTGCTTGAAACTGAAAATGATTCTGTCACTTCTCAATCCTCGTGGACTTGATGCTTAAAATACTTCTAGAATGAATTGATTCTTGTTCTTTCATGATCAGTTCAGCAAATAATTTTTTAGTTGAGTCCAATTTCAAATTCTCATTTTAGTTTAGTCAAAAGTTTCTTATTTTAGTTCAGTATAATATCCAAGTTTATTTCAGTTCAATTCTTATTTTAGTTTTAGTTCATTTCAATTCTTATTTTAGTCACTCTATAGTCTATGGATTTCATTTGGCCTAGATTGCTAGATGTACTAACTTGTTGTGCCAAGGATATCTAAAACATTAAGTGTTGCTACTATAACTCGTTCATTGTTTCACGCCTTCCCACAAACGCGCGCCCCCACCTCCCCACCAACGTGCGCCGCCCCTAGATGTGGTGCTGATAGTAGTAGGCGCCGGTTGTGTTGGATAAAGTTCCTAGGAGCTCCCGTGATTTATACATGGAACCCAGATGATTTCGTTTCTTCATTCCCCCAAGTGCTTCAATGTTGGCTCCTTCTCGGCTAGTTCGATCGCTGTTGGATTAGGTGGGCATAGGTGTGGGTTTGCAGGAGCATGGAGGTGGATGGATACGGGGAAGTTGGCACCGCTCTTGTGTTATTTTCTCTGGCGATTGAGAAATTGATACACTCTTTTTAATGCGTAAGTTGATCTGCTCACAACATGTTTGTGTGAAAGCCAAATAGCTTGAGAATAGTAACCCGTTTGAGCTTAGCTGAGAGGATTTTGAATCATTGTGTGAGGCAGTGTGGACATGGCCTTGAGATAATGCATGCTGCTTTATTCATAAAGAGACGGTGTTGTTGATTTTATTCATAGGAAACTGAACCAAAACAGTGGTTGCTACTAGTGTTTGGAAATTATAATTACTAGAACTCTGATTTCTCACCCTTTTAATTGCTGACTAATTCTTGTAAAAAGTAGTGTTTAATCTTGCTAATTACTTTGATGTGATGCCTAGGTGGTCAGTCCACCTCCTGCAACCAACACCGGACGAATTAGTGCAGTGTGTGTGTTTAAAAAATTCAGTTTTATATTGTATGGTAGTTCACCGTATAGAAAATTTGTAATAGTTTGGCCAGAATAAAGTTCGCATAGTTCATACTCGCGAGGCAGTAATGTTCAATGAGAGAAAACCATCAGTTCAAATATATATGCAGGAGGTTGAGCGCATAAAAAAATGTAATTTTTCTTTTGACGCGTTTAATTTTTCAGTATCCAGTACATTAGTTTAGTAGTTGGTACTAACTACTCTAGTTTTTTGTTTGATGTACCTGTGGTGTCTAGTTTCTTCTGTCAATTCAATTTCTAAATTTCATCCAGCTCAATTCATATTGTAGCTCCAATTTAGTCCACGTGGTTAATTGTTGGCTGGTGTGTGTGTGCAGGGTACAGTGACATTGAGTAGGCACGAAGTGTATCACTCCAGCACGCTAAGCTCCAGTGCATGTCAACGTCTTCTCCACTGCAATGGAAGCTCCTCTATTCCAGTTGAGCACTGGTCATCGTCCAAGTTGAGCACTAGGTGCCGTCCAAGTTCAAAGAGGGTTGTATGCAAGTACATAAGTTTGTTGTAGTGAGAAAAATGCGGGGTTTTAACAATATTCTGTATGATTCATTTATTCAACCTTATAACTTGGCAATATTCGGTCTATTTTTCTATGATGAAGGCACACGTGAAGTCCTGTGCAATCGTTATCCCCCTAGTGCTTCAAAGATTCATATTTTGTTTCTTCAAATGTGGTGTGCGCCTGTTTGATGAGGTAAAACAAAGTAAAATAGTGAAAATGTTATTAAAGAACTTAGAAGTACAAAATGTAGAAAATAAATAAGTTATGATTCCTTTCAGGTAGGAGATGTAGGAAATTTAGAGAAAACATTAGTTTTTAAAAGAATAAAATGGTAAAAATGTAAGTCCATTCAACTATATAAACAACAAAGGTACGATGGTGATGACACCGTCAGTAAGGATAAGGATGGGAAAGAAGATTAAAAACTAAAACTAAAAGAACATCAAGTGATTATTTTTTGAGAAGTACAAACTCTCTAGTACCGTGAGTACCATAAATTAAAAATTAAAAATTGCATCAGTTCTAACTCAAGGGATAATAATTTGCAAAAAAGAATTGTAGCAGTAAAAGTTTGGAGGAAAAAAGCAATTTAATAAATGGAAAGACCACATGTTTAGAACTACAAAAGTTTTATGTTCAAACATGATGTCTCAGATAAGTTTGGGAAAAAGCTCAAACAAAAGAAAAACCCACGAAAATTCAAATGGTAAAAGTTCAAGTCGTAAAACGCAAGAAGTCCTAGTATATGATGGATGTGGGAGTTATTTTTACATTAACTGTTCGGTGCTTCTTTTTATGTAATGTTTTATGTTTTTAAGTGCTCGATGAAAATTTATGTTCCTAGTAGTTCATGTATTATTGCCTGAGGAGTTCATGTGTTACTGGCCAGTAAGGAAACCTATTAATCACTCTCTCAAGTGTGATGAAAAAATGGGCAGTAAATTGATGAAAAAATATTATCGAGTTCGAAACACGCCGAGACACGCGACAGCCACCCCAGTTCGGGCGTAGTAAGTACCTTAGTATGAGTTAAAAACGATGGTCCGTTCGGAATAAAAGAAATGACAGAAATTCAAATTGTAAAGTTCAAGCAAAAAAAGAAACCCCATGAAAATCCTGTTTAGTAAGTACCTCAGTACAAGTCGTAAAATGAGAGAAGTTCAGAACAACGTTGTCAAAAATATGTTGAGTTAAAAAAAGAAACAAAACAAACACATTTTCTTTTTGAATAAAATATCATTCAGTTCGATGATACAAACCATACAAGTACAGGGGCGACGATACAGTAAACCGTTGAAAACTTACGAGAAAAAATATTACAAAAAAACAGAGCAAAGTCTAGTTAGTGAAAACACGCTTAGTACAAACCCATGCAAGCATCAGTACAAGTAACCTTTTTCGGAACCATTCAAAATTACTCTACAAAAAATAGCTCAGTACAAACATATATATATATCAGTACGACTACTCTGTTTTTCACACGAGAAAACAGCAGGATCCGTCATGCCATATTCAAAATTACTCTTAAACGGTTGCGAAGTAGAGAAAGCGTTCAACATGACTAAGTTTTGCATTCTCGATAGCTATCCAACGGTATATTATTTGCCATATTTCGACAAACTTTTTTTAAAAATTGCATTTAAAATCGAATTTGACCGTATTCGAATTCGTTTTTAAACCGTAAGGAATTAGAAAAACATTTCTATACGAAAACGTTGCGCATTTTACATAGCTTTCCAACACCGTATCATTTGCGTCAATCCGATAAACTGTTTGCAAAAAATCGCGAAAATACGTTTTGCCCAAAATTTCACCGTTTTTCAAATTACTTTTAAATCATATAGAATTAGAAAAAACAATACATATATGGAAGATGCGGATTTTCACCAGCTTTCCAACGCCATCTTATTTGCTCAATTCCAACAAACCGTTTGAAAATTGAGTCCAAAATACGATTCACGTTTTCGGTTTTGAAAAAAATGGTTTTTTCAAGACTGCTCCTAAACCATAATGATTTTGCAAAAACGTTCAATATACTTGAAATATGGTTGTCAAGAGCTTTCCAACGATATGTTACACGCCACGTTCCGACAAAAAAATTACAAAAAGTTTTTGAACTAAAGAAGACGATCTGTTAAACACAACTGAAAGCATTAGTTCAACCGCTTCGAAAACATCAGTACAACCACCTGAAACCGTCAGTTCAAAAAGGGTAACAGAATAATATTCTGTTACTAGTAACAGAATAGCCCAGATGTATATATATAGCATCACAATGTCAAACAAGAATTTCCTTAGTGCTAACAAAGAAATTCCTTAGTGCAAACAAAATATATGTATATATATATATATATATCATCACAAGTTGTATCCATGTCCATCTTTGCTATGTGTTGCAAGTTGGAAAATGATTTGTAAGTTGGTAATATTGACTTGCTGATGAAACAAGAATAACAAATAAGTTGATAATAATGCCAATCAAAGTATGGCAAGCGATCTAATGACAACCATCACAATGTCAAACAAGAATTTCCTTAGTGCTAACAAAAAATATATATAGCTAGCATCAGAAGTTGCATCCATGTCCATCTTTGCTATGTGTTGCAAGTTGGAAAATGATTTGTAAGTTGGTAATATTGACTTGCTGATCAAACAAGAATAACAAATAAGTTGATAAGAATGCCAATCAAAGTATAGCAAGTGATCTACCGCCAATCATAACAATAATAACAAGCAAGTTGATAATAATGCCAATCAAAGTATGGGAAGTGGTCTTCTACAACCTAACTAATCTATATAGAGGCATGTCAACTTGTCAAGTAAACAAAGGAAATTGTGTTCTTTTATGGGAGTAAACAATGGAACCCTGATCTAAGCATCCACATGATGATCATTGATGCAAAATGCAGATACAAAATTCCACTGCCACTATCATATAGTGAACAAGATACATATTTAGCATTAGGCCACTATCATTGATGCAAAATGCAGATACAAAATGCCACTGCCACTGCCACACTGTCATATGTTCGTTGATGTAGTACATAGCAGCAACTCAAACACTTTGTTATGGATTACAACAGTAAGTCAAACACTTTGTTTCAGAATTTAGATGTTTCCAAAGATGATGACTTAAAAGTTGACATATTGCACTTCCAATTTCCAATTGACAACAACAACAACAACTTTAACACCTTAATTTGATTCACAGATTGCACTTCCAATTTCTACAGCTAGCAACTCAAACACCTTAATTTGATTGACAGTGGCAGTGACCTACAACAAAAGAGGGAGGGATGATATGCTCACCTGGGTTGGAGCCGAGGGTCGCCTACAGACTCCTCCGTCGCCATCGCCTGCTGCCGTCACCGAAATGCTAGCATAGGAAATACGAAACACACCTCTAATTAAAACAATTCCAAATGGACGAGATGAGAGTGGGAGGCTCAAATGTGTACCTTAGGACCGGAGAACGACAACAATCGCCGAAATCGAAGCGGCGACGACAGGCGGCGAGAGAGAGGGAGAAAAATGGGAATGGAAACACAGCAGGGCAGAGAGAGAGAGAGGAAGAGAGAGAGAGAGAGTCAGAGAGAGAGAGAGTATGTGGGTCGAGGGGGCTGTTACGCCCGTTGGTTTTGACCCCCACGACGTCCTAATCCTATTTGGGCTAGCCCAATAAGAAAAAAAGATCATTATTTATATTTAAAATAATAGAAATTTAATAAAAGTAAACTATAATGTACTATAAAAAATATCACCACATAAAAAACTAAAAAGGAAAAAATTTGGAAGTGTCAAACTACATATTTGAAGGCTCAAGACTATATATTTCAAGTCTTAAACTAAAAAGGAAAAAAGTGATCTAAAGTCTCAAAGTACACATTTAAAAAAATCATTATTTACATTTAAAGTAATAAAATTTTAATAAAATTAAACTATAATATACTAAAAAAATGACCACATAAAAAACTAAAAATTAAAAAAATTAGAAGTGTCAAACTACATATTTGAAGGCTCAAAACTATATATTTCAAGTCTTAAACTAAAAAGGAAAAAAATAATTTAAAGCCTCAAAGTACATATTTAAAAAATCTCATATTTCTATTTAAAATAATAAAAATTTAATAAAAGTAAACTATAATATAGTATAAAAAAGATCCCACATAAAAAACTAAAATTTAAAATTCTGTAAGTGTCAAACTACATATTTGAAGGCTCAAAACTATATATTTCAAGTCTTAAACTAAAAAGGAAAAAAGTAATTTAAAGCCTCCAGATGGCCAAACGAGTTGGCCCGCAGTGCGAAGCCGCCGAACACGAAGATCTGTCTAGGGAGGAAAGTTTCTCCTTGGACCGCGTCACTTTTGATGATTGAAGGGGCCATCAAACCTTTTAGCGACAGCACAGAGGAACTCTCAATGAAAGCACCAATGTCGGTGACAAAACCGGCGGATCTCGGGTAGGGGGTCCCGAACTGTGTGTCTAAGGTCGATGGTAACATGAGACAAGGGACACGGTGTTTACCCAGGTTCGGGCCCTCTCTATGGAGGTAATACCCTACGTCCTGCTTGATTGATATTGATGAATATGAGTGAGGGAGTCCTGGATTAGGGGGTATCCGGACAGCCGGATTATATCCTTTGGCCGGACTGTTGGACTATGAAGATACAAGATTGAAGACTTCGTCCCGTGTCCGGATGGGACTCTCCTTGGCGTGGAAGGCAAACTTGGCAATACGGATATGTAGATCTCCTTCCTTGTAACTGACTCTGTGTAACCCTAGCTCCCTTCGGTGTCTATATAAACCGGAGGGTTTTAGTCCGTAGGACAACAACAATCATACCATAGGCTAGCTTCTAGGGTTTAGCCTCTCTGATCTCGTGGTAGATCAACTCTTGTACTACTCATATTATCAAGAACAATCAAGCAGGACGTAGGGTATTACCTCCATCAAGAGGGCCCGAACCTGGATAAAACATCGTGTCCCCTGCCTCCTGTTACCATCCGCCTTAGACGCACAGTTTGGGACCCCCTACCCGAGATCCGCCGGTTTTGACACCGACATTGGTGCTTTCATTGAGAGTTCCTCTGTGTCGTCATCATTAGGCTTGATGGCTCCTTCAATCATCGATAGTGATGCAGTCCAGGGTGAGACTTTTCTCCCCGAACGGATCTTTGTATTCGGCGGCTTCGCACTGCGGGCCAACTCGCTTGGCCATCTGGAGCAGATCGAGAGCTACGCTCCTGGCCATCAGGTCAGATTTGGAAACTTAAACTACACAGCCGGCATCCACGGAGACTTGATCTTCGACGAATTCGAGCCCTTGCCGAGTGCGCCGAACGGTCATGATGAGCATGATTTAGCTCTACCATCGGACAGTGTTCGGGAGATCGCATTGGCGATCGCTCCGACCCTCAATCCGGAGCCAATTGCGCCATCCAGGGACGGGTGGATAGACCCCACCACGAAGGCCGGATTCTCATCAACTATCGAGCCGAGTATTGACCTTACCCTTCACGAGAGACGTGACGCCAAACTGCCAGATTCTTCCCCGGCCACGGACTCCGAACCGCGTGCGCCCGTGCCTATCGAATCCAGCTGGGCGCCGATCATGGAGTTCACCTCCGCGGATATCTTTCAGCACTCGCCCTTCGGCGACATACTGAACTCATTAAGGTCTCTCTCCTTGTCAGGAGAGTCCTGGCCGAACTATGTCTGGCGGGATTGGGATGCGGATGACGGAGAAATTCGCCGCCCACCCACCACCCACTTAGTAGCCACTGTCGACGATTTGACCGACATGCTCGACTTTGACTCCGAAGACATCGACGGTATGGACGACGATGCAGGAGATGAACAGGAACCACTGCCCACAGGGCACTGGACGCCCACTTCATCATATCATGTATACATGGTGGACACACCCAAAGAAAATGACGACGAGGAATGGAAGGACGCAACGAAGGATTGTTCCCTCGAGAAGCAGTCAAATCCCGCCTCGGCAGAAACAGCGATCATATAGACCCAACGATAGAGCAGGGTGAGCCAGCGGACGACAAACACGACATTGAACCATCGTCCGACCACGGCAACATGGAGAATCAAACCGAGCAAACCGACTCCGGCGAAGATAACAATCCAGATGACATCACACCGGATAGGCACCCGGAGCAACAGAATACCCATCAAAGGCTTGTTGCGACCGCAAGGAGTCTGAAAAAGCAGAAACAAAGGCTCAGGGCTGCACAAGACACACTCAAAATTAGATGGAGTGAAGTACTCAACACTGCAGCAAAATACGGCGGTAGTCTCCACACAAAGATCTACCCGAAGCGAAAGCTGCTACCTGAATTCGATGAGGAGGCCTTAGATCCCCCGCAATCAAAAAACAAAATAGCCATCCGGTCGGATAGACGACCTCGTGGCCAACTGCTACCTCTTGAGCACTGCGTTGGATTTCCCCGAAGAGGAAGGGATGATGCAGCAAGTAGCGTAAGTATTTCCCTCAGTTTTTGAGAACCAAGGTATCAATCCAGTAGGAGGCTACGCTCGAGTCTCTCGTACCTACACAAAAACAATAGCTCAACGCAACCAACGCGCTTAGGGGTTGTCAATCCCTTCACGGTCACTTACGAAAGTGAGATCTGATAGAGATGATAAATATTATTTTTTTTGGTATTTTTGGTATAAAGATGCAAAGTAAATAAAGTAAAAGCAAAACAATAGTAAAGTGATGGAGATTGATATGATGAGAAAGAGACCCCGGGGCCATAGGTTTCACTAGTAGCTTCTCTCAAGAGCATAAGTATTCACGGTGGGTGAACAAATTACTGTTGAGCAATCGACAGAATTGAGCATAGTTATGAGAATATCTAGGTATGATCATGTATATAGGCATCACGTCCGAGACAAGTAGACCGAAACGATTCTGCATCTACTACTATTACTCCACTCATTGACCGCTATCCAGCACGCATCTAGAGTATTAAGTTAAAAACAGAGTAACGCCTTAAGCAAGATGACATGATGTAGAGGGATAGTTTCATGCAATATGATAAAAACTCCATCTTGTTATCCTTGATGGCAACAATACAATACGTGCCTTGCTGCCCCTTCTGTCACTAGGAAAGGACACCGCAAGATTAAACCCAAAGCTAAGCACTTCTCCCATGGCAAGAACAACCAATCTAGTAGGCCAAACCAAACTGATAATTCGAAGAGACTTGCAAAGATAACCAATCATACATAAAAGAATTCAGAGAAGATTTAAATATTATTCATAGATAGACTTGATCATAAATCCACAATTCATCGGTCTCAACGAACACACCGCAAAAACAAGATTCCATCTAATAGATCTCCACGAGAGAGGGGGAGAACATTGTATTGAGATCCAAAAAGAGAGAAGAAGCCATCTAGCTACTAGCTATCGACCCGTAGGTCTAAAGTAAACTACTCACACTTCATCGGAGGGGCTTGGATGATGATGTAGAAGCCCTCCGTGATCGATGCCCCCTCCGGCGGAGCTCCGAAATAGGCCCCAAGATGGGATCTCGTGGATACAGAAAGTTGCGGGATGGAATTAGGATTTTGGCTCCGTCCCCGATCGTTTGGGGGTACGTGGATATATATAGGAGGAAGAAGTACGTTGGTGGAGCTACGAGGGGCCCATGAGGCAGGGGGCGCGCCCTAGGGGGGCACCCCCTACCCTCGTGAGCACCACGTGGCTTTCTTGACAGAGGGTCCAAGTTTCCTGGATCTTATCTGATGAGAAAATCACGTTTCCGAAGGTTTCATTCCGTTTGGACTCCGTTTGATATTCCTTTTCTTCGAAACCCTAAAACAGGCAAAAAACAGCAATTCTAGGATGGGCCTCCGGTTAATAGGTTAGTCCCAAAAATAATATAAAAGTGGAAAATAAAGCCCAATAATGTCTAAAACAGTAGATAATATAGTATGGAGCAATCAAACATTATAGATACATTGGAGACGTATCAAGCATCCCCAAGCTTAATTCCTGCTCGTCCTCGAGTAGGTAAATGATAAAAACAGAATTTTTGATGCGGAGTGCTACTTGGCATAATTTTAGTGTAATTCTTCTTAATTGTGGTATGAATATTCAGATCCGAAAGATTCAAGACAAAAGTTCATATTGACATAAAAATGATAATACTTCAAGCATACTAACTAAGCAATTATGTCTTCTCAAAATAACATGGCCAAAGAAAGTTCATCCCTACAAAACCATATAGTTTAGCCATGTTTCATTTTCGTCACACAAGAATGCTATCATCATGCACAACCCCGATGACAAGCCAAGCAATTGTTTCATACTTTAGTAATCTCAAACCTATAAACTTACACGCAATATATGAGCGCGAGCCATGGACATAGCACTATGGGTGGAATAGAATATAATGAAGGGGGGTTATGTGGAGAAGAAAAAAGGAGAAAGTCTCACATCAATGAGGCTAATCAATGGGCTATGGAGATGCCCACCGATTGATGTTAATGCAAGGAGTAGGGATTGCCATGCAACGGATGCACTATAGCTATAAATGTATGAAAGCTCAACAAAAGAAACTAGTGGGTGTGCATCCAACTTGCTTGCTCACGAAGACCTAGGGCACTTGAGGAGGCCCATTGTTGGAATATACAAGCCAAGTTCTATAATGATAAATTCCCACTAGTATATGAAAGTGATAACATGAGAGACTCTCTACTATGAAGATCATGGTGCTACTTTGAAGCACAAGTGTGGTAAAAAGATAGTAACATTGTCCCTTCTCTCTTTTTCTCTCATTTTTTGGGCCTTCTCTTTTTTTTGGGGCCTTCTTTTTTTATGGCCTTCTTTTTTTATTCCTCACTTGGGACAATGCTCTAATAATGATGATCATCACACTTCTATTTATTTACAACCCAATGATTACAACTCGATACTAGAACAAAGATGACTCTATGTGAATGCCTCCGGCGGTGTACCGGGATATGCAATGAACCAAGGGTGACATGTATGAAAGAATTATGAACGGTGGCTTTGCCACAAATACTATGTCAACTACATGATCATGCTAAGCAATATGACAATGATGAATGTGTCATGATGAACGGAATGATGGAAAGTTGCATGGCAATATATCTCGGAATGGCAATGGAAATGCCATAATAGGTAGGTATGGTGGCTATTTAGAGGAAGATATAAGGAGGTTTATGTGTGAAAGAGCGTATCATATCACGGGGTTTGGATGCACCGGCGAAGTTTGCGCCAACTCTCAATGTGAGAAAGGGCAATGCACGGTACCGAAGAGGCTAGCAAGGGTGGAAGGGTGAGAGTGCGTATAATCCATGGACTCAACATTAGTCATAAAGAACTCACATACTTATTACAAAAATCTACAAGTCATCAAAAACCTCGGCACTACGCGCATGCTCCTAGGGGGATAGATTGGTAGGAAAAGACCATCGCTCGTCCCCGACCGCCACTCATAAGGAAGACAATCAAATAACACCTCATGTTTCAAATTTGTTGCATAACGTTTACCATACATGCATGCTACGGGACTTGCAAACCTCAACACAAGTATTTCTCAATTTCACAACTACTCAACTAGCATGACTTTGATATTATTACCTTCATATCTCAAAACAATCATCAAGCATCAAACTTTTCTTAGTATTCAACACACTCATAAGAAAGTTTTATTATTAATCTTGCATACCAAGCATATTAGGATTTTATGCAAATTACCATGCTATTAATACTCTCAAAATAATTTAAGTGAAGCATGAGAGAACAATAGTTTCTATAAAACAAATCCACCACCGTGCTCTAAAAGATATAAGTGAAGCACATAGAGTATTCTATCAAATTCCAAATCAAGTATGGCTCTCTAAAAAGGTGTGTACAGCAAGGATGATTGTGGTAAACTAATAAGCAAAGACTCAAATCATAAAAGACGCTCCAAGAAAAACACATATCATGTGGTGAATAAAAATATAGCTCCAAGTAATGTTACCGATAGAAGTAGACGAAAAAGGGGATGCCTTCCGGGGCATCCCCAAGCTTTGGCTTTTAGGTGTCCTTAGATTATATTGGGGGTGCCATGGGCATCCCCAAGCTTAGGCTCTTGCCACTCCTTGTTTCATAATCCATCAAATCTTTACCCAAAACTTGAAAACTTCAAAACACAAAACTTAAAGTAGAAAACTCGTGAGCTCCGTTAGCGAAAGAAAACAAAAGACCAATTCAAGGTAATGTAATGAACTCATTATTTATTTATATTGGTGTTATACCTAACTTATTACAACTTCTTTATGGATTATAAACTATTTTACTAGCCATAGATTCATCAAAATAAGCAAACAACACACGAAAAACAGAATCTGTCAAAAATAGAACAGTCTGTAGTAATCTGTAGCTAGCGCAAGATCTGGATCCCAAAAATTGTAAAATAAACTGATGGACGTGAGGAATTTATCTATTAATCATATGCAAAAATAATTAACTAAATATCACTTTCAAAATAAAAATGACAGCAGTTCTCGTGAGCGCTAAAGTTTCTGTTTTTTACAGCAAGTTCAACAAGACTTTCCCCAAGTCTTCCCAACGGTTCTACTTGGCACAAACACTAATTAAACACAAAAAACACAACCAAAACAGAGGCTAGATAATTTATTTATTACTAAACAGGAGCAAAAAGCAAGGAATAAAAATAAAATTGGGTTGCCTCCCAACAAGCGCTATCGTTTAACTCGCCTAGCTAGGCATAACAAGCAAGAATAGATCTAGGTATTGCCATTTTTGGTAGGCAAGCCACAAGTGGCTCTCATGATAGATTCATATGGTAATTTTATTTTCGTTCTAGGTAAGTGTTCCATGCCCTTTTTTAATGGTAATTGAAATCTAATATTCCCTTCCTTCATATCAATAATTGCACCAACCGTTCTAAGGAAAGGCCTACCAAGAATAATAGGGCAAGAAGGATTGCAATCTATATCAAGAACGATAAAATCTACGGGCACATAATTCCTATTTTCAACAATAAGAACATCATTAATTATTCCCATAGGTTTTTTAATAGTGGAATCCGCAAGATGCAAGTTTACAGAGCAATCATCAAAATCACGGAAATCTAGTAAATCACACAAAGTTTTGGGAATAGTAGTGACACTAGCACCCAAATCACACAAAGCATAAACATAATAATTCTTAATTTTAATCTTAATAGTTGGTTCCCACTCATCATAAAGTTTTCTAGGTATAGAAACTTCCAATTCAAGTTTTTCTTCATAAGATTGCATCAAGGCATCAACAATATGCTTAGTAAACGCTTTATTTTGACTATAAGCATGAGGAGATTTTAGCACGGATTGCAACAAGGAAATACAATCAATCAAAGAGCAAATTTCATAGTTAAATTCCTTGAAATCCATAATAGTGGGTTTAGCAATATCTAGGGTTTTAATTTCTTCAATCCCACTTTTATCGAATTTAGCATCAAGATCAACAAATTCCGAATTCTTAGAACGCCTTCTAGGTAAAGGTGGATCATATTCAGTCCCATCATTATCAAGATTCATATTGCAAAACAAATATTTAATAGGGGACACATCAATAACTTTTAGATCTTCATCATTATTTTCATAGGAACTAGAAGAACACGCTTTTACAAAAGCATCTTTCTTAGCACGCATCCTAGCGGTTCTTTCTTTGCACCCGTCAATGGAAATTCTCATGGCTTTGAGAGACTCATTGATATCATGCTTAGGTGGAATAGATCTAAGTTTCAAAGAATCAACATCAAGAGCAATTCTATCACCGTTCCTAGCCAAATCATCAATCTTAAGCAATTTTTCTTCAATCATAGCATTAAAATTCTTTTGCGAAGAGATAAATTCTTTAATATTAGATTCAAAATCAGAGGGCATCTTATTATAATTTCCATAAGAATTGCTGTAGGAATTACCATAATTATTAGAGGGATTACTAGGATAAGGCCTAGGATTGAAATTTCCTCTATACGCGTTGTTGCCAAAATTGTTCCTACCAACAAAATTCACATCCATAGATTCATTATTATTCTCAATCAAAGTAGACAAAGGCGTATCATTAGGATCAGTAGGAGCACTCTTATTAGCAAACAATTTCATAAGTTCATCCATCTTTCCACTCAAAACATTAATTTCTTCTATCACATGCACTTTTTTACTAGTAGATCTTATGGTGTGCCATTGAGAATAATTAACCATAATATCATCTAGGAGTTTAGTAGCTTCTCCTAAAGTGATTTCCATAAAAGTGCCTCCCGCGGCCGAATCTAAAAGCTTTCTAGAAGCAAAATTCAATCCGGCATAAATTTTTTGTATAATCATCCACAAATTCAAACCATGAGTAGGGCAATTACGTATCATTAATTTCATTCTCTCCCAAGCTTGTGCAACATGTTCATGATCAAGTTGTTTAAAATTCATAATATCGTTTCTAAGAGAGATGATCTTAGCGGGAGGAAAATACTTAGAGATAAAAGCATCTTTGCACTTGTTCCATGAATCAATACTATTTTTAGGCAAAGACGAAAACCAAGCTTTAGCATGATCTCTAAGCAAAAAAGGAAATAGCTTCAATTTAACAATATCATTATCGACATCTTTTTTCTTTTGCATGTCACACAAATCAACGAAGCTATTAAGATGGGTAGCGGCATCTTCACTAGGAAGGCTGGAGAACGGATCTTTCATGACAAGATTCAACAAAGCAGTATTAATTACACAAGATTCAGCATCGGTAAGAGGAGCAATCGGAATGCTAAGGAAATCATTATTGTTGGTATTGGTGAAGTAACACAATTTAGTATTATCTTGAGCCATCGCGACAAACAAGCAATCCAACACACAAGCAAACAAGAGCAAACGGGCAAAAGAGGCAAATAGAGAGGGAGGATAGAGAGAGAGGGCGAATAAAACGGCAAGGGTGAATTGGGGGGAGAGGAAAATGAGAGGAAAATGGCAAATAATGTAATGCGGGAGATAGGGATTGTGATGGGTATTTGGTATGTTGACTTTTGCGCAGACTCCCCGGCAACGGCGCCAGAAATCCTTCTTGCTACCTCTTGAGCACTTGGATTTCCCTGAAGAGGAAGGGATGATGCAGCAAGTAGTGTAAGTATTTCCCTCAGTTTTTGAGAACCAAGGTATCAATCCAGTAGGAGGCTACGCTCGAGTCCCTCGTACCAACACAAAAACAATAGCTCAACACAACCAACGCGCTTAGGGGTTGTCAATCCCTTCACGGTCACTTACGAAAGTGAGATCTGATAGAGATGATAAATAATATGTTTTTGTTTTTTTGGTATAAAGATGCAAAGTAAATAAAGTAAAAGCAAAGTAAAATCAAAGCAATAGTAAAGTGATGGAGATTGATATGATGAGAAAGAGACCCGGGGGCCATAGGTTTCACTAGTGGCTTCTCTCAAGAGCATAAGTATTCACGGTGGGTGAACAAATTACTGTTGAGCAATTGACACAATTGAGCATAGTTATGGGAATATGTAGGTATGATCATGTATATAGGCATCACGTCCGAGACAAGTAGACCAAAACGATTCTGCATCTACTACTATTACTCCACTCATCGACCGCTATCCAGCATGCATCTAGAGTATTCAGTTAAAAACAGAGTAACGCCTTAAGCAAGATGGCATGATGTAGAGGGATAGTTTCATGCAATATGATAAAAAAACCATCTTGTTATCCTCGATGGCAACAATACAATACGTGCCTTGTTGCCCCTTCTGTCACTGGGAAAGGACACCGCAAGATTGAACCCAAAGCTAAGCACTTCTCCCATGGCAAGTGTCGGTGTCAAAACCGGCGGATCTCGGGTAGGGGGTCCCGAACTGTGCGTCTAGGCCGGATGGTAACAGGAGGCAGGGGACACGAAGTTTTACCCAGGTTCGGGCCCTCTTGATGGAGGTAAAACCCTACGTCCTGCTTGATTAATATTGATGATATGGGTAATACAAGAGTTGATCTACCACGAGATCAGAGAGGCTAAACCCTAGAAGCTAGCCTATGGTATGATTGTTGATGTGTATGTTGTCCTACGGACTAGAACCCTCCGGTTTATATAGACACCAGATAGGGTTAGGGTTACATAGAGTCGGTTACAATGGTAGGAGATCTGAACATCCGTATCGCCAAGCTTGCCTTCCACGCCAAGGAAAATCCCTTCCGGACACGGGACGGAGTCTTCAATCTTGTATCTTCATAGTCCAGGAGTCCGGCTGAAGGTATAATTCGGCTATCCAAACACCCCCTAATCCAGGACTCCCTCAGTAGCCCCTGAACCAGGCTTCAATGACGACGAGTCCGGCGCGCAAATTGTCTTCGGCATTGCAAGGCGGGTTCCTCCTCCAAGCACTTCATACAAGATTTTGAACACAAAGATAGTGTCCAGCTCTGCAAAATAAGTTTCCACATATTGCCATAGAGAGAATAATAATATTAACACAAATCTAATCTGCTGACGTATTCCGTGGTGCGACACACCATGGCCAAGCCTTTATCCAAATCGTTTCATTATCCCACCTTAGCGCGTTATGCGAGGCGGTTTCCTTGGCACGTCTTGTCAAAGCAGAGATCGTGTCCCTTTATTCCGGGATTCTCATCAATACGGGCGTGGGTAACCCAACCGCACCTTTGATTACGGTGCTTGGAGATAAGCAAGTTTTACCAGGCTGGTGGGGACATGTAGTCGCGCCCACCCATATAAGGGGATAAGGATCCACCTTTTCACCCACGCCTTCTTCCTCCTTTGCCTATCCATTCTTGCGCACTCGAGCTCCAGCGCCCAAGTCCGCACTACCACCTCGACCTTCTCCAGTCATGTCCGGAGCGGGAGGCAAGTGGATGGTCTCCTCCGTCACGGAGGGACACATAAAAAAGCTGAGGAAGGCCGGATATCTGGCCAGCGACATAGCGCACCGACTCCCCGAGAAGGGGCAGCTCATCCCCACTCCTAGGCCCCATGAGAGGGTGGTATTTATCCCCCATTTCCTCCGCGGACTGGGCTTCCCTCTGCATCCATTTGTCCGGGGGCTCATGTTCTACTACGGCCTGGATTTCCACGATCTAGCCCCGAACTTCATCCTCAACATCTCGGCGTTTATCGTCGTGTGCGAGGCTTTCCTCCGCATCCGCCCTCATTTCGGCTTATGGCTAAAGACCTCCAACGTCAAGCCGAAGGTGGTGCGCGGTAGCCAGGCGGAGTGCGGCGGTGCCATGGTTGGCAAGATGGCCAACGTCCTGTGGCTCGAGGGATCCTTTGTGGAGACCCTGAAGGGGTGGCAATCGGGGTGGTTTTACATCACCGAGCCGTGCGACCCCGAATTGGTCGCAGCCCCCGAGTTTCGGTCCGGACCCCCTACGCGGCTCACCTCCTGGAAGGAGACCGACCTGTCGTGGGGTAAAAAAGGAGAGCTGACCGGACTCCAAACATGCATCCAAACCCTGGTGGACAAGAAGCTCAAGCTTGTCAACATAGTCCAGGTTATGCTCATCCGCCTGATCCTCCCATGTCAACGACGGGCCTTCAACCTGTGGGAGTTCGAACCGATGCAACATCAAACTCTAAACAGGCTCTTTGACACGACGTACGAAGATGCCTGGAGGGTGCTTTTCAAGGGCGCCGAGGCTCCCGCATCCGCTGCCGAGGATCACGGATTTAGTACTCAGCATCACGCTCATGCGGTAAGCCGTTTTTGTCCTTTTACAGGGTATCAGTTTTTCATAGTTTGACTCTATGTGGGATCTGAGTTCCCTTATCTTTGATAGGATTGGGTGGCGATGTCCGGACAGATCAACTGTCCGGCTCCTCTGCCCGAAGGCCCAGCGGACGCTTGCTTGGCGAAGCTACTGGTTCCAGCGCCCTATGTGGTGCCGGAGAAGAAGGCCACGAAAAGGGCCACGGGGACTCGAAAGAGTGCCCGGCGCCAGGAGGTGTCGGATTCGTCATCCGACGGTCCCGAAGCGCCTTCATCTCATGAAGACGAGGAGGAAGAAGAAGAGACCTCTCTCCCTCCAGCGGGAGGACAGAAGAAAAGGAAGGCCGCCTCTCCGAGGAGGCCGGAGGGTCCAAGAAGGGGAAACCCTTCCTCCGGACTACTCCATCGACGCCGACGATGATGAAGAGGAGTGACAGCCCAAGGCCAAGCCCCTGGCGAAATCGTAAGTGTCCGGATACCGGAGTAATTCATAGTATTTGTTTTTTGCACAACTTTCCCTTATGTCGATTATGTTTATGCAGCCCACCCAAAGACCGGCTCGACGCATCGTCGAGCGGCTCATTGGACCCGTCGGAGGTGAACTCGCTTCCGACGGCTTCATCCCCCCGCCCTGCGGATGACACTGAAGTGTTGTCCCAACAGGTTCCAAGCCGGGAGGAGGTGGTCCTGGAGGCGCCGCAAGGTGACCTCCCGGACTCCAGGAGTAAAGGGGATGAAACCCCCCAGGGCTCTAAGTTCGGCTTAAGGCCAGACACAGCTCCGGAATCTTCAAGGGTTGAAAGCACAAGTGCTCCCTAGGTGGTTTTGGTAATTGATGACAACATATCTCTTGTTGGACTAATGTTTCTATCTAGCATGTTTCAGATAAGTTCAACAATGGATTGGCATGGACTAAAAGTTGTGGGAACTCCTTCAAGATGCTAAGGACAAAGGATTGGCTAAAGCTTCAAGCTCAAGACTTCTCATTTTACATTTTAGTGATCCAAGATCACATTGAGTCCATAGGAAAAGCCAATACTATCAAGGAGGGATGAGGTGTTGCTTAATGAGCCTCTTGCTTCATGTGCTTAGTGATATGCTCCAAAATCCTCAGCTACTTTCCCACTTCCACATATGACCTAAACCCTAAGGCAAACTCGGTCCTACCGATTCTTCCTATCCGGCGCCACCGAGTTTTCATTTGTCATAAGCCACTGCCAAACCCTAGCAATTCGGTCCTACCGATAGGGATCTCGGTCTCACCGAGATGGGGTTGCAAACTCTCTATTTCCCTTTCGTAACTTTTCGGTCTCACCGAAAGAGAGAATCGGTCCCACCGAGATTGCAATGTAAATTCAGTGTTTCCCCTTTGTAACTTTTCGGTCTCACCGAAAGAGCAAATCGGTCCCACCGAGTTTGCCTGACCAACTCTCTGGTTAGCTAATTACCAAATTCGGTCTCACTGAGTTTGTGTAATCGGTCTCACCGAGATTACGTTATGCCCAAACCCTAACCATATCGGTCCTACCGAGTTGCATGTCAGTCCCACCGAAAATCTCTAACGGTCACTAGGTTTACATTTTCGGTCCGACCGAGTTTGTTGATTCGGTCCCACCGAGATTGGAAAACTGTGTGTAACAGTTGGATTTTGTGTGGAGGCTATATATACCCCTCCACCTCCTCTTCATTCGTTGAGAGAGCCATCAGAACACATACACCATTCCAACTCATATGTTCTGAGAGAGAACCACCTACTCATGTGTTGAGACCAAGACATTCCATTCCTACCATATGAATCTTGATCTCTAGCCTTCCCAAGTTGCTTTCCACAAATCTTCTTTCCACCAAATCCAAATCCTATGAGAGAGAGTTGAGTGTTGGGGAGACTATCATTTGAAGCACAAGAGCAAGGAGTTCATTACCTACACACCATTTGTTACTTCTTGGAGAGTGGTGTCTCCTAGATTGGCTAGGTGTCACTTGGGAGCCTCCGACAGGATTGTGGAGTTGAACCAAGGAGTTTGTAAGGGCAAGGAGATCGCCTACTTCGTGAAGATCTACCACTAGTGAGGCAAGTCCTGTGTGGGCGATGGCCATGGTGGGATAGACAAGGTTGCTTCTTCGTGGACCCTTTGTGGGTGGTTGCTTCTTCATGGACCCTTCGTGGGTGGAGCCCTGTGTGGACTCGTGCAACCATTACCCTGTGTGGACTCTCGCAACCGTTACCCTTCGTGGGTTGAAGTCTCCATCAATGTGGATGTAGGATAGCACCACCTATCCGAACCACGGGAAAAACATCCGTGTCTCCAATTGCGTTTGAATTCTCCAAACCCTTCCCATTACATTCTTGCAAGTTGCATGCTTTACATTCCGCTGCTCATATACTCTTTGCATGCTTGCTTGATATGTATTGTGTGTGTTGAAATTGTGCCTAAACTTTACTTAAACCGAAAAAGCTTAAAAATTGCAACTTTAGCATTAAGTGTCTGATCACCCCCCTCTAGACACATCTACTTCTAGATCCTACAAGGGTTCCAGAGTCCGGCGGGCGACCTCCTTCCAAGAGGAGCAAGCCTACCGTGCCGGTGACCTCCGTCCAACCGGAGGCGCCGGACAATATGTTGGAGGCGCTCCAAGGTGCCTCCATCGATGAGGGGCACCGCACTATTATGAGTGCGGTGATCCAGAAGGTTCAGTCCGCCAAAAGCGGACTGACTGAAGCTTGTACAAGCCTTTTAACAGGCTTTGAGGTAAGTAAAGAATGTTCAAATAATGTTACCGCATAGATAGTAGCCCCTGATGGTCTGTTGGGCATTCGGGAAGAAAAGCCGAATAGAGGATCAAAGAATTCGCAGGAGTCTAACAAAAGGAGTCAATATGCGTATGCAGGCTTCTCTGCTAGCGTCCGCCGCACTGACTGCGGAAGTGGACGTGCTGAAGCAGAGTCTCGAGAAGTCCGAGCAAGAGCTCGGGCGTGCCAAGAAGCAGCTCGAGGAGAAGGAAGGTAAGAAATACCTTGTTTGAATATGTATATAAAAAAGGTGCAATTGCAAAAAATGACAGGATTGACATGGCTATTGTAGGGGCCACGTCTGAGGTGGCGACCCTTAAGCAAGCGCTGCTCGAGGCCGAGAAGAGTGTGGCCGTGGAGCGCACCGAGCGGGAGAGGTATGAGGCTGAGGTTGGCAAGGTGCAGCAAGAGCTCCAGGTTCTCATGAAGAAACATGAGAGTTTGGAGCTTGACTCGAAGACGCGAGCGTCCTAGCTCATGGCAGCTATAGAAAATGCCAAGTCTGCCAAGGCCGAGTCCCAGAAGACCCTCCAGGAGTTGGATGAGGTGAAGAAGATTGCGATGGGTAAGGCATTCTTTATGCAAAGCAAACATATAAACGTGAGTTACCTGTTACTTACCCGAATCCGGAGCTCTCCAGGAGCGTTCGCAGATCTTCCCCGGAGTGTATCTGATGCTGCCGCATTCTATCGAGCCGAGGAGGGCAGCTCGATGGAGAAGGTGTTCTGGTCTCAGTACACTGAGGCCGGACACCCCGTGCCCCTGAGCGACCAGCTGAAGCAACTGGTCGAGCTCCACAAGGCGGCCGGACAGGCCATCCTAGTTCGGCTGTGGCCTGGAGAGGCTCTGCCTGGGAGCTATTTCGGGCTGGTGCGGCGGCTGGTGGAGGCCTGTCTGAGGCTTGAAGACATCAAGCGCTCCGTCTGCATTGAAGGTGCCCGTAGGGCCCTTTCCTGTGCTAAGGTGCACTGGGGCAAGCTAGATGCGGAGAAGCTTGTGAAGGACGGGCCACCGCCGGGGAAAGAGCATCGCAAGCCCGAGAATTATTATAAGGATGTTCTGAAGGGTGCCTGCCTTGTTGCGGATGAATGTACCAAGGATGTATTTTTTGAGTAAAACCCGCTCGTGTTATCCTGTGCGCTGAAAACTTGTTCATATGCGCTAAGCAATGCTGCCTGAATTTAAAATATTACCTTCTGTGCGGCTGTTTATCAATACTGAGAGATGGCGAGTCGTCAGCTTCTGCCCCCGTGCCGCTAGTGCTGGGGTGTTCGGGGATAAACCTGGGCGCTCTTTTTCCCATATTTGGGTCCTTCGAGGGAGGCGCTCAGCCCAACGAACGAGGCAATCGGACTATAATGCGTGAACACTCTCACTTAGCCATAGAATTCTATAATTTTAAATTTCGGCGAAGCCCCTAGTATTCGGAAGAGCGATTTCGGAGCGCTATCCACGCCTTGGCTGGACAGAGCCGACTCCTCGCCCGAAGCGGCATAAGTCTTTAGGGACTCAGAAAAACCTCTCGAACAGCGACCAGCTCTCGCTTCATCATGACAGTCAGTTTTAGCTTTCTCCACTGAGGTGCTCGGCCCAGCTCAACTGGGGCACAATTGCAGTGGTTCTCCTAGTGCTACCTTAGCCGATATAGCGGAACGTAATGCACCAAAACATAGGAGCCAGGCAAAACCAACTATTGACCCAAGACATGATTCGGAGCCGATGCATATAATGCTATAAGTTCGGGGTGCCGCACTTGTTAAAGTGTTCGGACTTCTCACACCATGTTGAGGGGTACTGAAGCCCTTGGCGTATTTTGGCCGTACCAAAGTGTACGGGTGTAACATGTCATTAAGGAACATATATATATATATATATTAAAAAAAGGTAATGCAAAAAAAGACAAAAGCTATGCATTGTTCATTAAAATAGCCGCGATCAAAGCAGAACGATACAAGTGATGCGATAAACGAAAAGTTGGACTATTTAACATGTCTGCTTCAGGGGCAAGCTGCGGGATAGTATGCGAAACAGGTATACTGCTCGTGATAGAGACCACCTGGGATTTCCGTAATGCGGCATGGCTTGTCTGCTTCCCTGGTCCTTGCATCGTTTGTGCGGCAATTGAACTGCCGAACAAGCCTTCCGAAGAGTAGAGTCCTGGAAGTAAGAGAAAAGTATAAAAAAAGTTGGCAGTCCCTGGTGCGGTTTAAGCCGTGTTTTGGGCGTGTTGTGATGGTGCCCCTCCCCCTATGCCCATGGCATTTCTAGGGCATAGTTATGTACGCGAAGTACTGGCGTCGCCTTTTTGCGGGGGTTGGGGTTGGGGCCGCATTGCTACGCCTGCTCGGAACGTGCCAGGCGGTCTTGTTGTAGGTTACTCCGGGCGCGCTTGACTGTGTCCGGACGTTTAATGGCCGGACTGGAGAACTGCCTGGAGAGGCTGCTTTGTACTTCCGTTGCAAGGGCCGCCGTGTGCTCCTCCATTCGGAGGGAGCGTTTGGTGTTTCCATTGACCGTAATTACTCCTCGAGGGCCTGGCATCTTGAGCTTAAGGTGTGCGTAGTGCGGGACCGCACTGAACTTGGCGAATGCGGTTCGCCCGAGCAGTGCATGGTAGCCACTGCGGAACGGGACTATGTCGAAGATTAACTCTTCGCTTCAGAAATTATCCGGAGATCCGAAGACCACTTCAAGTGTGACTGAGCCTGTACAGCTGGCCTCTACACCTGGTATTACGCCTTTAAAGGTCGTTTTGGTGGGCTTAATCCTCGAGGGATCTATGCCCATTTCCCGCACTGTATCCTGGTAAAGCAGGTTCAGGCTACTGCCGCCGTCCATAAGGACTCTAGTGAGATGAAATTCGTCAATAATTGGGTCGAGAACCAATGCGGCGAATCCGCCATGACGGATGCTAGTGGGATGGTCTCTTCGATCAAAGGTGATCGGGCAAGAGGACCATGGGTTGAACTTTGGGGCGACTGGCTCTACCGCGTATACGTCCCTTAACGCGCGCTTCCGCTCCCTCTTGGGGACGTGGGTGGCGTATATCATGTTCATCGTCCGCACTTGTGGGCGAAAACCCTTCTGTCCATTGTTGTTCAGCGGCCGGGGCTCCTCGTCGTCATCGCTATGCAACCCCTTGTCTTCATTGTCAGCGCTTAATCTGCCTGCCTACTTGAACACCCAACAGTCCCTGTTGGTGTGATTGGCCGGCTTTTCGGGGGTGCCATGTATTTGGCACAAGCGGTCGAGTATTTGGTCCAAGCTGGACGGGCCCCTGGGATTCCTTTTGAATGATTTTTTCCGCTGACCGGATTTAGAGCCTCCGAATCCGGCATTAACTGCCATATCCTTAGCATTGTCGCCGTTGATGCAGCTCTTCTATTGGTTGCGATGCAACCTGCCACTAATGTCCCTGGTGTCCGAACGACCAGGGTTCTTGGTCATATTGTTGCTACGAGCAAGCCAGCTGTCTTCTCCCGCGCAAAAGCGGGTCATGAGTGCCGTGAGTGCTGCCATAGATTTCGGCTTCTCCTGTCCTAGGTGCCGGGCAAGCCACTCGTCACGGATATTATGCTTGAAGGCTGCTAAGGCCTCTACATCCGGACAGTCGAATATTTGATTTTTCTTTGTTAGGAACCGTGTCCAGAATTGCCTGGCCGATTCGTCTGGCTGCTGAATTACGTGGCTTAGGTCGTCAGCGTCTGGGGGTCGCACATAAGTGCCCTGGAAATTGTCGAGGAATGCGGCTTCCAGGTCCTCCCAACAGCTGATTGACCCTGTTGGCAGGTTGTTAAGCCACTGCCGGGATGGTCCTTTAAGCTTGAGTGGGAGGTATTTGATGGCATGGAAATCATCACCGCGGGCCATGTGGATATGAAGGAGATAATCCTCGATCCATACCGCGGGATCTGTTGAGCCATCATATGATTCGATGTTTACGGGTTTGAAACCCTCGGGGATTTGATGATCCATTATTTCGTCTGTGAAGCACAATGGGTGTGCGGCGCCTCTGTATTGGGAGATATCATGATGTAGCTCCAATGAGCTTTGTCTACTGTGTTCGTCCCTGCCGAATTTGTGGCCGGCATGACGGTTGTCGTCTTGAGCCATGGGGTGCCTACGCGATCCGTAGATCGATCTTGTTTGCATTGCCTTGTCCTCCAACATGTCTCGTAAGTCCGGCGCATATTCCCGTGCCTTGGTACGGGGTGCGGCTTGGGTGGAGGGCCATGAGGCCTCTCTGTCGCGGCCACAAGGTGGCCTGTCGGCCACGTCGAGTGCTTCCTCCTCTAATCGGGGTAGCAACCTGTGCTTCGGGTAGCACTTGGAGGGGCGTTCGGGTTTCTGCTCTTCGGCCGCAAGGACTTCAGTCCATCTATCGACTAGCCGATCTTGATCAGCTTTAAGTTGTTGCTGTTTTTTCTTGAGGTTTCTTGCCGTGGCCATAAGCCTGTGTTGAAAACGATCTTGTTCGACAGGATCCTCTGGCGCGGCGAATTCATCGTCGTCGAGGCTTGCCTCGTCTTCGGAGGGAGGCATACAATTATTGTCCTCGACCTCTCTGTCGGCCGCTCTCTCATGAGGGATGGTATCTCCATCCTCCTGTGCTAAATCTTGCTCGGGGGGATGTTCTTCGGCGCTTTCTAGGGTATTATTATCTCCCGTGCTGGAATCGCCATTTTTGTGTTGGCGGGATTTTGAGCGTCGCCGCTGACGCTGGCGCTTTTGCTGTTTCTTGGAGGGGTCATCCTCCGCTGTTCCATCGCCCTCTCCCTCTTTTGGGGTGTCCACCATGTATATGTCATATGACGAGGTGGCTTTCCAGGGCCTAGTGGGCGCTGGTTCTTCATCATCTCCTTCATCGGTGTCCATACCGTCGATGTCTTCAGAGTCGAAGTCGAGCATGTCGGTTAAGTTGTCGACAGTGGCTACAAAGTGGGTGGTGGGTGGGTTTTGAATTTCTTCATCGTCCGTACCCCAACCTTGATGACCGTAGTCCGGCCAGGGCTCTCCTGACAAAGAGAGAGACTTCAGTGATTTCAGGATATCGCCGAAAGGCGAGTGCTGAAAGACGTCCGCGGCGAATCCGACTATCGGCCAAAAGATCAAGTCCCCGCGGATGTCGGCCGTGTAGTTTAAACTTCCGAATCTGACCTGACGGCCAGGGGCGTAGCTTTCGAACTGCTCTAGATGGCCAAGTGAATCGGCCCGCAGTGCGAAGCTGCCAAAGACGAAGATCTGTCTGAGGAGGAAGGTCTCACCCTGGACTGCATCGCCATTGATGATCGTAGGAGCCATCGGGCCTGACGGCGACGACACAGAGGAACTCTCAATGAAAGCACCAATGTCGGTGTCAAAACCGGCGGATCTCGGGTAGGGGGTCCCGAACTGTGCGTCTAGGTCGGATGGTAACAGGAGGCAGGGTACACGAAGTTTTACCCAGGTTCGGGCCCTCTTGATGGAGGTAAAACCCTACGTTCTGCTTGATTAATATTGATGATATGGGTAATACAAGAGTTGATCTACCACGAGATCAGAGAGGCTAAACCCTAGAAGCTAGCCTATGGTATGATTGTTGATGTGTATGTTGTCCTACGGACTAGAACCCTCCGGTTTATATAGACACCGGATAGGGTTAGGGTTACACAGAGTCGGTTACAATGGTAGGAGATCTGAACATCTGTATCGCCAAGCTTGCCTTCCACGCCAAGGAAAATCCCTTCCGGACACGGGACGGAGTCTTTAATCTTGTATCTTCATAGTCCAGGAGTCCGGCTGAAGGTATAATTCGGCTATCCGAACACCCCCTAATCGAGGACTCCCTCAGCAAGAACAACCAATCTAGTAGGCCAAACCAAACTGATAATTCGAAGAGACTTGCAAAGATAACCAATCATACATAAAAGAATTCAGAGAAGATTCAAATATTATTCATAGATAGACTTGATCATAAACCCACAATTCATCGGTCTCAACAAACACACCGCAAAAAGAAGATTACATCGAATAGATCTCCACGAGAGAGGGGGAGAACATTGTATTGAGATCCAAAAAGAGAGAAGAAGCCATCTAGCTACTAGCTATGGACCCGTAGGTCTGAAGTAAACTACTCACACTTCATCGGAGGGGCTTGGATGATGATGTAGAAGCCCTCTGTGATCGATGCCCCCTCTGGCAGAGCTCCAGAACAGGCCCCAAGATGGGATCTCGTGGATAGAGAAAGTTGCGGCGGTGGAATTAGGTTTTTGGCTCCATATCTGATCGTTTGTGGGTACGTGGATATATATAGGAGGAAGAAGTACGTTGGTGGAGCTTCAAGGGGCCCACGAGGCAGGGGCACGCCCTAGGGGGGTGCCCCTACCCTTGTGAGCACCTCGTGGCTTTCTTGACGGAGGGTCCAAGTTTCCTGGATCTTATCTAATGAGAAAATCACGTTTCCGAAGGTTTCATTCCGTTTGGACTCCGTTTGATATTCCTTTTCTTCGAAACCCTAAAACAGGCAAAAAACAGCAATTCTGGGCTGGGCCTCCGGTTAATAGGTTAGTCCCAAAAATAATATAAAAGTGGAAAATAAAGCCCAATAATGTCTAAAACAGTAGATAATATAGCATGGAGCAATCAAAAATTATAGATACGTTGGAGACGTATCATCAACACAGAGCGGCAATCGACGCTGCACACAAGCCAGTGCGCAATCCACATGAGGGCTCGCATCAAAAGGACGACGCAACCAGATCCATCTACGGGCCAAGCAAGCGCGCTCCAGCACGCAATGCAACACAACAAACATCCGAACACCACGGTACACCCAAATACAGGGGTGGCGCACACCCCCTATGTTTCACCGATGAGGTGCTGGACCATGAATTTCCAGAGGGATTCAAACTCCTAAACATAGAGGCGTACGACAGAACAACTACATCCTCCATATCCACATGGCTCGAGGAGATGATCTCCACGCCATCAAGTACTTACCCCTCAAGCTCAAAGGGACAGCTCGGCACTGGCTTCAAAGCCTCCCTAAAAACTCCATTGGAAGCTAGGAAGAGCTCAAAGACGCTTTTCGGGCAAATTTTCAAGGGGCCTATGTCCTACCACCAGATGCAGACGGTTTAAGTCATATAACTCAACAGCCCGGAGAGTCAGCCCGAAAGCTTTGGAACAAGTTTCTCACTAAAAAGAACCAAATAGTCGACTGTCCGAACGTCGAAGCCTTAGCAGCTTTCAAGCACAGCGTTCGAGACGAATGGCTTGCCAGACACCTCGGCCAAGAAAAGCCGAGAACAATGGCAGCATTAACAAGCCTCATGACCCGCTTTTGCGCGGGCGAGGACAGCTAGTTAGCTCGATGCAGCACCAGCGACCCAACTACATCCCAAGTCAGGGACGGAAACGGGAAGCCACGACGCAGCAA
Source organism: Triticum dicoccoides (assembly GCF_002162155.2). NCBI lineage: Eukaryota > Viridiplantae > Streptophyta > Magnoliopsida > Poales > Poaceae > Triticum > Triticum dicoccoides. Next base: position 583,552,666 of record NC_041386.1, read on the forward strand.
AAACAAGCGCCGGAATAAAGAAGACAACCTGAAGAGCACGGCAGTAAACGTCGGATTCAGAAGCTCTCGGATAGGTCAGCAAAAGCTGCCCTCCAAAGGCAACAGAGACGAACTGTCTAGCCTAAACAAGATTCTGGACAAAATATGTCAGATCCACAACACCCCCGATAAACCTGCAAATCATACCCATAGAGAATGTTGTGTCTTCAAGCAGTCCGGCAAGCTCAACGCCGAACACAAGGGGCAGGATACACCAAGCGAAGACGAGGATGAGCCTCGCAAGCAAAGCGCTGGGGAACAGAAGAAATTCCCACCAGAAGTCAAAACAGTAAACGTGTTACACGTGATGAAGGGGAGAAACAAAGCGGCACTCCTAGAGACACATGCCCCAGGGCCTATCACCGCGGAGTTCTGCCACTGGTCGTCCTAACCGATCACCTTTGATCATCAGGATTACTTGGCAAGTATCTGGCATGCAGGATGGGTTGCCTTGGTGTTAGACCCGATAATTAACGGATAGCACTTCACACGAGTCCTGATGGACGGCGGCAGTAGTTTAAACCTGATATATCAGGACACAGTCCGCAAAATGGGGATAGACCCAACAAAAATCAGCCATAGCAATACTACCTTTAAAGGAGTAACGCCAGGCCCAGAAGCCCACTGTACGGGCTTCCTGCTACTAGAGGTTATATTCAGCTTTCCCGATAACTTCCGCAGTGAAAAGTTAACCTTCCACATCGCTCCGTTCCAAAGTGGCTATCAAGCACTACTCGGACGCGAAGCTTTCGCTCGCTTTAACACAATACCACATTACGCTTCTCTCATACTTAAGATGCCCAGTCGACGTGGCATCATTACAGTAAATGGAAATATTGAGCGCTCCTTGCGCGCGTAAGACCGTGCGGCTGCCTTGGCAGCCGCACACTAAACGGCCTCACCAACTAGAGCATCTGACAAGTCGTTAAGACCATGGACGCAGTTAGACGAGTCCGGTGCAGCAATATGTAATTGATACAGGTTTGATGGCTATACCCCTATACCAATACAAGGGGCTCAATGCGCGTAAACAAGTGGCAATTAGGCTCAACTTTACTCATCTTGAACTGTACATGGTTTATTTAGGATAACCTACCTTTTGCACGACAACTTTTCAACTAAGTTCCTCTCTTTTACAGATGACCATCGTGCTACACCTGTCCAGGATACGGCACAACGGAGACACAGGCGCAGACGTGCAGCAGGGACCAGTTCCAAGGATTCTTTTTAGATTAAGACCCTGTGTAAACCTTTTTTACTGTCTCTTGTTGATACACATCCCCCGGATTCTCAATACAATTTAGAAGGATGCTGACGTATTGGCATGTGGCCACGTCAGAATATTGCACGTACCTAGACACCAGGGGCTTATTACACAGGGCACTGTTTAGCCTGGTTTACATCATAAAGACCGAATACCTTAGGGAGTGTTCGACGTCGCGAGTTTGGCCTTATATGCATCAGCTCCGAATCATGTCTTTGGTCAAATGTTGGGTTTGCCCGGCTCTTGTGTTTTGCTGCCTTACGTTCCACTCTATCGGCTAAGGCGGCACCAGGAGAACTACTGCGATTGTGCCCTGGTTCATCCGGACGAGCACCTCAGTAGAGAAAGCCGAAAACTGACTGTCATGATATAGCGTGAGACTGGTTAACCACTCGATGACCTAACGGAATCTTCGGGATTCCTCCGCCTTAACGAAGGGCCATTTCCCGGCCAGGCATGTACGCGCCCCAAATTCGGATGAGCGCGGAGCCACCAGGGGCTATATATTAGCCCCACTGTCAAACTCCTCTGGCTAAGTGAAAGTGTTAAAGCATTATAGTCCGATTGCCTAGTTCGTTGTGCTATCACCTCCTTAATGGACCAAGACGTTGGATCAAGTGTGAACATGCGTCTTCTGCGAGCACCCCCACATTATATGCGTGGGGGCTGAAGCCGACGACTACCATCTTTCAGGTTATATACATATATACATAAACGGCCGCACAGGAGGCATCATAGTACTTTCGAGCAAAAGTATAAATACAGCCTTGATAAACTCAATAAAACATTGTTTTTACAATGGGAATACATGTCACTCAAACATAATATTCTTCGAGCACTGAGCCTCTATCGAACGAGCGCCTTCAAGAACTTCTTCAAAGTAGTGCTCGGCAGCCACTCAGCCTATGGCCGGACCCTGTGCCGCAATAGTGGTGGCATCCATCTCCGCCCAGTATGTTTTGACACGGGCAAGGGCCATCCGCGAGCCTTCTATGCACACCGACCTCTTTACAACATCGATGCGTGGCACAGCACCAAGGAATTGTTGCACTAAGCTAAAGTAGCTATTCGGCCTTGGCCCTCTCGGCCACAGATGATCCACAACGGACCTCATGGCAAGTCCGTACAATCTATGGAGCTCGGCCCACTCGGCCATTTGCTCATTCAACAGCAGCGGACGGGCTGGAGCATGAAACTGTGACCAAAACAGTTTTTCCACTTCATGATCTTTCCGATCCTTGAAGTACTCGGCCGCATCAGCAACACTTGCAGCCAAATCCACGTAGGCATCCGCGGAACTCCATAGCCGGTCCAAAGGTGCATACTTCGGATCCCCGAACTTAGTCCGCAACAAGAAGGGCTTCCCAGATACAATATCCGCAGCTTGATGTAGCTCCTCCTTCATCGCTCTAATTTTGGAGCGGGCTTCCTTGGCAGCCACCCGGGCCTTTTCCAGGTCTGTCGCCTTCGCCCGGTTTTCTTCTTCAAGAAGATGGTAACGGTCAGCAGCATCTTTTAACTCTACAGCCATCTTGGCTATTTTTTCTTTGCTCTCGCAATGCGTGGCCTGTTTGGCCCTTAAATCTTCGGCCGCCTTTAAAGCGGCCGCATTACTACTCCTTGCTTGCTCCTTGGCTCGGGCAAGCTCCGCCCGAAGGGTCTCCATGGTGGCAGCTCCATCTGCAGTCACAACATATTAAAGATGCTGGCATCATGCTGCTCTTATTATGTGACAATCACCAGAAAAATCACCTACCCTGTGCCTCGTCAAGCCGCTTGTTCCAGTTGCCGCCTTAGTTCGGCAAACCCATCAGTCCGGCTAGCCACCGGAGCTTCAACCACCTACACATAAAGGCAGTCTGGTTATTACTTGGGACATGATCCTCTGTTTGCCGCCGTTTTCGATGACAACCAGAGTCTCAGGGGCTACTATCTACACAGAGCACATCTAAAATGTGTGGTACTGTCAAAAATGTACATCATTTCACGTACCTCAAAACCCGTCAGTAGACTCATAAAGGCTTCATGCAACCCGCTTTCTGCGGACGAAATCCATTCAATCACCATACCCATCAACGTGCGGTGCTCTTCTGAGATAGCCGCTTGCTCTAGCAGATCCCTCAATGTGTCCGACCGCACACCAGACGGTGTCGGACTCTTTCGATTGCTCTCTTCAAGAGCCGGATACTGAGGACTTCGGGTGGCCATAGGATTGCCTTCAGGCCTTGCCGGATCAGAAGAAACCCTCCGCGATAACACCTCGGGGTCACCCGCCTCATGAGGTGGTATGGCAGGGGGAGGCGTTTCGCTCTCCATCATCTCTGGAAGAAGATACCCCAAAGACGAGCTCTGCTGAGAAGGGCTAAGATCCGAACTGCAAGATAAATGCTTCGGTTATTTTCCTTAGAGGTAAAGCGAGGTATTTTTATTATTAAGTGCCCTTTTACTTACAGCTCGGTGGAGGGCTGATCCCCTTGAGGGCATAGTGCGGCCGGGGTAGCCCCCAGGGCAGGACCCTCCGGCGAAGATTTCTTCCCCCGTTTGGAGACCATTGTCTCCGGGTCCTCGGAGGCGGTCCTCTTCCTTCTCTGGGGAGAGGAAGTTTCAGTCCCTCCTCCCCGGCTAACCTCCTTCGCGGAGGCGCTAGCCTCCTTGTTCCTCCCTTTATCTTCTCCTGAGGGCGCTTGATAAGGCACGATCTCCAGCATCCTGGTTAGCACGGGATTTGGTGAGGTCTCAGGGAGGGGGGCCGGACACCTGATCAACTTTGCCTTCACTATCCAATCCTGGTCAAAAAGCGGCTTTTTTAGGGCGACGTTGCGATAAATAAATGGACAGTGTGTTCGTATGCGGGGCTACTTACTTGGGTATCCGGGCGATTGCAGCTCAGACCTGCATCCTCTGTGATGTACAGACACATTATTTGTGGTCCAAAGAACAATTTGTACATCTCTTCATGCGCCATGCCGAGGAAATGTTGAATAGCTCGCTGTCCTTCCGGGTTGAATTCCCACATGCGAAGGGGCCGGCGTTTGCAAGGCTGGACTTGACGAACTAGCATAACTTGCACTACCATAACCAGACCAAAATCTCTCTCAAAGAGATCTTGGATATGGCTTTGCAGTATTGGCACGTCCTTGGCTTGACCTCAGCTCATCCCCCTGCTGATCCATGACATCAGCTGCGGTGGGGGCCAGAGCGAAAGGTGGGGGCAACTACCCACTTGGCACTTCGAGGAGCTGTGATGTAGAACCACTCCCGCCGCCACAATCCAGACACCTCTGGGAAGCAACCCTCAGGCCATGGAGCGTCAGCGATTTTTCTTATTGAAGCGCCTCTGCACGCTGCGTGCTGCCCCTCGATCATCTTTGGCTTCACATCGGAGGTCTTGAGCCATGATATGTCTCCAACGTATCTATAATTTTTGATTGCTCCATGCTATATTATCTACTGTTTTAGGCAATATTGGGCTTTATTTTCTACTTTTATATTATTTTTGGGACTAACCTATTAACCGGAGGCCCAGCCCAGATTTGTTGATTTATGCCTATTTCAGTGTTTCGAAGAAAAGGAATATCAAACGGAGTCGAAATGGAACGAAATCAACTGGAGAAGTTATTTTTGGAACGAAAGCCACCGGATAGACTTGGACTCCACGTCAGGAGATACGGGAGGTGCTCACAAGGGTGGGGGGCTCCCACCCCCCTAGGGCGTGCCACCCTGCCTCGTGGGGCCCTCGTGGCTCCCCTGACGTACTTCTTCTGCCTATATAACTCCATGTACCCTAAAACTTCAAAACGGAGATTAGATCGGGAGTTCCGCCGCCAGAAGCCTCCATAGCCACCAAAAACCAATCTAGACCCGTTCCGGCACCCTGCCGGAGGGGGCAATCCTTCTCCGGTGGCCATCTTCATCATCCCGGTGCTCTCCATGATGAGGAGGGAGTAGTTCTCCCTCGGGGCTGAGGGTATGTACCAGTAGCTATGTGTTTGATCTCTCTCTCTCTCGTGTTCTTGAGGTGATACGATCTTGATGTATCGCGAGCTTTGCTATTATAGTTGGATCCTATGTTTCTCCTCCCCCTCTTCTCTCCTGTAATGAATTGAGTTTCCCCTTTGAAGTAATCTTATCGGATTGAGTCTTTAAAGATTTGGGAACACTTGATGTATGTCTTGCCGTGGATATCTATGGTGACAATGGGATATCACGTGATTCACTTGATGTATCTTTTGGTGATCAACTTGCGGGTTCTGCCCATGAACCTATGCATAGGGGTTGGCACACGTTTTCGTCGTGATTCTCCGGTAGAACTTTGGGGCACTCTTTGAGGTCCTTTGTGTTAGTTGAATAGATGAATCTGAGATTGTGTGATGCATATCGTATAATCATGCCCACAGATACTTGAAGTGACATTGGAGTATCTAGGTGACATTAGGGTTTTGGTTGATTTGTATCTTAAGGTGTTATTCTAGTACGAACTCTAGGGCCGTTTGTGACACTTATAGGAATAGCCCAACGGATTGATTGGAAAGAATAACTTTGAGGTGGTTTCGGACCCTACCATAATCTCTTCGTTTGTTCTCCGCTATTAGTGACTTCGGAGTGACTCTTTGTTGCATGTTGAGGGATATTTTTATGATCCAATTATGTTAGCATTGTTGAGGGAACTTACACTAGCGAAAGTATGAACCCTAGGCCTTATTTCCACGCCTTGCAATACCGTTTACGCTCACTTTTATCATTAGTTACCTTGATGTTTTTATAATTTCAGATTACAAATACCTTTATCTACCATCCATATACCACTTGTATCACCATCTCTTCGCCGAACTAGTGCACCTATACAATTTACCATTGTATTGGGTGTGTTGGGGACACAAGAGACTCTTTGTTATTTGGTTGCAGGGTTGCTTGAGAGAGACCATCTTCATCCTACACCTCCTACGGATTGATAAACCTTAGGTCATCCACTTGAGGGAAATTTTCTACTGTCCTACAAACCTCTGCACTTGGAGGCCCAACAACGTCTACAAGAAGAAGGTTGTGTAGTAGACATCAAGCTCTTTTCTGGCGCCGTTGTCGGGAGGTGAGTGCTTGAAGGTATATCTTTAGATCTTGCAATCAAGTCTTTTAGTTTCTTGTTTTATCACTAGTTTAGTTTATAAAAGAAAACTATAAAAATGGAATTGAGTTTGTCTCATACACTTCACCTTTTTAATATCTTTCGTGAGTATGATGGAAATGAAAATTGTGCTCAAATGCTAGAAGAACAATTACATAGAATGTTTGGCACTAAATATTTGAATGATGAGCATGATTGCAATGTTGTTAGTATGAATTCCTTGAACATCTGTGATGCTAATGATATGCAAAGCCACAAGCTTGGGGAAGCTATGTTTGATGAAGATGATATATTTTGTCCCCCAAGCTTTGATGAGCAAATTTATTATGATGAAAGCATGCCTCCTATCTATGATGATTATTGTGATGACATGTATGCTTTAAATAATAATGATAACCATGAAACTTGTCATCTTGATCTTAATTTTCAATCACATGATAGTTATTTTGTTGAGTTTGCTCCCACTATTATTCATGGGAAGAATTTTACTTGTGTGGAGAGTAGTAAATTTTCTATGCTTGTAGATCATGAAAAGAATGCTTTAGGTGCTGGTTATATTGTTGAATTCATTCATGATGGTACTGAAAATTATTATGAGGGAGGAACATATGCTTGTAGGAATTGCAATAATATCAAGTTTCCCCTCTATGTGCTTAAAATTTTGAAGTTATGCTTGTTTTACCTTCCTATGCAAGTTGATTCTCGTTCCCATAAGTTATTTGCTCACAAAATCCCTATGCATAGGAAGTGGGTTAGACTTAAATGTGCTTGTCATATTCTTCATGATGCTCTCTTTATGTTTCAATTCTTATCCTTTATGTGAGCATCATTGAAATCATCATGCCTAGCTAGGGGCATTAAACGATAGCGCTTGTTGGGAGGCAACCCAACTTTATTTTTATTCCTTGATTATTGTTCCTGCTTAGTAATAAATAATTCAACTAGCCTCTGTTTATATGTGGTTTTATGCTTTTAATTAGTGTTTGTGCCAAGTAGAACCTTTGGGAAGACTTGGGGGAAGTCTTGTTGATCATGCTGTAAAAAACAGAAACTTTAGCGCTCACGAGAATTGCTGCCATTTTTATTTGGAGAGTGATATTTAGTTAATTATTTTGGAAGATGATTAATAGATAAATTACTCAGGTCCAGAAATTTATTTGAGAATTTTATGAGTTCCAGAAGTATACTTTTGATCCAGATTACTACAGACTGTTCTGTTTGACAGATTCTGTTTTTCGTGTGTTGTTTGTTTATTTTGATGAATCTACAGCTAGTAAAAAAGTTTATAAACCATAGAGAAGTTGGAATACAGTAGGTTTAACACCAATATAAATAAAGAATGAGTTCATTACAGTACCTTGAAGTGGTGATTTATTTTCTTATACTAACGGAGCTCACGAGTTTTCTACTTTAAGTTTTGTGTTGTGAAGTTTTCAAGTTTTGGGTAAGGATTCGATGGACTATGGAATAAGGAGTGGCAAGAGCATAAGCTTGGGGATTAACAAGGCACCCCAAGGTAATATTCAAGGATAGCCAAGAGCCTAAGCTTGGGGATGCCCCGGAAGGCATGCCCTCTTTCATCTTCGTTCATCGGTAACTTCACTTGGAGCTATATTTTTATTCGCCACATGATATGTGTTTTGCTTGGAGCATCAATTTATTTTGTTAATATTTGCTTGCTGTTATTTATAATAATGTTTTGCATCTTTTATTTTAATAAAAGTGGCATTGATAGCCTTTACTATGCCTATGTTACAAGTACACATGTTGCTGTTTGAAAACAAAAAGTTTACCGCTGTTGCAATAATTCCCTAGAAAAGTCAGAATGTGATAAAATGTTGAAACCTTTTGCATATTAAGATCTGATAAATTTACTACAGTGGGAATTTTATTTAATAATTTTTGGAGTTAGGGAAGTATGGATGTTGCAGCATTCTTTACAGACTATCCTGTTTAGGCAGATTGCTGTTATGTTTGCATTGTTTGCATATGTTTGCTTCTTCAATGATTCTATTCGAGGATAAGACTATTAAATATGCAGAGGCATTTAGTATGCAATGTTGAATAATAATTTTAGTGATTTGCTACAGTAGAGTATGATAAGGTTTTTGCAATGGTTTATACTAACTTATCTCACGAGTCCTTGTTGAGTTTTGTGTGGATGAAGCTTTTGAGATTTAGGGAGGTCGTGATATGAGAGGAATTAAGGAGACACAAAAGCTAAAGCTTGGGGATGCCCAAGGCATCCCAAGATAATATATCAAGAAGTCTCAAGCATCTATGCTTGGGGATGTTGGGGAACGTAGTAATTTCAAAAAAAATTCTACGCACACGCAAGATCATGGTGATGCATAGCAACGAGAGGGGAGAGTGTTGTCTACGTACCCACGTAGACCGGAAGCGGAAGCGTTAGCACAACGTGGTTGATGTAGTCGTACGTCTTCACGGCCCGACCGATCAAGCACCGAAACTATGGCACCTCCGAGTTCTAGCACACGTTCAGCTCGATGACGATCCCCGGACTCCGATCCAGCACAATGTCGGGGAAGAGTTCCGTCAACACGATGGCGTGGTGACGATCTTGATGTTCTACTGTCGCAGGGCTTCACCTAAGCACCGCTACAATATTATCCAGGATTATGGTGGAGGAGGGCACCGCACACGGCTAATAGATCTCAAGGATCAATTGTTGTGTCTAGAGGTGCCCCCTGCCCCCGTATATAAAGGAGCAAGGGGGAGGGCCGGCCGGCCAGGAGGAGGCGCGCCAGGGAGGAGTCCTACTCCTACCGGGAGTAGGACTCCCTCCTTTCCTTGTCCAACTAGGAGAGGGGGAAGGAAGGGAGAGAGGAGAGAAAGGAAAGGGGGGGCGCCGCCCCTCCCTCCTCCAATTCGGACTAGTGGGGGAGGGGCGTGCAGCCTGCCCTGGCCACCCCTCCTCTGCTCCACTTTGGGCCCATGAGGCCCATTAACCCCCCGGGGGGGTTCCGGTAACCCCCGGTACTCCGTTTTATATCCGATAACCCCCGGAACCATTCCTGTGTCTGAATATAGTCGTCCAATATATCGGTATGTTACTTGCCCGAGATTTGATCGTCGGTATCTCAATACCTAGTTCAATCTCATTACCGGCAAGTCTCTTTACTCCTTCCGTAATACATCATCCCGCAACTAACTTATTAGTTGCAATGCTTGCAAGGCTTATGTGATGTGCATTACCGAGAGGGCCCAGAGATACCTCTCCGACAATCGGAGTGACAAATCCTAATCTCGAAATACGCCAACCCAACAAGTACCTTCGGAGACACCTGTAGAGAACCTTTATAATCACCCAGTTACGTTGTGATGTTTGGTAGCACACAAAGTGTTCCTCCGGTAAACGGGAGTTGCATAATCTCATAGTCATAGGAACATGTATAAGTCATGAAGAAAGCAATAGCAACAAACTAAACGATCAAGTGCTAAGCTAACGAAATGGGTCAAGTCAATCACATCATTCTTCTAATGATGTGATCCTGTTAATCAAATGACAACTCATGTCTATGGTTAGGAAACATAACCATCTTTGATCAACGAACTAGTCAAGTAGAGGCATACTAGTGACACTATGTTTGTCTATGTAATCACACATGTATTATGTTTCCGGTTAATAACATTCTAGCATGAATAATAAACATTTATCATGATATAAGGAAATAAAAAATAACTTCATTATTGCCTCTAGGGCATATTTCCTTCAGTCTCCCACTTGCACTAGAGTCAATAATCTAGATTACATAGTAATGATTCTAACACCCATGGAGCCTTGGTGCCGATCATGTTTTGCTCGTGGAAGAGGCTTAGTCAGCGGGTCTGCAATATTCAGATCCGTATGTATCTTGCAAATTTCTATGTCTCCCACTTGGACTAAATCCCGAATGGAATTGAAGCGTCTCTTGATGTGCTTGGTTCTCTTGTGAAATCTGGATTCCTTTGCCAAGGAAATTGCACCAGTATTGTCACAAAAGATTTTCATTGGACCCGATGCACTAGGTATGACACCTAGATCGGATATGAACTCCTTCATCCAGACTCCTTCATTTGCTGCTTCCGAAGCAGCTATGTACTCCGCTTCACATGTAGATCCCGCCACGATGCTTTGTTTAGAACTGCACCAACTGACAGCTCCACCGTTCAGTAAAAACACGTATCTGGTTTGCGATTTAGAATCGTCCGGATCAATGTCAAAGCTTGCATCAACGTAACCATTTACGATGAGCTCTTTGTTACCTCCATATACGAGAAACATATCCTTAGTCCTTTTCAGGTAATTCAGGATGTTCTTGACCGCTGTCCAGTGATCCACTCCTGGATTACTTTGGTACCTCCCTGCTAGACTTATAGCAAGGCACACATCAGGTCTGGTACACGGCATTGCATACATGATAGAGCCTATGGCTGAAGCATAGGGAACATCTTTCATTTTCTCTCTATCTTCTGCGGTGGTCGAACATTGAGTCTTACTTAACTTCACACCTTGTAACACAGGCAAGAACCCTTTCTTTGCTTGATCCATTTTGAACTTCTTCAAAACCTTGTCAAGGTATGTGCTTTGTGAAAGTCCAATTAAGCGTCTTGATCTATCTCTATAGATCTTAATGCCCAATATGTAAGCATCTTCACCGAGGTCTTTCATTGAAAAACTCTTATTCAAGTATCCCTTTATGCTATCCAGAAATTCTATATCATTTCCAATCAATAATATGTCATCCACATATAATATCAGAAATGCTACAGATCTCCCACTCACTTTCTTGTAAATACAGGCTTCTCCAAAAGTCTGTACAAAACCAAATGCTTTGATCACACTATCAAATCGTTTATTCCAACTCCGAGAGGCTTGCACCAGTCCATAAATGGATCGCTGGAGCTTGCACACTTTGTTAGCTCCCTTTGGATCGACAAAACCTTCTGGTTGCGTCATATACATGTTGGGGAACGTAGTAATTTCAAAAAAAATCCTACGCACTCGCAAGATCATGGTGATGCATAGCAACGAGAGGGGAGAGTGTTGTCTACGTACCCTCATAGACCATTCACGGAAGCATTATATCAACGCGGTTGATGTAGTCGTATGTCTTCACGTCTGACCGATCCAAGTACCGAAAGCACGGCACCTCCGAGTTCTGCACATGTTCGGCTCGGTGACGTCCTCGCCTTCTCGATCCAGCAAGAGGGGCAAAGTAGTAGATGAGTTCCGGCAGCACGACGGTGTGGTGACGGTGTTGGTGAATAACAATCTCCACAGGGCTTCGCCTAAGCACTACGAAAACTATGACGGAGGATAAACTAGAGGGGACGGGGTTGCTGGCACATGGCTTGGTGTTTCTTGATGTGTCTTTGGTGCTAGCCCTACCCCTCTATTTATATGTTGAGCCCTGGGGTCGAAACTTGGAGAAAAAGCCTCCTCAAAGTCGGTTTCACCTGAAAGGCAAGAGTCCTTCTCGGACTCCAGGGCTAGACGCCAGGGTTCCCGGTGTCTACCCCCTAGACGCCAGGGTTCCTGGCGTCTAGCCTCTGATCTCCGCAAAACTTCCTTTTGCACTTTCCAAAAGCCTCGTGGGCTTTCCCCTTTGGCCCAAATAAAGTGTTCTCGTGCCCAAACATTTTGGGAACATCCGAAACCCCTTCCGGTGAATTCCGGAACCCTTCCGTAGATCAAACACTACTATCCCATATATCAAACTTTATCTCCGAACAATTCCGGAGTTCCTCGTCATGTCCGTGATCTCATCCCGGACTCCGAACAACATTCGGTCATCAACATACTTAACTCATGTAGTACTATATCGTCAACGAACGTTAAGCGTGCGGACCCTATGGGTTCGAGAACTATGTAGACATGACCGAGACACCTCTTTGGTCAATAACCAATAGCGGGACCTGGATGCCCATATTGGCTCCTACATATTCTATGAAGATCTTTATCGGTCAGACCGCATAACAACATACGTTGTTCCCTTTGTCATCGGTATGTTACTTTCCCGAGATTCGATCGTCGGTATCTCAATACCTAGTTCAATCTTGTTACCGGCAAGTCTCTTTACTCATTCCATAATACATCATCCCACAACTAACTCATTAGTTGCAATGCTTGCAAGGCTTATAGTGATGTGCATTACCGAGTGGGCCCAGAGATACCTCTCCGACAACCGGAGTGACAAATCCTAATCTCGAAATACGCCAACCCAACAAGTACCTTTGGAGACACCTGTAGAGCACCTTTATAATCACCCAGTTATGTTGTGAAGTTTGGTGGCACACAAAGTGTTCCTCCGACAAACGGGAGTTGCATAATCTCATAGTCATAGGAACATGTATAAGTCATGAAGAAAGCAATAGCAACAAACTAAACGATCAAGTGCTAAGCTATCAGAATGGGTCAAGTCAATCACATCATTCTCGTAATGATGTGATCCTATTAATCAAATGACACCTCATGTCTATGGTTAGGAAACTTAACCATCTTTGATCAACGAGCTAGTCAAGTAGAGGCATACTAGTGACACTCTGTTTGTCTATGTATTCACACATGTATTATGTTTCTGGTTAATACAATTCTAGCATGAATAATAAACATTTATCATGAAATAAGGAAATAAATAATAACTTTAATATTGCCTCTAGGGCATATTTCCTTTAGTCTCCCACTTGCACTAGAGTCAATAATCTAGATCACATCGCCATGTGATTTAACATCAATAGTTCACATCACCATGTGATTAACACCCGTAATTCACATCATCATGTGACCAACACCCAAAGGGTTTACTAGAGTCAATAATCTAGTTCACATCGCTATGTGATTAATACCCAAAGAGTACTAAGGTGTGATCATGTTTTGCTTGTGAGAGAAGTTTAGTTAACGGGTCTGCCACATTCAGATCCGTAAGTATTTTGCAAATTTCTATATCAACAATGCTCTGCACGGAGCTACTCTGGCTTATTGCTCCCATTTTCAATATGTATCCAGATTGAGACTTTGAGTCATCTGGATCAGTGTCAACACTTGCATCAACATAACCCTTTACGATGAACCTTTTGTCACCTCCATAATCGAGAAACATATCCTTATTCCACTAAGGATAATTTGACCGTTGTCCAGTGATATACTCCTAGATCACTATTGTACTCCCTTGCCAAAAACAGTGTAGGGTATACAATAGATTTGGTACACAGCATGGCATATTTTATAGAACCTATGGCCAAGGCATAGCGAATGACTTTCATTCTCTCTCTATCTTCTGCCGTGGTCGGGTTTTGAGTCTTACTCAACTTCACACCTTGTAACACAGACAAGAACTCTTTCTTTGACTGTTCCATTTTGAACTACTTCAAAATCTTATCAAGGTATGTACTCATTAAAAAACTTATCAAGTGTCTTGATCTATCTCTATAGATCTTGATGCTCAATATGTAAGCAGCTTTACCGAGGTCTTTCTTTGAAAAACTCCTTTCAAGCACTCCTTTATGCTTTGCAGAATAATTCTACATTATCTCCGATCAACAATATGTCATTCACATATACTTATTAGAATGCTGTAGTACTCCCACTCACTTTCTTGTAAATACCAAGCTTCATTGCAAGTCTGTATAAAACTATATGCTTTGATCAACTTATCAAAGCGTATATTCCAACTCCGAGATGCTTGCACCAGTCCATAGATGGATCGCTGGAGCTTGCATATTTTGTTAGCACCTTTGGGATTGACAAAACTTTCTTATTGCATCATATACAACTCTTCTTTAATAAATCCATTAAGGAATGTAGTTTTGTTTATCCATTTGCCAGATTTCATAAAATGTGGCAATTGCTAACATGATTCGGATAGACTTAAGCATAGATACGAGTGAGAAACTCTCATCGTAGTCAACACCTTGAACTTGTCGAAAACCTTTTGCGACAATTCTAGCTTTGTAGATAGTAACACTACTATCAGCATCCGTCTTCCTCTTGAATATCCATTTAATCTTAATGGCTCGCTGATCAATGGGCAAGTCAATCAAAGTCCATACTTTGTTCTCATACATGGATATCATCTCAGATTTCATGGCCTCAAGCCATTTCGCGGAATCTGGGCTTATCATCACTTCCTCATAGTTCGCAAGTTCATCATGGTCTAGTAACATGACTTCCAGAACAGGATTACCGTACCACTCTGGTGCAGATCTCACTCTAGTTTACCTACGAGGTTCGGTAGTAACTTGATCTGAAGTTACATGATCATCATCATTAGCTTCCTCACTAATTGGTGTAGTAGTCACAAGAATAGATTTATGTGATGAACTACTTTCCAATAAGGGAGCAGGTACAGTTACCTCATCAAGTTCTACTTTCCTCCCACTCACTTCTTTCGATAGAAACTCCTTCTCTAGAAAGGATCCATTCTCAGCAATGAATATCTTGCCTTCGGATCTGTGATAGAAGGTGTACCCAACATTTTCTTTTGGGTATCCTATGAAAATTTACTTCTCCGATTTGGGTTCGAGCTTATCAAGTTGAAACTTTTTCACATAAGCATCGCGGTCCCAAACTTTAAGAAATGACAGCTTAGGTTTCTCGCCAAACCACAGTTCATACGGCGTCGTCTCAACGGATTTAGATGGTGCCCTATTTAACGTGAATGTAGCTGTCTCTAATGCATAACCCCAAAACGATAGTGGTAATCAGTAAGAGACATCATAGGTCGCACCATATCTAATAAAGCACGGTTACGACGTTCGGACACACCATTATACTATGGTGTTCCAGGTGGCGTGAGTAGTGAAACTATTTCATATTGTTTTAACTGAAGGCCAAACTCGTAACTCAAATATTTTACTTCTGCGATCATATCATAGAAACTTTTATTTTTGTTATGATGATTCTCCACTTCACTCTGAAATTCTTTGAACTTTTCAAATGTTTCAAACTTGTGTTTCATTAAGTAGATATACCCATATCCGCTCAAATCATCTGTGAAGGTCAGAAAATAACGATACTTGCCGTGAGCCTTAACACTCATCGGACCGCATACATCAGTATGTATTATTTCCAATAAGTCAGTTGCTCGCTCCATTGTTCCGGAGAACGGATTCTTAGTCATCTTGCCCATGAGGCACGGTTCGCAAGCATCAACTGATTCATAATCAAGTGATTTCAAAAGCCCATCAGCATGGATTTTCTTTATGCGCTTTACACCAATATGACCTAAACGCCAGTGCCACAAATAAATTGCACCATCATTATTAACTTTGCATCTTTTGGCTTCAATATTATGAAAATGTGTATCACCATGATCGAGATCCAACAAACCATTTTCATTGGGTGTATGACCATAGAAGGTTTTATTCATGTAAACAGAACAACAATTATTCTCTAACTTACATGAATAACCGTATTTGCAATAAACATGATCCAATCATATTTATGCTCAACGCAAACACCAAATAACTTTTATTTAGGTTCAACACTAATCCCGAAATATAGTGAGTGTGCGATGATGATCATATCAATCTTGGAACCACTTCCAACACACATCGTCACTTCACCCTTAACTAGTCTCTGTTTATTTTGCAACTCCCATTTCGAGTTACTTCTCTTTAGCAACTGAACCAGTCTCAAATACCAAGGGGTTGCTATAAACACTAGTAAAGTACACATCAATAACATGTATATCAAATATATCTTTGTTTACTTTGCCATCCTTCCTATCCACCAAATACTTGGGGTAGTTCCGCTTCTAGTGACCAGTCCCTTTGCAGTAGAAGCACTCAGTTTTAGGCTTAGGTCCATACTTGGGTTTCTTCACTTGAGCAGCAACTTGTTTGCCGTTCTTCTTGAAGTTCCCCTTCTTCCCTTTACCCTTTATCTTGAAACTAGTGGTCTTGTCAATCATCAACACTTGATGTTTTTCTTGATTTCTACCTTCACCGATTTTTGCATCGCGAAGAGCTTGGGAATTATTTTCGTCATCCCTTGCATATTATAGTTCATCACGAAGTTCTACTAACTTGGTGATGGTGACTAGAGAATTCTGTCAATCACTATTTTATCTGGAAGATTAACTCCCACTTGATTCAAGCGATTGTAGTACCCAGACAATCTGAGCACATGCTCACTGCTTGAGCTATTCTCCTCCATCTTTTAGCTATAGAACTTGTTGGAGACTTCATATCTCTCAACTCGGGTATTTGCTTGAAATATTAACTTCAACTCCTGGAACATCTCATATGGTCCATGACATTCAAAACGTCTTTGAAGTCCCGATTCTAAGCCGTTTAAGCATGGTGCACTAAACTATCAAGTAGTCATCATATTGAGCTAGCCAAATGTTCATAACATCTGCATTTGCTCCTGCAATAGGTTTTTCACCTAGTGGTGCATCAAAGACATATTTCTTCCGTGCAGCAATGAGGATAAACCTCAGATCACGGATCCAATCCGCATCATTGCTACTAACATCTTTCAACTTAGTTTTCTCTAGGAACATATCAAAAATAAAATAGGGGAGCTAAACACGAGCTATTGATCTACAACATAGATATGCTAATACTACCAGGACTAAGTTCATGATAAATTAAAGTTCAATTAATCATATTACTTAAGAACTCCCACTTAGAAAGACATCCCTCTAATCTTCTAAGTGATCACATTATCCAAATCAACTAAACCATAACCGATCATCACGTGAAATGGAGTAGCTTTCAATGGTGAACATCAATATGTTGATCATATGTACTATATGATTCACGCTCGACCTTTCGGTCTCAGTGTTCCGAGGCCATATCTGCATATGCTAGGCTCGTCAAGTTTAACCTGAGTATTCTGCATGTGCAAAACTGGCTTGCACCCGTTGTAGATGGACGTAGAGCTTATCACACCCGATCATCATGTGGTGTCTGGGCACGACGAACTTTGGCAACGGTGCATACTCAGGGAGAACACTTTTATCTTGAAATTTAGTGACAGATCATCTTATAATGCTACCGTCAAACAAAGCAAGATAAGATGCATAAAAGATAAACATCACATGCAATCAATATAAGGGATATGATATGGCCATCATCTTCTTGTGCTTGTGATCTCCATCTCCGAAGCACCGTCATGATCACCATCGTCACCGGCGCGACACCTTGATCTCCATCGTAGCATCGTTGTCGTCTCGCCAATCTTATGCTTCCACGACTATCGCTACCGCTTAGTGATAAAGTAAAGCACTACATCACAATTGCATTGCATACAATAAAGCGACAACCATATGGCTCCTGCCAGTTGCCGATAACTCGTTTACAAAACATGATCATCTCATACAATAAAATTTAGCATCATGTCTTGACCATATCACATCACAACATGCCCTGCAAAAACAAGTTAGACGTCCTCTACTTTGTTGTTGCAAGTTTTACGTGGCTGCTACGGGCTTAAGCAAGAACCGTTCTTACCTACGCATCAAAACCACAATGATAGTTTGTCAAGTTGGTGCTATTTTAACCTTCGCAAGGACCGGGCATAGCCACACTTGGTTCAACTAAAGTTGGAGAAACTAACACCCGCCAGCCACCTGTGTGCAAAGCACGTCGGTAGAACCAGTCTCGCGTAAGCGTACGCGTAATGTCGGTCTGGGCCGCTTCATCCAACAATACCGCCGAACCAAAGTATGACATGCTGGTAAGCAGTATGACTTATATTGCCCACAACTCACTTGTGTTCTACTCGTGCACAACATCAACACATAAAACCTAGGCTCTGACCACTCTTGGGGAACGTAGTAATTTCAAAAAAATTGCTACGCACACGCAAGATCATGGTGATGCATAGCAACGAGAGGGGAGAGTGTTGTCTACGTACCCTCGTAGACCATTCGCAGAAGCATTATATCAACGCGGTTGATGTAGTCGTATGTCTTCACGTCCGACCGATCCAAGTACCGAAAGCACGACACCTCCGAGTTCTGCACACGTTCGGCTCGCTGACGTCCTTGCCGTCTCGATCCAGCAAGAGGGGCAAAGTAGTAGATGAGTTCCGGCAGCACGATGGCATGGTGACGGTGTTGGTGAAGAACAATCTCCGCAGGGCTTCGCCTAAGCACTACGAAAACTATCAAGGAGGATAAACTAGAGGGGACGGGGTTGCCGGCACACGGCTTGGTGTTTCTTGATGTGTCTTTGGTGCTAGCCCTACCCCTCTATTTATATGTTGAGCCCTGGGGTCGAAACTTGGAGTAAAAGCCTCCTCAAAGTCAGTTTCACCCGAAAGGCAAGAGTCCTTCCCGGACACCAGGGCTAGACGCCAGGGTTCCCGACGTCTACCCCCTATACGCCAGGGTTCCTGGCGTCTAGCCTCTGGTCTCCGCAAAACTTCCTTTTGCACTTTCCAAAAGCCTCATGGGCTTTCCCCTTTGGCCCAGATAAAGTGTTCTCGTGCCCAAACATTTCGGGAAACATCCGGAACCCCTTCCGGTGAATTCCGGAACCCTTCCGGAGATCAAACACTACTATCCCATATATCAAACTTTATCTCCGGACCATTCCGGAGTTCCTCGTCATGTCCGTGATCTCATCCCGGACTCCGAACACCATTCGGTCATCAACATACATAACTCATATAGTACTATATCGTCAACGAACGTTAAGCATGCGGACCCTACGGGTTCGAGAACTATGTAGACATGACCGAGACACCTCTCTGGTCAATAACCAATAGCGGGACCTGGATGCCCATATTGGCTCCTACATATTCTACGAAGATCTTTATCGGTCAGACCGCATAACAACATACGTTGTTCCCTTTGTCATCGGTATGTTACTTGCCCGAGATTCGATCGTCGGTATCTCAACACCTAGTTCAATCTTGTTACCGGCAAGTCTCTTTACTCGTTCCGTAATACATCATCCCGCAACTAACTCATTAGTTTCAATGCTTGCAAGGCTTATAGTGATGTGCATTACCGAGTGGGCCCAGAGATACCTCTCCGACAATCGGAGTGACAAATCCTAATCTCGAAATACGCCAACCCAACAAGTACCTTTGGAGACACCTATAGAGCACCTTTATAATCACCCAGTTACGTTCTGACATTTGGTGGCACACAAAGTGTTCCTCCGGTAAACGTGAGTTGCATAATCTCATAGTCATAGGAACATGTATAAGTCATGAAGAAAGCAATAGCAACAAACTAAACGATCAAGTGCTAAGCTAACGGAATGGGTCAAGTCAATCACATCATTCTCCTAATGATGTGATCCCGTTAATCAAATGACAACTCATGTCTATGGTTAGGAAACTTAACCATCTTTGATCAACAAGCTAGTCAAGTAGAGGCATACTAGTGACACTCTATTTGTCTATGTATTCACGCATGTATTATGTTTCCGGTTAATACAATTCTAGCATGAATAATAAACATTTATCATGAAATAAGGAAATAAATAATAACTTTATTATTACCTCTAGGGCATATTTCCTTCAATACAACTCTTCTTCCAGAAATCCATTCAAGAATGCAGTTTTGACATCCATTTGCCAAATTTCGTAATCATAAAATGCGGCAATTTCTAACATGATTCAGATAGACTTAAGCATCGCTACGGGTGAGAAGGTCTCATCGTAGTCAATCCCTTGAACTTGTTGAAAGCCTTTTGCAACAAGTCGAGCTTTATAGGCAGTAACATTACCGTCAGCGTCAGTCTTCTTCTTGAAGATCCATTTATTCTCAATTGCTTGCCGATCAACGGGCAAGTCAACCAAAGTCCACACTTTGTTCTCATTCATGGATCCCATCTCAGATTTCATGGCTTCTAGCCATTTTGCGGAATCTGGGCTCACCATCGCTTCTTCATAGTTCGTAGGTTCTTCATGATCTAGTAGCATGACTTCCAGAACAGGATTACCGTACCACTCTGGTGCGGATCTTACTCTGGTTGATCTACGAGGTTCGGTAGTAACTTGATCTGAAGTTTCATGATCATTATCATTAGCTTCCTCACTAATTGGTGTAGGTGTCACAGAAACCGGTTTCTGTGATGTAGTACTTTCCAATAAGGGAGTAGGTACAGTTACCTCATCAAGTTCTACTTTTCTCCCACTCACTTCTTTTGAGAGAAACTCCTTCTTTAGAAAAACTCCGAATTTAGCAACAAAAGTCTCGCCTTCGGATCTGTGATAGAAGGTGTACCCAATAGTCTCCTTTGGTATCCTATGAAGACACATTTCTCCGATTTGGGTTCGAGCTTATCAAGTTGAAGCTTTTTCACATAAGCATCGCAGCCCCAAAGTTTCAGAAACGACAACTTCGGTTTCTTGCCAAACCACAGTTCATAAGGCGTCGTCTCAATGGATTTCGATGGTGTCCTATTTAATGTGAATGCAACCGTCTCTAAAGCATAACCACAAAACGATAACGGTAAATCAGTAAGAGACATCATAGATCGCACCATATCTAATAAAGTACGATTACGACGTTCCAACACACCATTATGCTGTGGTGTTCCGGGTGGCGTGAGTTGTGAAACTATTCCGCATTGTTTCAAATGTAGACCAAACTCGTAACTCAAATATTCTCCTCCACGATCAGATCATAGAAACTTTATTTTCTTGTTAGGATGATTTTCAACTTCACTCTAAAATTCGTTGAACTTTTCAAATGTTTCAGACTTATGTTTCATTAAGTAGATATACCCATATCTGCTTAAATCATCTGTGAAGGTGAGAAAATAATGATATCCGCCACGAGCCTCAACATTCATTGGACCACATACATCTGTATGTACGAGTTCCAACAAATCCGTTGCTCTCTCCATAGTACCGGAGAACGACGTTTTAGTCATCTTACCCATGAGGCACGGTTCGCAAGTACCAAGTGATTCATAATCAAGTGGTTACAAAAGTCCATCAGTATGGAGTTTCTTCATGCGCTTTACACCAATATGACCTAAACGGCAGTGCCACAAATAAGTTGCACTATCATTATCAACTCTACATCTTTTTATTTCAACATTATGAATATGTGTATCACTACTATCGAGATTCATCAAAAATAGACCACTCTTCAAGGGTGCATGACCATAAAAGATATTACTCATATAAATAGAACAACCATTATTCTATGATTAAATGAATAACCGTCTCAGATCAAACAAGATCCAGATATAATGTTCATGCTCAACGCTGGCACCAAATAACAATTATTTAGGTCTAATACTAATCCCGAAGGTAGATGTAGAGGTAGCGTGCCGACCGCGATCACATCGACTTTGGAACCATTTCCCACGCGCATCGTCACCTCGTCCTTAGCCAATCTTCGCTTAATTTGTAGCCCCTGTTTCAAGTTGCAAATGTTAGCAACATAACCAGTATCAAATACCCAGGTGCTACTACGAGCATTAGTAAGGTACACATCAATAACATGTATATCACATATACCTTTGTTCACTTTGCCATCCTTCTTATCCGCCAAATACTTGGGGCAGTTCCGCTTCCAGTGACCAGTCTGCTTGCAGTAGAAGCACTCAGTCTCGGGCTTAGGTCCAGACTTGGGTTTCTTCTCCTGAGCAGCAACTTGTTTGCGGTTCTTCTTGAAGTTCCCTTTCTTCTTCCCTTTGCCCTTTTTCTTGAAACTGGTGGTCTTATTGACCATCAACACTTGATGCTCCTTCTTGATTTCTACCTCCGCGGCTTTTAGCATTGCGAAGAGCTCAGGAATAGTATTATTCATCCCTTGCATATTATATTTCATCACGAAGCTTTTGTAGCTTGGTGGTAGTGATTGAAGAACTCTGTCAATGACACTATCAACAGGAAGATTAACCCCCAGTTGAGTCAAGTGATTATGATACCCAGACATTTTGAGTATATGTTCACTGACATAACTATTCTCCTCCATCTTGCAGCTATAGAACTTACTGGAGACTTCATATCTCTCAATCCAGGCATTTGCTTGAAATATTAACTTCAACTCCTGGAACATCTCATATGCTCCATGACATTCAAAACATCTTTGAAGACCTGGTTCTAAGCCGTAAAGCATGGCACACTGAACTATCGAGTAGTCATCAGCTTTGCTCTGCCAGACGTTCATAACATCTGGTGTTGCTCCTGCAACAGGCTTGTCACTTAGCGGTGCTTCCAGGACGTAATTCTTCTGTGCAGCAATGAGGATAATCCTCAAGTTACGGACCCAGTCCATGTAATTGCTACCATCATCTTTCAACTTTGCTTTCTCAAGGAACGCATTAAAATTCAACGGAACAACAACACGAGCCATCTATATACAATCAAACATAGACAAGCAAGATACTATCAGGTACTAAGTTCATGATAAATTTAAGTTTAATTAATCATATTACTTAAGAACTCCCACTTAGAAAGATATCCCTCTAATCCTCTAAGTGATCACGTGATCCAAATCAACTAAGCCATGTCCGATCATCACGTGAGATGGAGTAGTATCAATGGTGAACATCAATATGTTGATCATATCTACTATATGATTCACGCTCAACCTTTTGGTCTCCGTGTTCCGAGGCCATATCTGTTATATGCTAGGCTCGTCAAGTTAAACCTGAGTATTCCGCGTGTGCAACTGTTTTGCACCCGTTATATTTGAACATAGAGCCTATCACACCCGATCATCACGTGGTGTCTCAGCACGAAGAACTTTCGCAACGGTGCATACTCAGGGAGAACACTTATACTTTGATAATTTAGTGAGGGATCATCTTATAATGCTACTGTCAATCGAAGCAAGATAAGATGCATAAAAGATAAACATCACATGCAATCAATATAAGTGATATGATATGGCCATCATCATCTTGTGCTTGTGATCTCCATCTTCGAAGCACCATCATGATCACCATCGTCACCGGCGCGACACCTTGATCACCATCGTAGCATCATTGTCGTCTCGTCAATCTTATGCTTCCACGACTATCGCTACCGCTTAGTGATAAAGTAAAGCATTATAGTGCAATTGCATTGCATACAATAAAGCGACAACCATATGGCTCATGCCAGTTGCCGATAACTCGGTTACAAAACATGATCATCTCATACAATAAAATTTAGCATCATGTCTTGACCATATCACATCACAACATGCCCTGCAAAAACAAGTTAGACGTCCTCTACTTTGTTGTTGCAAGTTTTACATGGCTGCTACGGGCTTAGCAAGAACCGTTCTTACCTATGCATCAAAACCACAACGACAGTTTGTCAAGTTGGTGCTGTTTTAACCTTCGCAAGGACCGGGCGTAGCCACACTTGGTTCAACTAAAGTTGGAGAAACTGACACCCGCCAGCCACCTGTGTGCAAAGCACGTCGGTAGAACCAGTCTCGCGTAAGCATATGCGTAATGTCGGTCCGGGCCGCTTCATCCAACAATACCGCCGAACCAAAGTATGTCATGCTGGTAAGGAGTATAACTTATATCGCCCACAACTCACTTGTGTTCTACTCGTGCACAACATCAATGCATAAAACCTAGGCTCGGATGCCACTGTCAGGGAACGTAGTAATTTCAAAAAATTTCCTACGCACACGCAAGATCATGGTGATGCATAGCAACGAGAGGGGAGAGTGTTGTCTACGTACCCTCGTAGACCGGAAGCAGAAGCGTTAGGACAACGCGGTTGATGTAGTCGTACGTCTTCACGGCCCGACCGATCAAGCACCAAAACTATGGCACCTCCGAGTTCTAGCACACGTTCAGCTCTATGACGATCCCCGGACTCCGATCCAGCAGAATGTCGGGGAAGAGTTCCATCAGCACGACGGCGTGGTGACGATCTTGATGTTCTACCGTCGCAGGGCCTCGCCTAAGCACCGCTACAATATTATCGAGGATTATGGTGGAGGAGGGCACCGCACACATCTAATAGATCTCAAGGATCAATTGTTGTGTCTAGAGGTGCCCCCTTGCCCCCGTATATAAAGGAGCAAGGGGGAGGGGCGGTCGGCCAGGAGGAGGCGCGCCAGGGAGGAGTCCTACTCCTACCGGGAGTAGGACTCCCTCCTTTCCTTGTCCAGCTAGGAGAGGGGGAAGGAAGGGAGAGAGGAGAGAAAGGAAAGGGGGGCGCCGCCCCTCCCTCCTTGTCCAATTCGGACTAGAGGGGGAGGGGGCGCGTGTTGGGGAACGTAGTAATTTCAAAAAAATTCCTACGCACACGCAAGATCATGGTGATGCATGGCAACGAGAGGGGAGAGTGTGATCTATGTGCCCTTGTAGACCGACAGTGGAAGCGTTAGCACAACATGGTTGATGTAGTCGTACGTCTTCACGGCCCGACCGATCAAGCACCGAAACTACGGCACCTCCGAGTTTTAGCACACGTTCAGCTCGATGACGATCCCCGGACTCCGATCCAGCAAAGTGTCAGGGAAGAGTTCCGTCAGCACGACGGCGTGGTGACGATCTTGATGTACTACCGTCGCAGGGCTTCGCCTAAGCACCGCTACAATATTATCGAGGATTATGGTGGAAGGGGGCACCGCATACGGCTAAGAATATGATCACGTGGATCAACTTGTGTGTCTATGGGGTGCCCCCTGCACCCGTATATAAAGGAGTGGAGGAGGGGAGGGCCGGCCCTCTCTATGGCGCGCCCTAGGGGAGTCCTACTCCCACCGGGAGTAGGATTCCCCCTTTCCTAGTCCAACTAGGAGTCCTTCCATGTAGTAGGAGTAGGAGTCAAGGCAAGGGAAAAGAGAAGAGAAGGAAGGAGGGGGCGCAGCCCTTCCCCCTAGTCCAATTCGGACTAGGCCTTGGGGGGGGGGGGGCGCCCAACCTCTCCTATCTCTTTCCCCTAAAGCCCAATAAGGCCCTATATACTCCCCGGCGAATTCCCGTAACTCTCCGGTACTCCGAAAAATACTCGAATCACTCGGAACCTTTCCGATGTCCGAATATAGTCGTCCAATATATCGATTTTTATGTCTCGACCATTTCGAGACTCCTCGTCATGTCCCCGATATCATCCGGGACTCCTAACTCCTTCGGTACATCAAAACTCATAAACTCATAATATAACTGTCATCGAAACCTTAAGCGTGCGGACCCTACGGGTTCGAGAACAATGTAGACATGACTGAGACACGTCTCCGGTCAATAACCAATAGCAGGACCTGAATGCCCATATTGGTTCCTACATATTCTACGAAGATCTTTTTTCGGTCAGACCGCATAACAACATATGTTGTTCCCTTTGTCATCGGTATGTTACTTGCCCGAGATTCGATCGTCGGTATCCAATACCTAGTTCAATCTCGTTACCGGCAAGTCTCTTTACTCGTTCAGTAATACATCATCCCGCAACTAACTCATTAGTTGCAATGCTTGCAAGGCTTAAGTGATGTGCATTACCGAGAGGGCCCAGAGATACCTCTCCGACGATCGGAGTGACAAATCCCAATCTCGAAATACGCCAACCCAACATGTACCTTTGGAGACACTTGTAGAGCACCTTTATAATCACCCAGTTACGTTGTGACGTTTGGTAGCACACAAAGTGTTCCTCCGGCACACGGGAGTTGCATAATCTCATAGTCATAGGTACATGTATAAGTCATGAAGAAAGCAATAGCAACAAACTAAACGATCAAGTGCTAAGCTAACGGAATGGGTCAAGTCAATCAGATCATTCATCTAATGATGTGATCCCGTTAATCAAATAACAACTCTTTGTCCATGGTTAGGAAACATAACCATCTTTGATTAACGAGCTAGCCAAGTAGAGGCATACTAGTGACACTCTGTTTGTCTATGTATTCACACATGTATTATGTTTCCGGTTAATTCAATTCTAGCATGAATAATAAACATTTATCATGAAATAAGGAAATAAATAATAACTTTATTATTGCCTCTAGGCCATATTTCCTTCAGTCTCCCACTTGTACTAGAGTCAATAATCTAGTTCACATCGTCATGTGATTTAACAGCAATAGTTCACATCACCATGTGATTAACACCCATAGTTCACATCGCCATGTGACCAACACCCAAAGGGTTTACTGGATTCAGTAATCTAGTTCACATCGCTATGTGATTAACACCCAAAGAGTACTAAGGTGTGATCCTGTTTTGCTTGTGAGAGAATCTTAGTCAACGGGTCTTTCACATTCAGATCCGTTATGTATTTTGCAATTTTCTATGTCTATAATGCTCTGCACGGAGCTACTCTAGCTAATTGCTCCCACTTTCAATATGAATCTAGATCGAGACTTAGAGTCATCCAGATCAGTGTCAAAACTTGCATCGACGTAACCCTTTACGGCGAACCTTTTTGTCACCTCCATAATCGAGAAACATATCCTTATTCCACTAAGGATAATTTTGACCGCTGTCCAGTGATCTACTCCTAGATCATTATTGTACTCCCTTGCCAAAATCAGTTTAGGGTATACAATAGATCTGGTACATAGCATGGCATACTTTATAGAACCTATGGCTGAGGCATAGGGAATGACTTTCATTCTCTTTCTATCTTCTACCGTGGTCGGGCTTTGAGTCTTACTCAATTTCACACCTTGTTACACAGGCAAGAACTCTTTCTTTGACTATTCCATTTTGAACTACTTCAAAATCTTGTCAAGGTATGTACTCATTGAAAAAACTTATCAAGCGTTTTGATCTATCTCTATAGATCTTGATGCTTAATATGTAAGCAGCTTCACCAAGGTCCTTCTTCGAAAAACTCCTTTCAAATACTCCTTTATGCTTTGCAGAATAATTCTACATTATTTCCGATCAACAATATGTCATTTACATATACTTATCAGAAATGTTGTAGTGCTCCCACTCACTTTCTTGTAAATACAGGCTTCATCACAAGTCTGTATAAAACTATATGCTTTGATCAACTTATCAAAGCGTATATTCCAACTCCGAGATGCTTGCACCAGTCCATAGATGGATCGCTGGAGCTTGCATATTTTGTTAACACCTTTAGGATCGACAAAACCTTCTAGTCGCATCATATACAACTCTTCTTTAATAAATCCATTAAGGAATGTAGTTTTGTTTATCCATTTGCCGGATTTCATAAAATGCGGCAATTGCTAACATGATTCAGACAGACTTAAGCATAGATACGAGTGAGAAACTCTCATCGTAGTCAACACCTTGAACTTGTCGAAAACCTTTTGCGACAATTCTAGCTTTGTAGATAGTAACACTACTATTAGCGTCTGTCTTCCTCTTGAAGATCCATTTATTTTCTATGGCTTGCCAATCATCGAGCAAATCCATCAAAGTCCATACTTTGTTCTCATACATGGATCATATCTCAGATTTCATGGCCTCAAACCATTTCGCGGAATCTGGGCTCATCATCGATTCCTCATAGTTCGTAGGTTCGTCATGGTCAAGTAACATGACCTCCAGAACAGGATTACCGTACCACTCTGGTGCGGATTTCACTCTGGTTTACCTACGAGATTCGGTAGTAACTTGATCTGAAGTTACATGATCATCATCATTAGCTTCCTCACTAATTGGTGTAGGTGTCACAGAAACTGGTTTCTGTGATGTACTACTTTCCAACAAGGGAGCAGGTACAGTTACCTCATCAAGTTCTACTTTCCTCCTAGTTACTTCTTTCGAGAGAAACTCCTTCTCTAGAAAGTTTCCGAATTTAGCAACAAAAGTCTTGCCTTCGGATCTGTGATAGAAGGTGTATCCAATAGTTTCCTTTGGAGATCCTATGAAGACACATTTCTCCGATTTGGGTTTGAGCTTATCAGGTTGAAACTTTTTCACATAAGCATTGCAACCTCAAACTTTAAGAAACAACAGCTTAGGTTTCTTGCCAAACCATAGTTCATACGGTGTCGTCTCAACGGATTTAGATGGTGCCCTATTTAACGTGAATGCGGCTGTCTGTAATGTATAACCCCAAAACGATAGTGGTAGATCGGTAAGAGACATCAAGGTCGCACTATATCTAATAAAGTATGATTATGACGTTCGGACACACCATTACACTATGGTGTTCCAGGTGACGTGAGTAGTGAAACTATTTCACATTGTTTTAATTGAAGGCCAAACTCGTAACTCAAATATTTTACTTCTGCGATCATATCGTAGAAACCTTATTTTCTTGTCACAATGATTTTCCGCTTCACCCTGAAATTATTTGAACTTTTCAAATGTTTCAGACTTATGTTTCATCAAGTAGATATCCCCATATCTTCTCAAATCATCTGTGAAGGTCAGAAAATAATGATATCTGCTGCAAGCCTTAATATTCATCGGACCACATACATCAGTATGTATGATTTCCAACAAATCTGTTGCTTGCTTCATTGTTCCGGAGAACGGCGTTTTAGTCATCTTGCCCATAAGGCATGGTTCGCAAGCATCAAGTGATTCATAATCAAGTGATTCCAAAAGCCCATCAGCATGGAGTTTCTTCATGCGCTTTACACCAATATGACCTAAACGGCAGTGCCACAAATAAGTTGCACTATCATTATTAACTTTGCATCTTCTGGTTTCAATATTATGAATATGTGTATCACTACGATAGAGATCCAATGAACTTGTTTCATTGGGTGTATGACCATCGAAGGTTTTATTCATGTAAACAGGACAACAATTATTCTCTGACTTTAATGAATAACCGTATTGCAATAAAAATGATCAAATCATATTCATGCTCAACGCAAAAACCAAATAACACTTATTTAGGTTCAACACTAATCCCGAAAGTATAGGGGAGTGTGCGATGATGATCATATCAATCTTGGAACTACTTCCAACACACATCGTCACTTCACCCTTAACTAGTCTCTGTTTATTCCGCAACTCCTGTTTTGAGTTACTACTCTTAGCAACTGAACCAGTATCAAATACCGAGGGGTTGCTATAAACACTAGTAAAGCACACATCAATAACATGTATATCCAATATACCTTTGTTCACTTTGCCATCCTTCTTATCCGCCAAATACTTGGGGTAGTTCTGCTTCCAGTGACCAGTCCCTTTGCAGCAGAAGCACTTAGTCTCAGGCTTAGGTCTAGACTTGGGCTTCTTCACTTGAGCAGCAACTCGCTTGCCATTCTTCTTGAAGTTCCCCTTCTTCCCTTTGCCCTTTTCTTGAAACTAGTGGTCTTGTCAACCATCAACACTTGATGTTTTTCTTGATTTCTACCTTCGTCGATTTCAGCATCACGAAGAGCTTGGGAATCATTTCCGTTATCCCTTGCATATTATAGTTCATCATGAAGTTCTACTAACTTGGTGATGTTGACTAGAGAATTCTGTCAATCAGTATCTTATCTGGAAGATTAACTCCCACTTGATTCAAGCGATTGTAGTACCCAGACAATCTGAGCACATGCTCACTAGTTGAGCGATTCTCCTCCATCTTTTAGCTATAGAACTTGTTGGAGACTTCATATCTCTCAACTCGGGTATTTGCTTGAAATATTAACTTCAACTTCTGGAACATTTCATATGCTCCATGACGTTCAAAACGTCTTTGAAGTCCCGATTCTAAGCCGTTAAGCATGGTGCACTTAAACTATCAAGTAGTCATGATATTGAGCTAGGCAAACGTTCATAACGTCTGCATCTGCTCCTGCAATAGGTCTGTCACCTAGCGGTGCATCAAGGACATAATTCTTATGTGCAGCAATGAGGATAAACCTCAGATCACGGATTCAATCCGCATCATTGCTACTAACATCTTTCAACACAATTTTCTCTAGGAACATATCAAAATAAACATATGAACGCAACAACGCGAGCTATTGATCTACAACATATATATGCTAATATTACCAGGACTAAGTTCATGATAAATTAAAGTTCAATTAATCATATTACTTAAGAACTCCCACTTAGATAGATGTCCCTCTAATCCTCTAAGTGATTACATGATCCAAATTAACTAAACCAGGTCCGATCATCACGTGAGATGGAATAGTTTCTTTGGTGAACATCACTATGTTGATCATATCTACTATATGATTCACGCTCGACCTTTCGGTCTCCGTGTTCCGAGGCCATATCTGTATATGCTTGGCTCGTCAAGTATAACCTGAGTATTCTGCGTGTGCAACTGTTTTGCACCCGTTGTATTTGAACGTAGAGCCAATCACACCCGATCATCACGTGGTGTATCAGCACGAAGAACTTTCGCAATGGTGCATACTCAGGGAGAACACTTCTTGATAATTTAGTGAGAGATCATCTTATAATGCTACCGTCAATCAAAGAAAGATAAGATGCATAAAAGATAAACATCATATGCAATCAAAATATGTGACATGATATGGCCATCATCATCTTGCTTCTTTGATCTCCATCTCCAAAGTACTGTCATGATCTATATCGTCACCGGCATGACACCATGATCTCCATCATCTTGATCTATATCAATGTGTCGTCACGTGGTCGTCTCGCCAACAATTGCTCTTGCAACTATTGCTATCGCATAGGGATAAAGTAAAGCAATTATTGGACGCTTGCATCTTATGCAATAGAGAGACAACCATAAGGATTTTGCCAGTTGCTGATAACTTCAACAAAACATGATCATCTCATACAACAACTTATATCTCATCACGTCTTGACCATATCACATCACAACATGCCCTGCAAAAACAAGTTAGACATCCTCTACTTTGTTGTTGCAAGTTTTACGTGGCTGCTACGGGCTTAGCAAGAACCGTTCTTACCTACGCATCAAAAACCACAACAATAGTTTGTCAAGTTGGTGCTGTTTTAACCCTCGCAAGGACCGGGCGTAGCCACACTCGGTTCAACTAAAGTTGGAGAAACTGACACCCGCCAGCCACCTGTGTGC
Source organism: Triticum dicoccoides (assembly GCF_002162155.2). NCBI lineage: Eukaryota > Viridiplantae > Streptophyta > Magnoliopsida > Poales > Poaceae > Triticum > Triticum dicoccoides. The sequence continues at coordinate 583,583,917 of NC_041386.1, forward strand.
AAAGCATGTCGGTAGAACCAGTCTCAAGTAAGCGTACGCGTAATGTCGGTCCGGGCCCCTTCATCCAACAATACCGCCGAACCAAAGTATGACATGCTGGTAAGCAGTATGACTTATATCGCCCACAACTCACTTGTGTTCTACTCGTGCATATAACATCAAACCATAAAAACCTGGCTCGGATGCCACTGTTGGGGAACGTAGTAATTTCAAAAAAATTCCTACGCACACGCAAGATCATGGTGATGCATGGCAACGAGAGGGGAGAGTGTGATCTACGTACCCTTGTAGACCGACAGCGGAAGCGTTAGCACAACACGGTTGATGTAGTCGTACGTCTTCACGGCCCGACCGATCAAGCACTGAAACTACGGCACCTCCGAGTTTTAGCACACGTTCAGCTCGATGATGATCCCCGGACTCCGATCCAGCAAAGTGTCGGGGAAGAGTTCCATCAGCACGACGGCGTGGTGACGATCTTGATGTACTACCGTCGCAGGACTTCGCCTAAGCACCGCTACAATATTATCGAGGATTATGGTGGAAGGGGGCACCGCACACGGCTAAGAATATGATCACGTGGATCAACTTGTGTGTCTATGGGGTGCCCCCTGCATGCGTATATAAAGGAGTGGAGGAGGGGAGGGCCGGCCCTCTCTATGGCGCGCCCTAGGGGAGTCCTACTCCCACCGGGAGTAGGATTCCCCCTTTCCTAGTCCAACTAGGAGTCCTTCCATGTAGTAGGAGTAGGAGTCAAGGCAAGGGAAAAGAGAAGAGAAGGAAGGAGGGGGCGCAGCCCTTCCCCCTAGTCCAATTCGGACTAGGCCTTGGGGGGGCGCCCAACCTCTCCTATCTCTTTCCCCTAAAGCCCAATAAGGCCCTATATACTCCCCGGCGAATTCCCGTAACTCTCCGGTACTCCGAAAAATACTTGAATCACTCAGAACCTTTCCGATGTCCGAATATAGTCGTCCAATATATCAATTTTTACATCTCGACCATTTCGAGACTCCTCGTCATGTCCCCGATCTCATCCGGGACTCCGAACTCCTTCGGTACATCAAAACTCATAAACTCATAATATAACTGTCATCGAAACCTTAAGCGTGCGGACCCTACGGGTTCGAGAACAATGTAGACATGACCGAGACACGTCTCCGGTCAATAACCAATAGAGGGACCTGGATGCCCATATTGGTTCCTACATATTCTACGAAGATCTTTTATCGGTCAGACCGCATAACAACATATGTTGTTCCCTTTGTCATCGGTATGTTACTTGCCCGAGATTCGATCGTCGGTATCCAATACCTAGTTCAATCTCGTTACCGGCAAGTCTCTTTACTCGTTCCGTAATACATCATCCCACAACTAACTCATTAGTTGCAATGCTTGCAAGGCTTAAGTGATGTGCATTACCGAGAGGGCCCAGAGATACCTCTCCGAAGATCGGAGTGACAAATCCCAATCTCGAAATACGCCAACCCAACATGTACCTTTGGAGACACCTGTAGAGCACCTTTATAATCACCCAGTTACGTTGTGACGTTTGGTAGCACACAAAGTGTTCCTCCGGCACACGGGAGTTGCATAATCTCATAGTCATAGGAACATGTATAAGTCATGAAGAAAGCAATAGCAACAAACTAAACGATCAAGTGCTAAGCTAACGGAATGGGTCAAGTCAATCAGATCATTCATCTAATGATGTGATCCCGTTAATCAAATAACAACTCTTTGTCCATGGTTAGGAAACATAACCATCTTTGATTAACGAGCTAGTCAAGTAGAGGCATACTAGTGACACTCTGTTTGTCTATGTATTCACACATGTATTATGTTTCCGGTTAATACAATTCTAGCATGAATAATAAACATTTATCATGAAATAAGGAAATAAATAATAACTTTATTATTGCCTCTAGGGCATATTTCCTTCAGCGCACAGCCTGCCCTGGCCGCCCCTCCTCTGCTCCACTTTGGGCCCATGAGGCCAATTAACCCCCGGGGGGGTTCCGGTAACCCCCGGTACTCTGTTTTATATCCGATAACTCCCGGAACCATTCCTGTGTCCGAATATAGTCGTCCAATATATCAATCTTTATGTATCGACTATTTCGAGACTCCTCTTATGTCTGTGATCACATCCGGGACTCCGAACAACCTTCCGTACATCAAAATATATAAACTCATAATGAAACTGTCATCGTAACGTTAAGCGTGTGGACCCTACGGGTTCGAGAACAATGTAGACATGACCGAGACACGTCTCCAGTCAACAACCAATAGCGGAACCTGGATGCTCATATTGGCTCCTACATATTCTACGAAGATCTTTTATCGGTCAGACCGCATAACAACATACGTTGTTCCCTTTCTCATCGGTATGTTACTTGCCCAAGATTTGATCGTTGGTATCTCAATACCTAGTTCAATCTTGTTACCGGCAAGTCTCTTTACTCGTTCCCTAATACATCATCCCGCAACTAACTTATTAGTTGCAATGCTTGCAAGGCTTATGTGATGTGCATTACTGAGAGGGCCCAGAGATACCTCTCTGACAATCGGAGTGACAAATCCTAATCTCGAAATACACCAACCCAACAAGTACCTTCGGAGACACCTGTAGATCACCTTTATAATCACCCAGTTACGTTGTGACATTTGGTAGCACACAAAGTGTTCCTCCGGTAAACGGGAGTTGCATAATCTCATAGTCATAGGAACATGTATAAGTCATGAAGAAAGCAATAGCAACAAACTAAACGATCAAGTGCTAAGCTAACGAAATGGGTCAAGTCAATCACATCATTCTTCTAATGATGTGATCTCGTTAATCAAATGACAACTCATGTCTATGGTTAGGAAACATAACCATCTTTGATCAACGAGCTAGTCAAGTAGAGGCATACTAGTGACACTATGTTTGTCTATGTATTCACACATGTATTATGTTTTCGGTTAATACAATTCTAGCATGAATAATAAACATTTATCATGATATAAGGAAATAAATAATAACTTTATTATTGCCTCTAGGGTATATTTCCTTTAGGGGATGCCCCGGCCGGCATCCCACCTTTCTTCTTCAACAACTATCGGTTAGTATCGGTTGATCCTAAGTTTTTGCTTCTTCACATGATGTTTGCTATTCTTAGTATGTCATTTTCTTTTGCTTTGCTTGCTGTTTGAATAGAACACCAAGATCTGAAATTATTGAATGTTAGAGAGTCTTCACATAGTTGCATAATTATTCGACTACTCATTGATCTTCACTTATATCTTTCGGAGTAGTTTGTTGTTGCTCTAGTGCTTCACTTATATCTTTTATAGCATGGTGGTAGTTTTATTTTGAAGAAATAGATGAACTCTCATGCTTCACTTATATTATTTTGAGAGTCTTAAATAGCATGGTAATTTGCTTAAAATCCTAATATGCTAGGTATACAAGATTAATAATAAAATTCTCTTATGAGTGTGTTGAATACTATGAGAAGTTTGATACTTGATAATTGTTTTGAGATATGGAGATGGTGATATTAGAGTCATGCTAGTTGAGTAGTTGTGAATTTGAGAGATACTTGTGTTGAAGTTTGTGATTCCCGTAGCATGCACGTATGGTGAACCGTTATGTGATGAAGTCGGAGCATGATTTATTTATTGATTGTCCTCCTTATGAGTGGCGGTCGGGGACGAGCGATGGTATTTTCCTACCAATCTATCCCCCTAGGAGCATGCGCGTAGTACTTTGTTTCGATAACTAATAGATTTTTGCAATAAGTATGTGAGTTCTTTATGACTAATGTTGAGTCCATGGATTATACGCACTCTCACCCTTCCACCTTTGCTAGCCTCTCTAGTACCGCACAACTTTCGCCGATACCATGAACCCACCATATACCTTCCTCAAAACAGCCACCATACCTACCTATTATGGCATTTCCATAGCCATTCCGAGATATATTGCCATGCAACTTTCCACCATCCAGTTTATCATGACACATTCATCATTGTCATATTGCTTAGCATGATCATGTAGTTGACATCGTATTTGTGGCAAAGCCACCGTTCATAATTCTTTCATACATGTCACTCTTGATTCATTGCATATCCCGGTACACCGCCGGAGGCATTCATATAGAGTCATATCTTGTTCTAGTATCGAGTTGTAATCATTGAGTTGTAAATAAATAGAAGTGTGATGATCATCATTCAAAAGAGCATTGCCCCCCCCCCAAAAAAAAGAGAGAAAAGCCATAAAAAGAAAGGCCAAATAAAAAAATAAAGGCCAAAAAAAAGGAAAGGCCAAATAAAAAAATTAAAAAAATAAAAGGGACAATTCTACTATCCTTTTACCACACTTGTGCTTCAAAGTAGCACCATGATCTTCATGATAGAGAGTCTCCTATGTTGTCACTTTCATATACTAGTGGGAATATTTCATTATAGAACTTGGCTTGTATATTCCGATGATGGGCTTCCTCAAATTGCCCTAGGTCTTCGTGAGCAAGCGAGTTGGATGCACACCCACTAGTTTCTTTTATTCAGCTTTCATACACTTATAGTTCTAGTGCATCCGTTGCATGGCAATCCCTACTCACTCACATTGATATCTATTGATGGGTATCTCCATAGCCCGTTGATACGCCTAGTTGATGTGAGACTATCTTCTCCCTTTTTGTCTTCTCCACAACCACCTCTCTATTCCACCTATAGTGCTATGTCCATGGCTCACGCTCATGTATTGCGTGAAGATTGAAAAAGTTTGAGAACATCAAAAGTATGAAACAATTGCTTGGCTTGTCATCGGGGTTGTGCATGATTTAAATATTTTGTGTGGTGAAGATGGAGCATAGCCAGACTATAGATTTTGTAGGGATAGCTTTCTTTGGCCATGTTATTTTGAGAAGACATAATTGCTTAGTTAGTATGCTTGAAGTATTATTATTTTTATGTCAATATTAAACTTTTGTCTTGAATCTTATGGATCTGAATATTCATGCCACAATTAAGAAGAATTACATTGAAATTATGCCAACTAGCATTCCACATCAAAAATTATCTTTTTATCATTTACCTACTCGAGGATGAGCAGGAATTAAGCTTGGGGATGCTTGATACGTCTCCAACGTATCTATAATTTTTTATTGCTCCATGCTATATTATCTACTGTTTTAGGCAATATTGGGCTTTATTTTCCACTTTTATATTATTTTTGGGACTAACCTATTAACCGGAGGCCCAGCCTAGATTTGCTGTTTTATGCCTATTTCAGTGTTTCAAAGAAAAGGAATATCAAACGGAGTCGAAACGGAACGAAATCAACTGGAGAAGTTATTTTTGGAACGAAAGCCACCAGATAGACTTGGACTCCACGTCAGGAGATACGGGAGGTGCTCACGAGGGTGGGGTGCGCCCCCCCTAGGGCGCGCCCCCTGCCTCGTGGGGCCCTCGTGGCTCCCCCAACGTACTTCTTCCGCCTATATAACTCCACGTACCCTAAAACTTCCAGAACGGAGATTAGATCTGGAGTTCCGCCGCCAGAAGCCTCCGTAGCCACCAAAAACCAATCTAGACCCGTTTTGGCACCCTGCCGGAGGGAGCAATCCTTCTCCGGTGGCCATCTTCATCATCCCGGTGCTCTCCATGACGAGGAGGGAGTAGTTCTCCCTCGGGGCCGAGGGTATGTACCAGTAGCTATGTGTTTGATCTCTCTCTCTCTCTCTCTCATGTTCTTGAGGTGATATGATCTTGATGTATCGTGAGCTTTGCTATTATAGTTGGATCCTATGTTTCTCCTCCCCCTCTTCTCTCTTGTAATGAATTGAGTTTCCCCTTTGAAGTAATCTTATTGGATTGAGTCTTTAAAGATTTGAGAACACTTGATGTATGTCTTGCCGTGGATATCTGTGGTGACAATGGGATATCACGTGATTCACTTGATGTATGTTTTGGTGATCAACTTGCAGGTTCCGCCCATGAACCTATGCATAGGGGTTGGCACACGTTTTCGTCGTGATTCTCCGATAGAACTTTGGGGCACTCTTTGAGGCCCTTTGTGTTGGTTGAATAGATGAATCTGAGATTGTGTGATGCATATCGTATAATCATGCCCACGGATACTTGAGGTGACATTGGAGTATCTAGGTGACATTAGGGTTTTGGTTGATTTATATCTTAAGGTGTTATTCTAGTACGAACTCTAGGGCCGTTTGTGACACTTATAGGAACAGCCCAACGGATTGATTGGAAAGAATAACTTTGAGGTGGTTTCGTACCCTACCATAATCTTTTCATTCGTTCTCCACTATTAGTGACTTTGGAGTGACTCTCTGTTGCATGTTGAGGGATAGTTTTATGATCCAATTATGTTAGCATTGTTGAGGGAACTTACACTAGCGAAAGTATGAACCCTAGGCCTTATTTCCACACATTGCAATACTGTTTACGCTCACTTTTATCATTAGTTACCTTGCTGTTTTTATAATTTCAGATTACAAATACCTTTATCTACCATCCATATACCACTTGTATCACCATCTCTTCGCCGAACTAGTGCACCTATACAATTTACCATTGTATTGGGTGTGTTGGGGACAAAAGAGACTCTTTGTTATTTGGTTGCAGGGTTGCTTGAGAGACACCATCTTCATCCTACGCCTCCTATGGATTGATAAACCTTAGGTCATCCACTTGAGGGAAATTTGCTACTGTCCTACAAACCTCTGCACTTGGAGGCCCAACAACGTCTACAAGAAGAAGGTTGTGTAGTAGACATCAAGCCACAGGCCGGAGTGAGGGGTAATGCGAAGGAAGGCCTCACATACGACAATAAATGTCGAGATGTGAAGAAGGGAATCTGGGGCCAGATCGTGAAAATCTAGCCCATAATAGAACATAAGACCCCTAACAAACTGATCCAGAGCGAGGCCTAGTCCTCGGAGGAAGTGGGAGATGAACACGATGCGCTCGTTGGGTTCGGGAGTAGGGACGGCCTGCCCTCGGGCAGGCAGCCGATGTGAAATTTCGGCGGTCAGATATCTGGCCTCTCTCAACTTCTTGATGTCCTCCTCCGTGACGGAGGAAGGCATCCACCGACCTTGAAGGTTGGATCCGGACATAGTTGAAGGTCCGAAGCACCTGACCTGCGTTTTGGGCGTTAGAACTCGATGCGGGGGATGGATTTGATTGAGCACGAGAGGGAAAATAGAAAAAGCCTTGTCCCCTTTATAAAGAGGCTGAATATCAAGCGTCCTCCTCGTAGCCGTTTGGGACTTGCCTAAGATCTAGGAGTCCTACCAATAGGCACGGTTGGGTTACCCATGTTTGTATTGATGAGAATCCCGTAATAAAGGGGACACGATCTCTGCTTCGACAAGACGTGCCAAGGAAACCGCCTCACGAAACACGCTGAGATTGGTTATGAAAAACGATTCGAATAAAGACATGGCTATGGTGTGATGTCACGCTACGGGGTACGTCAGCAGATTAGATTTGTGGAAATATTATTCTCTCTATGGTGGTATGTGGAACTTGTTTTGCAGAGCCGGACACGATCCTTGTGTTCAAAATCTTCTATGAAGTATTCGGAGGAGGAACCCGCCTTGCAATGCCGAAGACAATCTGCGCGCCGGACTCATCGTTATTGAAGCCTGCTTCAGGGGACAGCCAGATTATATCCTTTGGCTGGACTGTTGGACTATGAAGATACAAGATTGAAGACTTCGTCCCGTGTCCGGATGGGACTCTCCTTGGCGTGGAAGGCAAGCTTGGCAATACGGATATGCAGATCTCCTTCCTTGTAACCGACTTTGTGTAACCCTAGCCCCCTCCGATGTCTATATAAACTGGAGGGTTTTAGTCCGTAGGACAACAACAATCATACCATAGGCTAGATTCTAGGGTTTAGCCTCTCTGATCTTGTGGTAGATCAACTCTTGTACTACTCATATTATCAAGAACAATCAAGCAGGACGTAGGGTATTACCTCCATCAAGAGGGCCCGAACCTGGGTAAAACATCGTTTTCCCTGCCTCCTGTTACCATCCGCCTTAGACGCACAGTTCGGGACGCCCTACCCGAGATCCGCCGGTTTTGACACCGACAAGGAGCATTACAAGAGTTGATCTACCTTGAGATTGTAGTGGCTAAACCCTAGAGGTCTAGCTTGTATGGCTATGATAATCAATCTCCCCTATCCGGACTAAGTCCTCCAGTTTATATAGACACCATGAGGATTGCTACCTCTTGAGCACTGCGTTGGTTTTCCCTTGAAGAGGAAAGGGTGATGCAGTAAAGTAGCGTAAGTATTTCCTTCAGTTTTTGAGAACCAAGGTATCAATCCAGTAGGAGATCACGCTCGAGTCCCACGCACCTACACAAACAAATAAGAACCTCGCAACCAATGCGGTAAAGGGGTTGTCAGTCCCTTCACAGTCACTTACGAGAGTGAGATCTGATAGATATGATAAGATAATATTTTTGGTATTTTTATGATAAAGAGATATAAAGATGCAAAGTAAAATAAACGGCAATAGAAATAGCTAAGTGTTGGAAGATTAATATGATGGAAGATAGACCCAGGGGCCATAGGTTTCACTAGTGGCTTCTCCCAAGAGCATAAGTATTACGGTGGGTAAACGAATTACTGTCGAGCAATTGATAGAACTGAGCATAGTTATGAGAATATCTAGGTATGATCATGTATATAGGCATCACGTCCGCGACAAGTAGAGCGAAATGATTCTGCATCTACTACTATTACTCCACACATCAACCGCTATCCAGCATGCATCTAGAGTATTAAGTTCATAAGAACAGAGTAATGCTTAAAGTAAGATGACATGATGTAGAGGGATAAACTCATGCAATATGATATAAACCCCATCTTTTTATCCTCGATGGCAACAATACAATACGTGTCGGTTCCCTTTCTGTCACTAGGATCGAGCACCGCAAGATTGAACCCAAAGCTAAGCACTTCTCCCATTGCAAGAAAGATCAATCTAGTAGGCCAAACCAAACTGATAATTCAAAGAGACTTTCAAAGATAAACCAATCATACATAAAAGAATCCTGAGAAGATTCAAATATTGCTCATAGATAAACTTGATCATAAACCCACAATTCATCGGATCTCGACAAACACACCGCAAAAGAAGATTACATCGAATAGATCTCCAAGAGAATCAAGGAGAACTTTGTATTGAGATCCAAAGAGAGAGAGAAGAAGCCATCTAGCTAATAACTATGGACCCGTAGGTCTGAAGTAAACTACTCACACATCACCGGAGAGGCCATGGAGTTGATGTAGAGGCCCTCCGTGATCAATGCCCCCTCCGGCGGAGCTCCGGAAAAGGCCCCAAGATGAGATCTCTCGGGTACAGAAGGTTGCGGCGGTGGAATTAGGTTTTCGTGGTGCTCCTGGATGTTTGGGGGGGGGTACGTGGATATATATATATATATATATATATATATATATATATATATATATATATATATATATATATATATATATATATATATATATAGGAGGAAGAAGTACGTCGATGGAGCAACGAGGGGCCCACGAGGGTGGAGGGCGTGCCCAGGGGGTAGGCCCGCCCCTGCCTCGTGCCCTCCTCGATCATTTCTTGACGCCCACTCCAACTCTCCTAGATCACGTTTGTTGAGAGAATCACATTCCCGAAAGTTTCATTCCGTTTGTACTCCGTTTGATATTCCTTTTCTGTGAAACACTGAAATAGGCAAAAAACAGCAATTTGGGCTGCGCCTCCGGTTAGTACGTTAGTCCCAAAAATGATATAAAAGTGTAAAATAAAGCCCGTTAACATCCAAAACAGATAATATAATAGCATGGAGCAATCAAAAATTATAGATACGTTGGAGACGTATCAAGCATCCCCAAGCTTAATTCCTGCTCGTCCTCGAGTAGGTAAATGATAAAAAAGAATTTTTGTTGTGGAATGCTTTCTAACATGTTTCTCAATGTAATTTTTCTTTATTGTGGCATGAATGTTCAGATCCGAAAGATTCAAGATAAAATTTTAATATTGACATAAAAATAATAATACTTCAAGCATACTAACTAAGCAATCATGTCTTCTCAAAATAACATGGCCAAAGAAAGTTCATCCCTACAAAATCATATAGTTTGGTCATGCTCCATTTCTGTCACACAAGAATGCTCTCATCATGCACAACCCAATTGACAAGCCAAGCAATTGTTTCACACTTTAGTAATCTCAAATTTTTTCAACTTTCACGCAATACATGAGCGTGAGCCATGGATATAGCACTATGCATGGAATAGAATATAATGAAGGGGGTTATGTGGAGAAGACAAAAAAGGAGAAAGTCTCACATCGACGCGGCTAATCAATGGGCTAGGGAGATGCCCATCAATTGATGTCAATGCAACGAGTAGGGATTGCCATGCAACGGATGCACTAGAGCTATAAATGTATGAAAGCTCAACAAAAGAAACTAAGTGGGTGTGCATCCAACTTGCTTGCTCATGAAGACCTAGGGCACTTGAGGAGGCCCATTGTTGGAATATAGAAGCCAAGTTCTATAATGAAAAGTTCCCACTAGTATATGAAAATGACAAAACAAGAGACTCTCTATCATAAAGATCATGGTGCTACTTTGAAGCACAAGTGTGGAAAAAGGATAGTAGCATTGCCCCTTTTTAATATATATTTTTGGGCCTTCTCTTTTTTTGGGACAATGCTCTATTAATGATGATCATCACACTTCTATTTATTTACAACTCAATGATTACAACTCGATACTAGAACAAAGTATGACTCTATATGAATGCCTCCGGCGGTGTATCGGGATGTGCAATGATTCATGAGTGACATGTATGAAAAAATTATGAACGGTGGCTTTGCCACAAATACGATGTTAACTACATGATCATGCAAGGCAATATGACAATGATGATGCGTGTCATAATAAACGGAACGGTGGAAAGTTGCATGGCAATATATCTCGGAATGGCTATGGAAATTCCATAATAGGTATGTATGGTGGCTGTTTTGAGGAAGATATAAGGAGGTTTATGTGTGATAGAGCGTATCATATCACAGGATTTGGATGCACCGGTGAAGTTTGCACCAACTCTCAAGGTGAGAAAGGGCAATGCACGGTACCGAAGAGGCTAGCAATGATGGAAGGGTGAGAGTGCGTATAATCCATGGACTCAACATTAGTCATAAAGAACTCACATACTTATTGCAAAAATCTACAAGTCATCAAGAACCAAGTATTACGCGCATGCTCCTAGGGGGATAGATTGGTAGGAAAAGACCATTGCTCGTCCCCGACTGACACTCATAAGGAAGACAATCAAATAACACCTCATCTTTCAAATTTGTTACACAACGTTTACCGTACGTGCATGCTACGGGACTTGAAAACTTCAACACAAGTATTCCTCAAATTCACAACTACTCAACTAGCACAACTTTAATATCACTATCTCGATGTCTCAAAACAATCATCAAGTATCAAACTTCTCTTAGTATTCAATGCACTTATATGAAAGTTTTTATTATGCCTAAAAGAAAATTGTCATGTTGTTCTAAAGGACTCTCAAAATAATATAAGTGAAGCATGAGAGATCAATTATTTCTATAAAATAAAACCACCGCCGTGCTCTAAAAGATATAAGTGAAGCACTACAGCAAAAACTATATCGCTCAAAAGATATAGGTGAAGCACATAGAGCATTCTAATAAATTTCAAATCATGTGAGTCTCTCTCAAAAGGTGTGTACAGCAAGGATGACTATGTTAAACTAAAAAGAAAAGACTCAAATCATACAAGACGCTCCAAGAAAAACACATATCATGTGGTGAATAAAAATATAGCTCCAAGTGAAGTTACCGATGGACGAAGACGAAAGAGGGGATGCCTTCCGGGGCATCCCCAAGCTTAGGCTTTTTGGTGTCCTTGAGTTTTACCTTGGGGTGCCACGGGCATCCCCAAGATTAGGCTCTTGCCACTCCTTGTTCCATAATCCATCAAATCTTTACCCAAAACTTGAAAACTTGACAACACAAAACTTAAATAAAAAATCTCATGAGCTTCGTTAGCGAAAGAAAACAAAACACCACTTTAAGGTACTGTAATGAACTCATTATTTATTTATATTGTTGTTAAACCTACTGTATTACAACTTCTCTATGGTTTATAAACTCTTTTACTAGCCATAGATTCATCAAAATAAGCAAACAACACACGAAAAACAGAATCTATCAAAAACAGAACAGTCTATAGTACTCTGTAGCTAACACAACTTCTGAAACATCAAAAATTCTAAAATAAATTTATGGACGTGAGGAATTTATCTATTAATCATATTAAAAATAAGTAACTAAATCGCACTTTTCAAATAAAAATGGCAGCAATTCTCGTGAGCGCTAAAGTTTCTGTTTTTTACAGCAAGATCAAAAAGACTTTCCCCAAGTCTTCCCAACGGTTCTACATGGCACAAACACTAATTAAACACAAAAAACACAACCAAAACAGAGGATAGATAAATTATTTATTACTAAACAGGAGCAAAAATCAAGGAATAAAAATAAAATTGGGTTGCCTCCCAACAAGCGCTATTGTTTAACGCCCCTAGCTAGGCATAACAAGCAAGAATAGATCTAGGTATTGCCATCTTTGGTAAGCAATCCATAAGTGGCTCTCATAATAGATTCATAAGGTAATTTAATTTTATTTCTAGGAAAGTGTTCCATGCCTTTCCTTAATGGAAATTGGAATCTAATATTTCCTTCCTTAATACCTCTATATGCATTGTTGCCAAAATTGTTCCTACCAACAAAATTCACATCCATAGATTCATTATTATTCTCAATCAAAGTAGACAAAGGCATATCATTAGGATCAGTAGGAGCACTCTTATTAGCAAACAATTTCATAAGTTCATCCATCTTTCCACTCAAAACATTAATTTCTTCTATCACATGCACTTTTTTACTAGTAGATCTTTCGGTGTGCCACTGAGAATATTTAACCATAATATTATCTAGGAGTTTAGTAGCTTCTCCTAAAGTGATTTCCATAAAAGTGCCTCCTGCGGCCGAATCTAAAAGATTTCTAGAAGCAAAATTCAATCCGACATAAAAATTATGTATAATCATCCAAAGATTCAAACCTGTGTAGGGCAATTACTTATCATTAATTTCACCCTCTCCCAAGCTTGTGCAACATGTTCATGATCAAGTTGCTTAAAATTCATAATATCGTTTCTAAAAGAGATGATTTTAGCGGGAGGAAAATACTTAGAGATAAAAGCATCTTTGCACTTATTCCATGAATCAATACTATTTTTAGGCAAAGACAAAAACCAAGCTTTAGCACGATCTCGAAGGGAAAAAGGAAATAGCTTCAATTTAACAATATCATTGTCCACATCTTTCTTCTTTGCATATCACACAAATCAACAAAGCTATTTAGATGGGTAGCGGCATCTTCACTGGGAAGGCCGGCGAATTGATCTTTCATGACAAGATTCAACAAAGCAGTATTAATTTCACAAGATTCAGCATCGATAAGAGGAGAAATCGGAGTGCTAAGAAAATCATTGTTGTTGGTATTGGTAAAGTCACACAATTTAGTATTATCTTGAGCCATCGTGACAATCAAGCAATCCAACACAATAGCAGACAAGAAGCAAGCGAAAAAGAGGCGAACGGAGAGAGAGGGCGAGAGAAAAGAGGGCGAATAAAATGGCAAGGGTGAAGTGGGGGAGATGAAAACGAGAGGCAAATGGCAAATAATGTAATGTGAGGGATAAGAGTTTGTGATGGGTACTTGGTATCTCTTGACTTGTGCATAGACTCCAGCTACAATGCCAGAAATGGCTCGCTGTTGGGAGTCAAATCTTGACTTGACTTGGCGCGAATCTCCCCGGCAACGGCGCCAGAAGTCCTTCTTGCTACCTCTTGAGCACTGCGTTGGTTTTCCCTTGAAGAGAAAAGAGTGATGCAGTAAAGTAGTGTAAGTATTTTCCTCAGTTTTTGAGAACCAAGGTATCAATCCAGTTGGAGATCACGCTCGAGTCCCACGCACCTACACAAACAAATAAGAACCTCGCAACCAACTCGATAAAGGGGTTGTCAATCCCTTCACGGTCACGTACGAGACTGAGATCTGATAGATATGATAAGATAATATTTTTGGTATTTTTATGATAAAGAGAAATAAAGATGCAAAGTAAAATAAAAGGCAATAGAAATAGCTAAGTGTTGGAAGATTAATATGATGGAAGATAGATCCGGGGGCCATAGGTTTCACTAGTGGCTTCTCTCAAGAGCATAAGTATTACGATGGGTAAACGAATTACTGTCGAGCAATTGATAGAATTGAGCATAGTTATGAGAATATCTAGGTATGATCATGTATATAGGCATCATGTCCGCGACAAGTAGAGCGAAACGATTCTGCATCTACTACTATTACTCCACACATCGAACGCTATCCAGCATGCATCTAGAGTATTAAGTTCATAAGAACAGAGTAATGCTTTAAGTAAGATGACATGATGTAGAGGGATAAACTCATGCAATGTGATATAAACCCCATCTTTTTATCCTCGATGGCAACAATACAATACGTGTCGGTTCCCATTCTATCACTGGGATCGAGCACCGCAAGATTGAACCCAAAGCTAAGCACTTCTCCCATTGCAAGAAAGATCAATCTAGTAGGCCAAACCAAACTGATAATTCGAAGAGACTTGCAAAGATAAACCAATCATACATAAAAGAATCCAGAGAAGATTCAAATATTGCTCATAGGTAAACTTGATCATAAACCCACAATTCATCGGATCTCGACAAACACACCGCAAAAGAAGATTACATCAAATAGATCTCCAAGAGTATCAAGGAGAACTTTGTATTGAGATCCAAAGAGAGAGAAGAAGCCATCTAGCTAATAACTATGGACCCGTAGGTTTGAAATAAACTACTCACACATCACCGGAGAGGCCATGGAGTTGATGTAGAGGCCCTCCATGATCAATGCCCCTCCGACGGAGCTCCAGAAAAGGCCCCAAGATGAGATCTCTCGGGTACAGAAGGTTGCGGTGGTGGAATTAGGTTTTCATGGTGCTCCTGGATGTTTAGGGGGTACGTGGATGTATATAGGAGGAAGAAGTACGTGGGTGGATCAATGAGGGCCCCATGAGGGTGGAGGGCGCGCCCCCCTGCCTCGTGCCCTCCTCGATCGTTTCTTGATGCTCCCTCCAAGTCTCCTGGATCACGTTTGTTGAGAAAATCACGTTCCCGAAGGTTTCATTCTGTTTGGACTCCGTTTGATATTCCTTTTCTGCGAAACACTAAAATAGGCAAAAAAAAGCAATTTGTGTTGGGCCTACGGTTAGTAGGTTAGTCCAAAAAATGATATAAAAGTGTAAAATAAAGCCCATTAACATCCAAAACAGATAATATAATAGCATGGAGCAATCAAAAATTATAGATACGTTGGAGACGTGTCAAGGATCTAGAGTTACACAAGGTCAGTTACAAAGAAAGGAATCTACATATCCGGTCGTGAAGCTTGCCTTCCACGCCAAGGAGAGTCCCATCCGGACACGGGTGCCATCTTCGGTCTTCGTATCTTCACAACCCATCAGTCCGGCCCATGGCTAACAGGCCGGACGCCCGAGGATCCCTTAGTCCAGGACTCCCTCAGTGATGACCGTAGTTTGAGGAGTTCATGTATTCATTATGTGTTAATGCTTTGGTCCGGTACTCTATTAAAAGGAGGCCTTAATATCCCTTAGTTTCCAATAGGACCCCACTGCCACGGGAGGGTAGGACAAAAGATGTCATGCAAGTTCTTTTCCATAAGCACGTATGACTATATTCGGACTACATGCCTACATTACATTGATGAACTGGAGCTACTTCTGTGTCACCCTATGTTATAACTATTGCATGATTGATCGCATCCGACATAATTCTCCATCATCGATCCAATGCCTACGAGCTTTTCATATATTGTTCTTTCCTTATTTACTTTTCTGTTGCTACTGTTACAATCACTATAAAACCAAAAATATTACTTTTGGCACCGTTACCGCTACTATCATATTACTTTGCTACTAAATACATTTGCTGCAGATATTATGTTTCCAGGGGTGGTTGAATTGATAACTCAGCTGCTAATACTTGAGAATATTCTTTGGCTCCCCTTGTTTCGAATCAATAAATTTGGGTTGAATACTCTGCCCTCAAAAACTGTTGCGATCCCCTATACTTGTGGGTTATCACGACTATTTTCTGGCACCGTTGCCAGGGAGCATAGCTCTATTCTTTGAGTCATTTGGGATTTATATCTGCTTATCACTATGAAGAACTTGAAAGATCAAAGAACCAAGATTTTTCCCTCAACTACGAGGGGAGGTAAGGAACTGCCATCTAGCTCTGCACTTGATTCACCTTCTATTTTGAGTAAACTTGCTACACCTACACCTGATATTCATTCTAATATGTCGCATGTTATTGATGATGCCACTTCTGCTTTGCATGATACTTATGATGAAACTACTTCTATGCTTGATAATACCGTGCCACTAGGTGAATTTCTTGATGAACAACTTGCTAGGGCTAGAGAGAATGAAATTATTGAAACTGATAATATTGATGAAAGTGATGATGAAGATTCTCCCCCTAGATATGAATTGCCTGATGTTCCTGAGGGTTATGTTATGGATGAAGAAACTGCTAGAGACTTCTTAGCTTGTAATGATAGATCTGATCTTAAGAAATTATTAGCTAAGCTTAAAGAAAAGTCTTTGCATGCTAGAATTAAATATGACCCTGCTTTTGCTACTTCACCTATCTTTATTACTGATAAGGATTATGATTTCTCTGTCTTGGTCGAATCTGGTCCTTTTTATGGCCATGAATCTGAAACTGTTGTGGCACATCTTACTAAATTAAATGATATAGCCACCCTGTTTACTCATGATGAGAAAACCCACTGTTACTTTATCATTAAGTTGTTTCCGTTCTCATTAAAGGGTGATGCTAAAACATGGTTTAATTCTCTTGATCCTGGTTGTGTGCGTAGTCCCCAGGATATGATTTATTACTTCTCTGCTAAATATTTCCCCGCTCATAAGAAACAAGCCGCTTTAAGGGAAATATATAATTTTGTGCAAATTGAAGAAGAGAGTCTCCCACAAGCTTGGGG
This sequence comes from Triticum dicoccoides, assembly GCF_002162155.2. Taxonomy (NCBI): domain Eukaryota; kingdom Viridiplantae; phylum Streptophyta; class Magnoliopsida; order Poales; family Poaceae; genus Triticum; species Triticum dicoccoides. The sequence continues at coordinate 583,601,140 of NC_041386.1, forward strand.
GAGGCTGCTCCGATTACTTAATGCTTTGCCAGATCATCCTCTCAAGAAAAATGAAATACTTGATATCTTTTATAATGGACTAACCGATGCTTCTAGAGATTACCTAGATAGTTGTGCTGGTTGTGTTTTCAGGGAAAGAACTGTTGATCAAGCTGAATTGCTATCGAATAATATGTTGACTAATGAAAATAATTGGGCACTTCCTGAACCAACTCCGAAGAAAAGGGTTATTCTACTTTTCAGTCCTGAAGATATGCAAGAGGCAAAGAAATCTATGAAAGAAAAAGGTATTAAGGCAGAAGATGTTAAGAATTTACCACTTATTGAAGAAATACATGGTCTTGATAACCCGACACAGGTAGTAACGGTAAATTCTGTCTATAGATTTAATAAATGTGAAATTCCATTTACTATGTTTGCTAGCCAATGCTTGGATGAGTTTGATGACTTTATGGTTAAACAAGAAGACTTCAATGCTTATGTTGGTAGACAATTGAAATGCAATGCCGATATGCTTGAACACTTGAGTGATTATATGGCTAGTGTTAAAGTGAACTTAAACTTATTAGTAAACATGCTTCTATGGTTACTACTCAAGTAGAACAAGTACTTAAGGCTCAGAATAATTTGCTCAATGAATTAAACAATAAGAAAAATGATAATGCTGTTAGAGTTATGACTAGAGGGGGTAAAGTGACTCAGGACCTTTGTATCCTGAGGGCCATCCTAAGAGAATTGAGAAAGATTCTCAGGGAACTAATGTTGATGCACCTAGTTCTTCTAAGAAGAAAAAGAAGAAAAATGATAGGACCTTGCATGCTTCTAGTGAACCTGTTGTTCACACACCTGAGAATCCCAATGATATTTCTATTTATGATGCTGAAACACAATCTGATAATGAACATGAACCTAGTGATAATGTTAATGATGATGTTCATCTTGATGCTCAACCTGGCAATAATAATGATGTAGAAATTGAACCTGCTGTTGATCTTGATAACCCACAGTCAAAGAATCAATGTTATGATAAGAGAGACTTTGTTGCTAGGAAGCACGGTAAAGAAAGAGAACCATGGGTTCAGAAACCATGCCTTTTCCTCCTAAACCATCCAAGAAAAAGGATGATGAGGATTTTGAACGCTTTGCTGAAATGATTAGACCTATCTTTTTGCGTATGCGTTTGACTGATATGCTTAAAATGAATCCTTATGCCAAGTATATGAAGGATATTGTTACTAATAAAAGAAAGATACCAGAAGCTGAAATTTCCATCATGCTTGCTAATTACACTTTTAAAGGTGGAATACCAAAGAAACTTGGAGATCCAGGAGTACCAACTATACCATGCTCCATTAAAAGAAACTATGTTAAAACTGCTTTATGTGATCTTGGAGCCGGTGTTAGTGTTATGCCTCTCTCTTTATATCGTAGACTTGATTTGAATAAGTTGACACCTACTGAAATATCTTTGCAAATGGCTGATAAATCAACTGCTATACCTATCGGTGTTTGTGAGAATGTGCCTGTTGTGGTTGCAAATGTTACTATTTTAACGGACTTTGTTATTCTTGATATTCCCGAGGATGATAGTATGTCTATTATTCTTGGAAGACCCTTTTTGAATACTGCAGGGGCTATTATTGATTGCAACAAAGGAAATGTCACTTTTCATGTTAATGGTAATGAGCATACGGTACACTTCCCGAGGAAACAACCTCAAGTCCACAGTATCAATTCTATTGGAAAAATTTCAACAATCACTATTGGAGGTTTTGAATTTCCTCTTCCTACTATCAAGAAGAAATATGATATTCTTATTGTTGGGGGTGTGCATATCCCCGTTGAGCTAACCTAGTGTTATTCAAAATTTCTCCGGTTTCATGCGATTTGGAATGAGTTTGTTAACAAGACCTGATCAACCTTGTTAGTGGATTCCTTTTGATGAGCATGAAATGGATGAAGTTAGAAAGCACAACCTTCTGTACCCTCTTTTTACTTTCCTTTATTTATATTAAATAAAGCAAAAATAGTATTTTCTGTCTGTTTTTTGAATTATCCTTGCAATAAAAATACCACGAAAATAAAAGTTCTGCAAATGCCCTAAAAATGAAATATGATTTTTTCTAGAATTTTTGAGGATTTTAGGCACTCAGAACACAGCAGGGGGAGCAGCCACGTGCCCACGAGGGTGGAGGGTGCGCCCACCCCCCTAGGCGCACCCCCTGTCTCATGGACCCCACGTGGGTCCCATCCACTTATCCTTGCACCCATACACTTCGTCTTGCTCCAGAAAAAATCACTAGCCAGCTCAAACCCGAGTTCTTGCCCATCTTGTTGCCATTTTCGATCTCCTTGCTCAAAGCTCCATTCACAAAACTGCTTTGGGGGATTGTTCTTTGGTATGTGACTCCTCCAATGGTCCAATTAGTTTTTGTTCTAGTGCTTTATTCATTGCAAATTTTTTCTACTTAGGTGACCCTGTTCTTGAGCTTGCATGTCAAATTTATGTGATCAAAAGTAGTTTCAATGCATGATATAGCCTCTAGGCACTTATAGGAGTAGTTGCTATCAGTTTTGTTGAGTTTGGTTCACTTTTATTTTAAGTTACTGAAAATTTCAGATATTTTCAGAAAAGATGAAGAGATTTTTGAGGGGCTCATTGAGCTGAAGCTCGAAGGATAAGCAAAGTGAAGAAAACAAGAAGCCCAAGTATAATCTCCCTCGTACTGCGGAGGTTTGGCCGTGTGAATGGCCTTGTGATGAGTTCTTAAGAGAAGCCGGGATTTATGAAGATTTCTATTATTTGGCTAAGAATGCGAGCCTCACCGACCTCCTCCACGACCAGCGCGAACAATATCTCTTACTCACCAATATCTTTGTGCAAAATTTCCATTTCCATGCTAGGAGATCACCGCCTTTGGTGGAATTTTATTTATATGATGAGCATAAGGAGATGTCACTTTATGATTTTTGCCGGGTCTGTTTGATACCCTTTGAGGGCATCATAGAGGAACCACATCGTAATGATGTTGAGGGATTTATTGATATGATTGCTGTAGGGGAAACGAGGAAAGTTTCCAATGCGAGAATCACTAGCATACATTTTCCTGTTCTGCGTTACTTTGTAATATTTGCTAGTATATGTTTAATTGGTCGTGGGAACTGCGAAAACCTTAGTGCCTCTGATATTGTTATTTTGCGCCATGCCATGTTTTGTGATACTACTTTCAGTTTAGGCGCCATTGTTGCTAAATGGTTAAATCTGAACCGTACAAAGGGCCCCGTCCTCGGAGGTATCTTTGCCTCGCGCCTTGCTGCACACTTTAACATACCTATCATACATTTTGAGAAAGAGGAAAAGTTGCTGCCCCCTATTGTTCTAGATTATAAAAATATGGTAGCACATGAGTTTATTGTTAAGGATAAGAATAAGATACTTAAGTACAAATTAATATTTGGTAAAAATTATTGTGAGATCATTACCTTGCGTGCGCCCTCTTTGTTTAACTTATTTTCAGGCACACACCTCATTTTGCCTGAGGCCATTCATGCGTACTGGGGCCATATGTTAGCTGCAGAGCCGGAGCCACCATCTGATCCTCACAGTCAGTCTGTTTATCAGTGGAATCTAGAGGAGATCGCCAGCCAGTGGCAACCTGAGGACCCTTCTCAGAACGACCCCAGCTACAGTTTTGATCCATGGGCATAGACCAACTTAGGCCAAAAGCCTAAGCTCGGGAGAGTACATATTTCTCACCGACATTACATTCATGTTCACACACTCATGCCAGTTGTCGGGGCTCATACTTTTTCATTGTATCATCCATGCTAGTTTATTTTCTTTTTAAGCTTTCTTTTTGTGTGTTTGGAAAACCTTAAAAAAACCCAAAAAATAATTGTAGCTTTTAGCTAGTTTACTTTCCATGCCTGTAGTAGTAGTAATTAAAAAGAAAACCAAAAAGATTTCTCGTTCTTCTTTTGCTTGTTGGGAGCTTTCCCATGTAAATAGTTTTATTTCCTTTCTTTTCCTTGGGGTCGAGAGGAGAAGACCATGATGAAAATGTTGAGTGGCTCTCATATGCATTATTGTTGATCTAATAAAGAGCCATATTACCTTGTCTTCTTCCATGTATTGACTTGCAGATTCCAGCTTAGTCCAATGCACGTGCACTATTATTATTATCCACACCATTCGGTCGTGCAAGTGAAAGGCAATAATGACGATATATGATGAACTGACTGAGATGAGAAAAGCTGGTATGAACTCGACCTCTCTTGTTTTTGTAAATATGATTAGTTCATCGTTCCTGATTTAGCCTATTATGAATGAAACATGTTTGCAATGACAATTAGAGATTATAGTTTCTTATGCCATGCTTAATTTGCTAGGAGTTTATAATGGTTTACCTTGCGTGCCAACATGCTATTAAAATGGTTATGATGTGGTATGATAGGGTGGTATCCTCCTTTGAACAATTCAAGTGGCTTGACTTGGCACATGTTTACGCATGTAGTTGAAACAAAATCAACATAGCTTATACGATATTTATGTTCATGGTGAATTATATCCTACTCATGCTTGCACTCGGTGTTGATTAATTTTAATGCATTTTCATGACTGTTGTCGCTCTCTAGCTGGTCACTTCCCAGTCTCTTTCTAGCCTTCACTTGTACTAAGCGTGAATACTGCTTGTGCATCCAATTCCATAAACCCCAAAGTTATTCCATATGAGTCCACCATACCTACCTATATACGGTATCTACCTGCCGTTCCAAGTAAATTTGTATGTGCCAAACTATAAACCTTAAAATAAACATTCTGTTTTGTATGCTCGAATAGCTCATGTATCAACTAGGGCTGTCTGTATCTTCCATGCTAGGCAGGTTATTCTCAAGAGGAGTGGACTCCGCTCCTCACTCACGAGAAAATGGCTGGTCACCGGGATGCCCAGTCCCATGCTCAGATCAAATCAAAATAATTGCAAACAAAACTCCCCCAGGATTGTTGTTAGTTGTAGGCAACCGTTGTTTCGGGCAAGCCATGGATTGATGCTTGTTGGTGGTGGGCGAGTATAAACTTTACCATTCTGCTTGGGAACCACCTATAATGTGTGTAGCATGGAAGATATCAAGATCTCTCGGTTGTTATGTTGGCAATGAAAGTATACCGCTCAAAATATTATTCATCTCTATTTCAAAATCGAGCTCTGGCACCTCTACAAATCCCTGCTTCCCTCTGCGAAGGGCTTGTCCATTTACTTTTATGTTGAGTCATCATCCTCTTATTAAAAAGATATCAAGATCACTCCATGCGAAGTTCATAATCTTTGCTGAAAACTTGAATGCTGGCTTTACATATTTACAACAACAAGAGCAAACAGAGTTTGTAAAAGTTTTTCTTTATCACTTTCAATTTATCAAATGAATTGCTTGAGGACAACCAAAGGTTTAAGCTTGGGGGAGTTGATACGTCTCCGTCGTATCTACTTTTCTCCAAACACTTTTGCCCTTGTTTTGGACTCTAACTTGCATGATTTGAATGGAACTAACCGGACTGACGCTGTTTTCAGCAGAATTGCCATGGTGTTATTTTTGTGCAGAAATAAAAGTTCTCGGAATGACCTAAAAATCAACAGAGATTATTTTTGGAATATATAAAAAATAATGGCAAAAAGATCCACGTCAGGGGGCCCACAGCCTGTCCACGAGGGTGGTGGACGCGCCTACCCCTGGGCGCCCCCTGCCTCATGGGCCCCCTGACACTCCACCGACCTCAACTCCAACTCCATATATTCACTTTCAGGGAGAAAAAAATCAGAGAGAAGGATTCATCGCGTTTTACGATACGGAGCCGCCGCCAACCCCTAAACTCTCTCGGGAGGGCTGATTTGGAGTCCGTTCGGGGCTCCGAAGAGGGGAATCCGTCGCCATCATCATCATCATCATCAACCTTCCTCCACCACCAATTTCATGATGCTCGCCGCCGTGCGTGAGTAATTCCATCATAGGCTTGCTAGACGGTGATGGGTTGGATGGGATTTATCATGTAATCGAGTTAGTTTTGTTAGGGTTTGATCCCTGGTATCCACTATGTTCTGAGATTGATGTTGCTATGACTTTGCTATGCTTAATGCTTGTCACTAGGGCCCGAGTGCCATGATTTCAGATCTGAACCTATTATGTTTTCATGAATATATGTGAGTTCATGATCCTATCTTACAAGTCTATAGTCACCTATTATGTGTTATGATCCGTTAACCCCGAAGTGACAATAATTGGGATACTTATCGGTGATGACCGTAGTTTGAGGAGTTCATGTATTCACTATGTGTTAATGCTTTGGTCCGGTACTCTATTAAAAGGAGGCCTTAATATCCCTTAGTTTCCAATAGGACCCCGCTGCCACGGGAGGGTAGGACAAAAGATGTCATGCAAGTTCTTTTCCATAAGTACGTATGACTATTGACTATATTCAGAATACATGCCTACATTACATTGATGAACTGGAGCTAGTTCCGTGTCACCCTATGTTATAATTGTTGCATGATTGATCGCATCCGACATAATTCTCCATCACCGATCCAATGCCTACGAGCTTTTCATATATTGTTCTTCGCTTATTTACTTTTCCGTTGCTACTGTTACAATCACTATAAAACCAAAAATATTACTTTTGCCACCATTACCACTACTATCATATTACTTTGCTACTAAATACATTTGCTGCAGATATTAAGTTTCCAGGTGTGGTTGAATTGACAACTCAGCTGATAATACTTGAGAATATTTTTTGGCTCCCCTTGTGTCGAATCAATAAATTTGGATTCAATACTCTACCCTCGAAAACTGTTGCGATCCCCTATACTTATGGGTTATCAATGCCACAACTAAATATAATAGTATCAGCGTTCCATGCTATTCCACGACAACACTATCTTATGCCTGATACAAATTGTTGATCCCATATACCTCTGACGCTACCCTGTTTTCCAACGCCACCACTATACCCCTACTAATGTCGTACCAAATAAGCCAACACCATCACTACTTAAAAAAATAGTGGTGGCGTTGGTTGTAAATGGTGTGCCACCAACGTAAGTTATGGCTAGCACTTTTTTCACCAGTGTAAGTGCCGAATTGAAATAGCATGTAATTCACTATATGTGTTCTAGCACTAACATTCTAAGATGAAGGAGCAAGTATAATGATGTGGTGACAACTGTTATTTCGGTCATTTTTGATACACATTGTTATCATGGGTTGTGTCATCTTGGTGTTAGTACTAGTGCCATACCTTATACTCCTATAAACTTCTAAGGAAATTGCTCCCTTAAAGTTGGAAAGAACTAATGTGGCCATTAAACTAGTAGATAGATTGTATACTGAATATATGGGAGTTCGTAGGTATATAGATGTTCTTTGAAGTAGGACTAAGTACCCCTTATTTTTAGTACTTGGAACCCCACAAGATAACATATGTTATAGTTTTCGGTAGACCTTTCTTGACACTGCTAATATTGTGGTTGATGGCCTTAGAGAAAAAATTCATTAAATTTGGTAAAGATCAAGTTGATTTTAGTTTCTCCAAATTTTCCAATCAAATTGATTCTAAAGAACATTCTCAACAATATGAGATAAAACTAATCCACTAGAGCACTATTCATCGAATCAAGACGGAGCTCGATTTTGAGGAGAGAAGGAAATATATGATGCCTTTCCATATCAACCAGCATTGGTGAAAGTTAATATTCCACCCAATCCTTTGCCCACCTTATTCTAAGAAGATCTTGTTTTTCAATTAATATTCTGCTGACACTTGGAGATATGCCTATATGGACGGAAAAAATGTTATTATCAACAACAATCTTCCAGCACATGAAGAAGAACAATTATTGGATGTTGTTGAGAGATCATCGTGAAACAACGCGTTACACGTTGGATGATATTAAAGGTATTAGCCCTTCATTATGCATTCATAAAATTTATATGGAGACATATACAAAGACTATCATTGATCATCAACGTCGTCTTAATCCAAAAATGAAGGAAGTAGCAAGAAATGTGTCATTTAAACTCTTTGAAGCTAGTATTATTTATACTTTTTATGATAGTAGATGGGCTAGCCCTATTCATTGTGTCCCTAAGAACGAAGATTTAACTATTGTACATAATGAAAACAATGAACTTATCGCACAAAAAATTGTGACATTATATATGCTGTACATTGAATATAGAAAATTAAATAAACTCACTAGGAAAGATCATTGTCCTCTGTCATTTGATCAAATACTATAATGATAATCTAAGCATTCACACTTTTGTGATATAAATAACCGTGTTTCCTGAAGGATCAAGAGGAAACCACTTTCACTTGTCCTTTTGGAGCTTCTGCTTAAAGACCTATGCTTTTTGACTTATGCAATGCACCTCTACCTTTCAGAGATATATGCCGACTATCACTGCAGAATTTTGTGAAAAAATTATGAATGGTTTTTCTATGTATGGAATCTCATTTGGTAATTTCTTATATAATCTTAATAAAATTTTGCGGCAATGCAAGGATACTCACCATCTCTTAAACTTGAAGAAGTGTCACTTTGTGGTAAATGAAGTATTATTCTTGTGCATATAATTTCTTCTATAGAATAGAAGTTGATAGAGACAAAGTAGTGTGTGTTGACAAAATGACAAATCCCGCAAACATAAAAAGATATACAAAGCTTCTTGGTCATGCTCATTTCTACAAAACAATTAATAAAGATTTTTCAAACTAATCTAGACCTCTTACGAATCTTTTGCAAAAGACCAACCAAATATGTGTTATACATGACAAAATTATATTGTTGAATTTCTATTCGAAAGAGTTTTTTAATTGTGTAATTTTAAGCCCCCAAAATATATTTTATTTGTCGAATTTGTGGCCAAATTCAAATTTTGCGATGTGCGCATGCTTATTCATTGAAATGGTGGGAGTAGTTTTATAGAAGCTTTTGAAACTTTGAAGAAAGCTTTAATTATTGCTCACATATTCAACCACGTGACTGAACTTTACAATTTGAAATTATGTAGGGTGCTAGTGATTATGTTGTAGGGGTTGTTCTTGGCCAATTTTTTTTTATAAAATTAAATGTTATTTGTTGTGCTAGTAAGACCTTCTACAATGCTAAAAAATGCAACAACTAAAAAGGAATTTCGACCGGTTATCATTGCTTACGACAAATGTAGATCTTAAATTGTTCAATATAAAGTAATTGTTCACACAAATCATGTTGCTATTAAATATCTCATGGATAAGAAAGATGTTAATCATAGAATTACTAAATATGTCCATTCATGAGTACAAATCATTCTTCCTTCTTCTTAAAACACATCCAACTAGAATTCCGTGTGTGTTTTACTGATATTATACATTTAGGGATAGACAGAATGTGCAATCCATATTTCGTTTGGTTTTTGTTCCATAGTAATTTTTTCAACTTAGGAATGTAATACTATGATCAAATGGTGAGAATGTAACTGTATTTTTCTTTTCAGAAGAACAATTGGGCCACCTAGTTACGAGATAAAAGGAACACGGGATGAAGATCCATCCAACCTCTAGTTAATCGCCTGATTAAAAAGTTAGCAGGCGATAGTATTGGTGGTCCCTAATGTTAGCTTAGGTAGAATCTCCTGTGTGTGTATATGTCACATTTCAGAGAGGAACCTGTGTTGGAACGAAAACATTTTTCTTGATGAGATATATACAGAGATGATTTTCATGATGCGAGTACGAATGTACAATGCAAGGCTCAATTAGAGTACCTAGTTGGTTCGTTTGTTAGGTTTAGTCCCTTCACTCAAAACCACGTTCTGCAATAATTTAGTCAAATTAAACTAAATCAAAGCTTTTCTTTATCTTCTCCTATCCGTACCTAAATCAAATCAAATCCTACCAAAACCTCAACTAAATCAAAATTTTTCCTTACATTTCCCTACCCATACTCAAATCATATCAAATCTTACCAAAATATAGGATATGATTGGTGTAAGAACATCTATAACCGGACCTCATATTTTGCGGACAGCCCGGACAGGGGAGAGAATAAGAAAAAATCACTCAACCGGACTCCTGAAATTGTCCTCATATGTCCAAGTTCTCCGTGAACCATTTCTCTCCTTGTTTTTGTCCTTCTCTCTTTACCATCACCAATCATGTGCATGTGTCTAGACATGGAAATGAGGGTTCGGAGCGGACACGTCCGGGGATGTACCGGGGATCAAATTAGTTTAGTCCGGCTGTAGATGGTCTAAGGTATATGACTTATATTGAATTAGAATATGTATATTAGTAGCGAAAGTGCTATTGTGAGCTCGAGCTCACAGGCTCCCTTTGCTACAGTACACACGAAAAAAATATTTAAATAGTTCAAAAAAATCTGAATTTTTTTGGCTACAAACATTGATATCTTTTTCACATGCGTGCAAAATTTCATGAAAAAATGACATTCATGCAGGTCTCGGAAAAAAAGACAAAATCGATGCTCCAAAATGTATCCAAAAACAGTTTTTTTGGAGCATGATTTTTTTTTTTGCCGGGACCTCCACAAATGTCATTTCATTACGAAAATTGGTACGCATGTAGAAAAAACATCAAAGTTTCTTGACAAATAATTTCAGATTTTGTTGAATTGTTTTACTATTTTTTCTGATGTTACTGTTCATCCGTGATCACTGGTGACCGGGATCAATTCCTCTGTGTCCTATTAGTAGCTACTTTTATACAGCAGGCAAGTTAAGCAACAACGCCTGTCTGGTGCATAAATAGGCGGCGAGGGGACCTCACAAGGGCGCCGTCCTCCATAGCAGCACAGCACACCCACCCTCATCTTCAGCTCTGCCGAAGCACAAGCAGAAGCACCCACCCTCATCTTGGTCTCTCTATCCGTACGCCTCCCTCACCCCTCCCTTCACCGCCCGACACATGGAGGCGAACCAGGAGAAGGCTCCGGGGACTGCCACCGGCGGCGACGCCCCGAGGCCGGTGCGAGCGGTGTGCGTCTTCTGCGGCAGCAGGCCTGGCAACCGGCCGTCCTTCAGCGCGGCCGCCCTCGACCTCGGGAAGCAACTGGTGAGCTAGCTAGCCGTCAAGCTCTGCCCATGTGGTGCATGTCTCGCTAACTTGGTTCTCGACGGCGCACGTACGCATCCTTAATCCTTTTGCAGGTTGAGCGGCAGCTCGATCTCGTCTACGGCGGCGGCAGCGGCGGCCTGATGGGCCTCGTGTCCAAGGCCGTCCACGACGGCGGCCGCCACGTCCTCGGGTAAAGTCCTACACTGCGCATCTACAGTGCCTCTCACTCTCTGAGATACTAGCTTCCATGGTGGAACTATAGCTTGCAGTTTTGCCATAAATAATCGTCTGGCTGGCTGCTCCTGTGTGCAGGGTCATCCCTAGTGCTCTCCTGCCGGAAGAGGTAGTGCATGCGCGAATCTCTTCTGCCACCGTACACACATACATGTCCTGCTCTCCCTGCATTATCTGCATGAACGAAATGCATGAATGTTCCTGATTATTTTAACTTCTAGTAATATACTATGATATATGAAACGTGTTTTTGAATGTGCGTACGAGTCTTTCCTAGGTGTCAGGGGAGACGTTGGGAGAGGTGAAAGTGGTCAGGGACATGCATGAGCGCAAGTCAGAAATGGCAAAACACTCGGACGCCTTCATCGCCCTGCCAGGTCACAGACTGTCACTGATCTTAGCCACTGCGTGCTACTCATGCGTGTGTGTGTGTGTGTG
>NC_041386.1:583613048-583694491 GCF_002162155.2 Triticum dicoccoides
GAAAATGTTGGTAATGTGTGAAGTTAGCCAAACGTTCAAGGTCGATACATGGAGTAATCAAGAATCTTAGAAGGCGGGTTAATGAGTTCTTGCGTTGCTGCTCATTGCTTGTGTAACGTACGTACGTGCAGGCGGATATGGGACGATCGAAGAGCTGCTGGAGATCATAACGTGGGCGCAGCTGGGGATCCATAACAAACCTGTAAGCTTGTCGCATTTAACTGCCATTCTGCATTCTTCCTACATAATGTATGTGCCGGGGCCAGTGATTGGTTAGGCAGATACTAGTGGTGTATACATATGTATACGTAGGCCCTCGTGCCCTAATCCTCACGCCGTTCCTGCTAGCTCAACGAAAACGATGTGTAACTAATGGCAACTTACGTGCGGTTGGTGATGATGTCTCGTTGCATTAGGTGGGGCTGCTCAACGTGGACGGCTACTACAACAGCCTGCTTTCGCTGTTCGACAAGGGCGTCGAGGAGGGCTTCATCGACGACGCGGCGCGCAACATCTTCGTCCTCGCCGACAACGCCTCCGAGCTGCTCACCAAGCTCACGGCCCATCTTGACGACGCCGGCGGCAGCGACGACCGCAACGGCATGGCAGCCGCCGGCGTCAAGAGGAAAAGAGGCTAGCTGACTAGCTAGCGAGCAGCAGGTCCCTGCCCTTCGTCGTGTAGCTTCGTCTTCGTCAAGCTTACTAAGTTCTATCTATTGCTAGCTCTTATTAAATAAATAATCTTCTTCATGCATGTAATATCGAGCGTTCCCTAACCCTAATATTCCGTGGCAAGCACAAAGTATGCATGCTTCAATGCTCCGTAATTAAGCACAAGTGTACAAGCGTACGGGTGCTGGAGTTGTACCTTGCAGCGCAGCAATCGTACCATCGCGTTGTACTCTTCCCACCTAATATTTTATGTCTTCTGGCTACGATATTAATGTGCACAGTCATGTCAGCAGCACACAGCGCACTCGTTTCGTACCACGTACACCTAGTACAGCTTGCCGTGCGTCTCGCAAAATGAAAGCAAAAGATAGGCGCGAACCATTTATACCCTCTCACATGGACCCACAAGCTTCTGAGCATCTACAACCATGGTTGCCTAATCTGGTGCACTGCACTTGGGGCCCACGCAGAGGTAGATCATGGCAACGTAGAAATATAGAGCACAATCGGGCACAGATCAACATAGCACCCAAAAGGCATAGTTCAACATTCCACACAAAAGGCACAGTTCACGTAGGGCATAGTTCTTAGGACACTGTTCATCACACCCAAAAGAGACAGTTGGCCAGATATATTACTAGATACTCCCTTCGTTTCTTTTTAGTCTACATATAAGATTTGGTCAAAGTCAAACTTTATTAACTTTGACTAAGTTTATAAACATGTCAAGATTCACAATATGAAATCAATATTGTTAGATGCATCCTGAAATTAATTTTCAAACCATATAACTTTAATATTGTAGATGTTGATATTTTTTCCTAAAAAGTTGGTCAAACTTTACAAATTTTGACTTTGACCAAATCTTATATAAAGACTAAAAAGAAACAGAGGGAGTACTCCCTAATTTAGCTAGAGGAGGTGAGGAGGCGGAAATCACCATTTCTTAGCTGGGCCCTTGGCCTTGATGTCACCGGAGCGGCGGTACATCTCTTTCGTGTAGGCGTCCGCAACGGGAGGATCATCGTCGTTCTTGTCCGTGCTGGTGGTGCCGCTGTTCGACGTCGAGTAGATGTAGCCGGAGAAGAGGCGGATGGCGCGAGCTTGCTCCTTCGTGTGGCATGCCGGCTTGGCCTTGGCGGTCTCCTTCTCCCTCGCGAGGGGCTCCGACGCCTCGATCCTGAGCGGGAGCGCCTTCACATTCTTCCGCAAGAGGCGCAGATCATCCTTCTCTGCTGAGGTAAATGAACGGCGCATAACCTTATGGAGGAGCTACTCCTCCGGATCGACAAGGATGGAGCAGGCGTGTCGACGGGAAAGGTGGGCCTCTACCTCCCTCTGCGTGTCCCACTGCCGCTCACGGTGGGCGGCCTTCACCTCCGACTCCGCCATCTGCATCCTTTCAGTATCCAAGGGCACGAGCACCTAACGCTTCCCAGGAGTAGCTGGCGCCAGAGGGAAAGGGGAGAGGGCCGCCCTCCTCCAGATCAGGAGCAGTGCAAAGCAGGATGGGCGAGCACGTTAGGTCACATAGCCGCGGCGGGATCGGGAGGAGCTGGCGGAAGACGGCGGGGCTCGAGCTTCCTCCAGTGTCTAGTCGCGACCTCTCGATGGCGATGCAGAGCGTGAACTCCTCGCCGTCTGGTGAGTCGCTGCCGGAGCCAGAGTCCTCCTCCATCACGAGGGCGTCCCATTCCATGGGATTAGACTCATTGTCGGAGTCATCGCCGGACCTGGCCCAAGTACTGGTAGAGGGGACGGGAGAGATTAGGGAGAGAAAGGGGAGCAGAGAAGGCAAGAGGACTAGGAGGAGTAGGGTTTGACTAAGGTTCTGAGGACGGCGGTGGGTTTTGTGGGGACAATGGTGGGGGTGTCATGGGCCATAGAGGTCCAGTCCGACGTGGCAGCGGTGTCCGGGCATGAATAATAAACATTTATCATGATATAAGGAAATAAATAATAACTTTATTATTGCCTCTAGGGCATATTTCCTTCAGTCTCCCACTTGCACTAGAATCAATAATCTAGTTCACATCGCTATGTGATTAACACCAATAGTTCACATCTTTATGTGATTGGTTCGCATCTCCATGTGACTAACACCCAAAGGGTTTACTAGATTCAATAATCTAGTTCACATTGCTATGTGATCAACACCCAAAGAGTGATCATGTTTTGCTTGTGAGAGAAATTTAGTCAACGGGCCTGCCAAATTCAGATCCGTATGTATTTTGCAAAATTCTATGTCTACAATGCTCTGCACAGAGCTACTCTAGCTAATTGCTCCCACTTTCAATATGTATCCAGATTGAGACTTAGAATCATCTGGATCAGTGTCAAAAACTTGCATCGACGTAACCCTTTACGACGAACCTTTTTGTCACGTCCATAATCGAGAAACATATCCTTATTTCACTAAGGATAATTCTGACTGCTGTCCAGTGATCTACTCCTAGATCACTATTGTACTCCCTTGCCAAATCAGTGCAGGGTATACAATAGATTTGGTACACAGCATGACATACTTTATAGAACCTATGGACAAGGCATAGGGAATAATTTTCATTCTCTTTCTATCTTCTGCCGTGGTCGGGCTTTGAGTCTTACTCAACTTAACACCTTGTAATACAGGCAAGAACTCTTTCTTTGACTGCTCCATTTTGAACTACTTCAAAATCTTGTCAAGGTATGTACTCATTGAAAAAACTTATCAAGCGTCTTGATCTATCTCTATAGATCTTGAAGCTCAATATGTAAGTAGCTTCACCGAAGTCTTTCTTTGAAAAACTCCTTTCAAACACTCCTTTATGCTTTGCAGAATAATTCTGACAGACTTTCAGAAATGTTATTTCCGATCAACAATATGTCATTCACATATACTTATCAGAAATGTTGTAGTGCTCCCACTCACTTTCTTGTAAATACAGACTTCACCGCAAGTCTGTATAAAACTATATGCTTTGATCAACTTATCAAAGCGTATATTCCAACTCCGAGATGCTTGCACCAGTCCATAAATGGATCGCTGGAGCTTGCATATTTTGTTAGCACCTTTAGGATTGACAAAACCATCTTGTTGCATCACATACAACTCTTCTTTAATAAATCCATTAAGGAATGCAGTTTTGTTTATCCATTTGCCAAATTTCATAAAATGCGGCAATTGCTAACATGATTCTGACAGACTTAAGCATAGATACGAGTGAGAAACTCTCATCGTAGTCAACACCTTGAACTTGTCGAAAACCTTTTGCGACAATTCTAGCTTTGTAGATAGTAACACTACTATCCGTGTCCGTCTTCCTCTTGAAGATCCATTTATTATCAATGGCTTGCCGATCCTCGGGCAAGTCCACCAAAGTCCACACTTTGTTCTCATACATGGATCCTATCTCAGATTTCATGGCCTCAAGCCATTTATCGGAATCTGGGCTCATCATCGCTTTCCTCATAGTTCGCAAGTTCGTCATGGTATAGTAACATGACTTCCAGAACAGGATTACCGTACCACTTTGGTGCGGATCTCTCTCTGGTTTACCTACGAGATTCGGTAGTAACTTGATCTGAAGTTTCATGATCATCATCATTAGCTTCATCACTAATTGGTGTAGGTGTCACAGAAACCAGTTTCTGTGATGTACTACTTTCCAATAAGGGAGAAGGTACAATTACCTTATCAAGTTCTACTTTCCTCCCACTCACTTCTTTCGAGAGAAACTTCTTCTCTAGAAAGTATCCATTCTCAGCAACGAATGTCTTGCCTTCGGATCTGTGATAGAAGGTGTACCCAACTGTCTCCTTTGGGTATCCTATGAAGACACATTTCTCCGATTTGGGTTTGAACTTATCATGATGAAACTTTTTCTTATAAGCATTGCAACCCCAAACTTTAAGAAATGACAACTTTGGTTTCTTGCCAAACCATAGTTCATATTGTGTCGTCTCAACGGACTTAGATGGTGCCCCTTTTTAATGTGAATGCAGCTGTCTCTAATGCATGATCCCAAAACGATATTGGTAAATCGGTAAGAAACATCATAGATTGTACTATATCCACTAAAGTACGGTTATGATGTTCTGACACACCATTACACTGTGGTGTTCCAGGTGGCGTGAGTAGTGAAACTATTTCACATTGTTTTAACTGAAGGCCAAACTCGTAACTCAAATATTTTACCTCTGCGATCATATCGTAGAAATTTGTATTTTCTTGTTACGATGATTCTCCACTTCACTCTGGAATTCTTTGAACTTTTCAAATGTTTCAGACTTGTGTTTCATCAAGTAGATATACCCATATCTGCTCAAATCATCTGTGAATGTCAGAAAATAATGATACTTGCCGCGAGCTTCAACACTCATCGGATCGCATACATCAGTATGTATTATTTCCAATAAGTCAGTTGCTCGCTCCATTGTTCCGGAGAACAGAGTCTTTAGTCATCTTGCCCATAAGGCATGGTTCGCAAGCATCAAGTGATTCATAATCAAGTGATTCCAAAAGCCCATCAGCATGGAGTTTCTTCATGCGCTTTACACCAATATGACTTAAACGGCAGTGCCACAAATAAGTTGCACTATCATTATTAACTTTGCATCTTTTGGCTTTAATATTATGAATATGTGTATCACTACGATCGAGATCCAACAAACCATTTCGTTGGTGTGTATAACCATAGAAGGTTTTATTCATGTAAACAGAACAACAATTGTTCTCTAACTTAAATGAATAACCGTATTGCAATAAACATGATCAAATCATATTCATGCTCAACGCAAACACCAAATAACACTTATTTAGGTTCAGCACTAATCCCGAAAGTATAGGGAGTGTGCGATGATGATCATATCAATCTTGGAACTATTTCCAACACACATCGTCACTTCACCCTTAACTAGTCTCTGTTTATTCTGCAACTCCCGTTTCGAGTTACTAATCCTAGCAACTGAACTAGTATCAAATACTGAGGGGTTGCTATAAACACTAGTAAAGTACACATCAATAACATGTATATCAAATATACTTATGTTCACTTTGCCATCATTCTTATCCGCCAATCACTTGGGGTAGTTCCGCTTCCAGTGACCAGTCCCTTTGCAGTAGAAGCACTTAGTCTCAGGCTTAGGACCAGACTTGTGCTTCTTCACATGAGCAGCAACTTGCTTGCTGTTTTTCTTGAAGTTCCCCTTTTTTCCCTTTGCCCTTTTCTTGAAACTAGTGATCTTGTCAACCATCAACACTTGATGCTCTTTCTTGATTTCTACTTTCATCGATTTCATCATCATGAAAAGCTTGGGAGTCGTTTTCGTCATCCCTTCCATACTATAGTTCATCACGAAGTTCTACTAACTTGGTGATGGTGACTAGAGAATTCTGTCAATCACTATCTTATCTGGAAGATTAACTTCCACTTGATTCAAGCGATTGTAGTACCCAGACAATCTGAGCACATGCTCACTAGTTGAGCGATTCTCCTCCATCTTTTAGCTATAGAACTTTTCGGAGACTTCATATCTCTCAACTCGGGTATTTGCTTGAAATATTAACTTCAACTCCTGGATCATCTCATATGGTCCATGACGTTCAAAACGTCTTTGAAGTCCTGATTCTAAGCCGTTAAACATGGTGCGCTAAACTATCAAGTAGTCATCATATTTAGCTAGCCAAACGTTCATAACGTCAGCATCTGCTCCTGCAATAGGTCTGTCACCTAGCGGTGCATCAAGGACATAATTCCTCTGTGCAGCAATGAGGATAAACCTCAGATCACGGATCCAATCCGCATCATTGCTACTAACATCCTTCAACACAATTTTCTCTAGGAACATATCAAAATAAACACAGGGAAGCAACAACGCGAGCTATTGATCTACAACATAATTTGCGAAATACTACCAGGACTAAGTTCATGATAAATTTAAGTTCAATTAATCATATTACTTAAGAACTCCCACTTAGATAGACATCCCTCTAATCCTCTAAGTGATCACGTGATCCAAATCAACTAAACCATGTCCGATCATCACGTGAGATGGAGTAGTTTCATTGGTGAACATCACTATGTTGATCATATCTACTATATGATTCACGCTCGACCTTTCGGTCTCCGTGTTCCGAGGCCATATCTATATATGCTTGGCTCGTCAAGTATAACCTGAGTATTCCGCGTGTGCAACTGTTTTGCACCCATTGTATTTGAACGTAGAGCCTATCACACCCGATCATCACGTGGTGTCTCAGCACGAAGAACTTTCGCAACGGTGCATACTCAGGGAGAACACTTCTTGATAATTAGTGAGAGAGCATCTTAAAATGCTACCGTCAATCAAAGCAAGATAAGATGCATAAAAGATAAACATCACATGCAACCAATATAAGTGATATGATATGGCCATCATCATCTTGTGCCTGTGATCTCCATCTCCGAAGCACCGTCATGATCACCATCGTCACCGGCGCGACACCTTGATCTCCATCGTAGCATCGTTGTCATCTTGCCAATCTTATGCTTCCACGACTATCGCTACCTCTTAGTGATAAAGTAAAGCATTACAGCACGATTGCATTGCATACAATAAAGCGACAACCATATGGCTCCTGCCAGTTGCCGATAACTCGGTTACAAAACATGATCATCTCATACAATAAAATTTAGCATTATGTCTTGACCATATCACATCACAACATGCCCTGCAAAAACAAGTTAGACGTCCTCTACTTTGTTGTTGCAAGTTTTACGTGGCTGCTACGGGCTTAAGCAAGAACCAATCTTACCTACGCATCAAAACCACAATGATAGTTTGTCAAGTTGGTGTTGTTTTAACCTTCGCAAGGACCGGGCGTAGCCACACTTGGTTCAACTAAAGTTGGAGAAACTGTCACCCGCAAGCCACCTATGTGCAAAGCACGTCGGGAGAACCGGTCTCGTGTAAGCGTACGCGTAATGTCGGTCCGGGCCGCTTCGTCCAACAATACCGCCGAACCAAAGTATGACATGTTGGTAAGCAGTATGACTTATATCGCCCACAACTCACTTGTGTTCTACTCGTGCATATAACATCAACACATAAAACCTAGGCTCGGATGCCACTGTTGGGGAACGTAGTAATTTCAAAATTTTCCTACGCACACGCAAGATCATGGTGATGCATAGCAACGAGAGGGGAGAGTGTGATCTACGTACCCTTGTAGATCGACAACGGAAGCGTTTGGTTGATGTAGTCGTACGTCTCCACGGCCCGACCGATCAAGCACCAAAACTACGGCACCTCCGAGTTCTAGCACACGTTCAGCTCGATGACGATCCCCGGACTCCGATCCAGCAAAGTGTCGGGGAAGAGTTCCGTCAGCACGACGGCGTGGTGACGATCTTGATGTACTACTGTCGCAGGGCTTCGCCTAAGCACCGCTACAATATTACCGAGGACTATGGTGGAAGGGGGCACCGCACACGGCTAAGAATATGATCATGTGGATCAACTTGTGTCTATGGGTTGCCCCCTGCCCCCGTATATAAAGTAGTGGAGGAGGGGAGGGCCGGCCCTCTCTATGGCGCGCCCTAGGGAGTCCTACTCCCACCGGGAGTAGGATCCCCCCTTTGCTAGTCCAACTAGGATTCCTTCCATGTAGTAGGAGTAGGAGACAAGGAAGGGGAAAGGAGAAGGGAAGGAAGGAGGGTGCGCAGGCCCTCCCCTAGTCCAATTCGGACTAGGCCTTGGGGGGGGCGCGGCCTGCCCTAGGCAGCCCCTCTCTCTTTCCTGTATGGCCCAATAAGGCCCAATACTTTTCCCCCGTATTCCCGTAACTCCCCCGTACTCTGAAAAATACCCGAACCACTCAGAACCTTTCCGATGTCCGAATATAGTCGTCCAATATATCGATCTTTACATCTCGACCATTTCGAGACACCTCATCATGTCCCCGATCTCATCCGGGACTCCGAACTCCTTCGGTACATCAAAACTCATAAACTCATAATATAACAGTTATCGAAACCTTAAGCGTGCGGACCCTACGGGTTCGAGAACAATGTAGACATGACCGAGACACGTCTCCGGTCAATAACCAATAGCGGAACCTGGATGCTCATATTGGCTCCTACATATTCTACGAAGATCTTTATTGGTCAGACCGCATAACAACATACATTGTTCCCTTTGTCATCGGTATGTTACTTGCCCGAGATTCGATCGTCGGTATCCAATAACTAGTTCAATCTCGTTACCTGCAAGTCTCTTTACTCGTTCCGTAATACATCATCTCGCAACTAACTCATTAGTTGCAATGCTTGCAACGCTTAAGTGATGTGCATTACCGAGAGGGCCCAGAGATACCTCTCCGACATTCGGAGTGACAAATCCTAATCTCGAAATACGCCAACCCAACATGTACCTTTGGAGACACCTGTAGAGCTCCTTTATAATCACCCAGTTACGTTGTGACGTTTGGTAGCACTCAAAGTGTTCCTCCGGCAAACGGGAGTTGCATAATCTCATAGTCATAGGAACATGTATAAGTCATGAAGAAAGCAATAGCAACATACTAAACGATCGGGTGCTAAGCTAATGGAATGGGTCATGTCAATCAGATCATTCAACTAATGATGTGATACCGTTAATCAAATAACAACTCTTTGTCCATGGTTAGGAAACATAACCATCTTTGATTAACGAGCTAGTCAAGTAGAGGCATACTAGTGACACTCTGTTTGTCTATGTATTCACACGTGTATTATGTTTCCGGTTAATACAATTCTAGCATGAATAATAAACATTTATCATGATATAAGGAAATAAATAATAACTTTATTATTGCCTCTAGGGGAATATTTCTTTCAACGTTGTGCTGGGAAAATCACACTAGACGTGGTATTCGGCACGTCGGATAATTACAAGTCCGAAGAAATTACAATCCAAGTGGCCCCATTCTGCAGCGGATACCATGCTCTATTAGGGCGGGAGGCGTTTACAATCTCCCAAGCTATACCCCATTACGGGTACATGAACCTCAAAATGCCCGGGCCCAACGGAATCATCACTCTTGCTAGTGATCCGGACATAGCACTCCGCGCCGAAAATAAGACAGCTACACTGGCCCTTGAGGCACTATCCGAAGCCCTAGTGGCCGAGGAACTAACTGCGCTGCGCTCCACGGTAAACAGGGACGACGTGATACTCGATAAAAGATCCAAGTCCACCTCCTTTAAACCGGCGGACGAAATAGTCAAATTCCAAGTCCATCCAACGGACCCTACAAAACAGCTTCCATCGGGGCACAATTAAACCCTGATGTCGACGCCGCACTGCGAGAGTTCCTACGCGAGAACTGGGACATTTTTGCCTGGCACCCTTGAGACATGCCAGGAATCCCACGCAGGCTGGCTGAGCATAGCCTAAATATCCTAAAAGGATTCAAGCCAGTCAAGCAGGCTCTTCAACATTTCTCCGAACCTAAGAGACAAGCCATGGGAGAGGAACTAGCCAAGCTATTGGAGGCCGGATTCATCAGAGACATAAAACATCCGGACTGGCTAGCAAACCTGGTGATGGTACCAAAGAAGGACAAATCCTAGCGCTTGTGCGTCGAATTTAAGGACCTTAATAAGGCTTGCCCAAAGGATCCCTTCCCCCTCCCCCGCATCGATCAAATCATCGATGCTACCGCAGGACACGATTCATTGTGTTTCCTCGACGCATACTCCGGCTACCATCAAATTAAAATGGCGGAGTCACACCAAGCCGCAACGGCATTCATCAGACCATACGACCCATTCTGCTTCAACACAATGCCCTTCGGGCTCAAAAACGCCGGCGCAACATATCAGCGCATGATTCAGACATGTCTGGCAAATCAGATCGGCAAAACAGTGGAGGCATATGTGGATGACGTGGTCGTTAAAACCAAGCATGTCGAAACTCTAGTAGACGACTTGAGGCTCACATTCGACAACCTCCAAACATATGACATCAATCTCAATCCGGAAATATGCGTTTTCGGCGTACCAGCCGGAAAGCTCCTGGGATTCATTGTCTCAAGTAGAGGTATTGAAGCTAATCCGGCCAAAATCCAGGCGTTGTCACAGTTGGCCACCCCAACAGACCTCAAACAAATACAAAAATTGACTGGTTGCATGGCGGCTCTAAGCCGCTTTATCTCCCGCTTGGGAGAAAAGGCATTACCCCTTTATCGCCTCCTCCGGCGCACCGAACACTTCGAGTGGACGGATGCCGCCACGGCCGGACTCAACGGAATAAAAGCCATATTAGCAACAAACCCAGTCTTGGCCGCGCCAAACATTGGTGAACCAATGCTATTATACATTGCGGCAACTCATCAAGTAGTAAGCGCAGTGCTCGTCGTCGAGCGAGAAGTGGACGGACACAAATTCCCCCTTCAAAAGCCGGTTTACTATGTGTCCACTGTCCTTACTCCATGCAAATCACGGTACCCGCATTATCAAAAGATAGCGTACGCGGTATTTATGGCATCCCGGAAGCTGCGACACTACTTTCAAGAGTGTTCGATAACGGTAGCCTTGGAAGTACCACTTAATGATATTATAAACAACCGCGACGCGACGGGCCGGATTGCCAAATGGGCCATTGAGCTCCTCCCGTTCGACATAACTTACAAGCCACGGCGAGCTATTAAGTCGCAAGTTTTGGCTGACTTCGTCGCTGAATGGACGGAAGCCGAACTCCCTAAAGAGTACGGCACATATTCAAACTGGATCATGCACTTCGACGGCTCCAAAATGTTGGCGGGTCTGGGGGTTGGCGTCGTTTTGACGTCCCCAATAGGAGATACCGTTCAATACGTATTACAGATAATGTATACGGACTCCAACAACGCAGCCGAATATGAGGCCCTTCTATATGGTCTCCGGATGGCAGTATCCATGGGCATTCAACGCCAAGAGGTGCGCAGGGATTCGGACCTCGCAATATCCAAATTAATGGAGACTTTGATGCCAAGGATCTGAAAATGGCAGCTTATCATAATGTCGTCCTAAAAATGTCATCTCGGTTCGAGGGGCTTGAATTTCACCATGTGGCTCGGGAAAACAATCAGGCGGCGGATATCCTTGCCCGCATCGGCGCAAAACGCGACGCGGTCCCTCCCAACATATTTCTGGAAAGGCTTTTCAAGCCATCCGTAGCATGGGAAGGGGACACCGGTAACAACAGTCCGGACCCGGCCAAAATACTCGATACCGAACTCTCTGACACAATCGGAGGCTCCGCCACCGAAATAACACAATCAACCCACGAAATAATGGCCATTATTGCCCCGTGGACAGAACCATTCCTGGCCTACCTAACTAGACAGGAACTTCCAGAGGACCAAAATGAGGCACGCTGCATAGTGCGGCGATCCAAGGCCTACAGGGTCCATGAGGGAGAATTGTACAAAAAAAGCACTACCGGAGTCCTTCAAAGGTGCATCTCCGAAGAGGAAGGGCGGAACCTTTTGGCAGAAATTCATGCCGGACTCAGGGGTCATCATGCCGCAGCCCGGGCTCTTGTAAGCAAGGCCTTCCGTACAGGATTCTGTTGGCCAACGGCCCGGGCAGATGCACAGGACTTGGTCCAATGTTGCGCTGGTTGCCAGCTCTTTGAAAATCAAAGCCACATGCTACCCACCGCCCTCCAAACAATCCCCATTACATGGCCCTTCGCGGTCTGGGGGCTTGACATGGTTGGACCCCTTAAAGGGGGAACCCACAAGAAAAATACTTATTGGTCATGGTGGATAAATTCACCAAATGGATAGAGGCTAAACCGGTTAAAACAATCAAATCCGGACCGGTGATAGATTTCATATTCGGGGTTGTACACCGTTACGGCGTCCCTCACGGCATCATCACTGATAACGGCACGAACTTCACGGCCGACGAGGTAAAACTCTGGTGCAGCAAAATGGGCATCAAGCTCGATTATGCTTCAGTCTATCACCCACAAACCAACGGTCAAGTCGAACGAGCAAATAGTCTTATAATGAGCAGCATTAAACCCAGATTAGTGCGCTCCTTAACGGAGTCTGACACGCACTGGGTAGAGGAGCTCGACTCCGTACTATGGGGGCTGCGGTCCACGCTGAATCGTAGTACCGGATATACACCATTTTTTATGGTGTATGGCGCAGAGGCAATCCTGCCCTGTGACATAATTCATGACTCACCTCGAGTGCGCATGTACGAAGAAAGAGAAGCCGAGCTCGATCGGCAGGACAGTCTGGACACCTTGGAGGAAGAGCGCGACATAGCCAAAGCCCGTTCCGCATTTTACCAGCAACTAGCTCGCAGATACCAAAGCAGAGAAGTACGGG
Organism: Triticum dicoccoides; assembly: GCF_002162155.2. Classification (NCBI taxonomy): domain Eukaryota; kingdom Viridiplantae; phylum Streptophyta; class Magnoliopsida; order Poales; family Poaceae; genus Triticum; species Triticum dicoccoides. Next base: position 583,626,049 of record NC_041386.1, read on the forward strand.
CCAAAACTTATAACATTGGCGAACTAGTTCTATGGCTGACGGATAAGAAAAAGAACAAGCTCGAGCCCAAATGGGAAGGTCCCTTCATTATCGACCAAGTTCTGACCGTTGGAGCGTACCGACTGTGGGATGCATCGACTAGTCGACTCGAGCCGAACCCATGGAACGCAGCCAGGCTCCGAAGATTCTACGCCTAGCACCGGACTTTATGTTAGTCCCCTCCCTTTGTCCATTTTCTGCATATGCATCATCTATCTTGTTTCCCTTTCTTTGTTTTATTTCTCTAGGCCTTCAAGGGTCACCTTGTGCCTCACTCATACATTACAGATGCGCTAGCCGCACTCTTCATACCTGGGGGCTTCTTTCACAGAAGCTTAAATTATTTACCTGGGCCTCACGCCCAACACATGTGTTATACTTCCGCATGTACCTTTTTTCACCATTATATGCATCGATATGACTTAAGTTTTGGCCAAGATGGGTTGCCTGGCTCTTGTATTTATGCCCTACGTTCCCGTTAATTCGGCTAGGGCATAAGGGGAGCACCTCTGCGATTGTTACCGCCGGGTCAGCCGGACGTGTACCTCAGACTGGGTGAAGCCGAAAGCTAGCGTTCTTAAGGGAATATTCGGTCGGTGAACAAAAGATGACTTTTATTTATTATCCATATCTGCCCCCAGATGCTTTTTCTATGCTTCTTGTCGCAGTCCGGACATGCACTTTAGGGCATGCTTACCCAGGGAAAGGAACCCTTAACAAAACTATTCTCCCTGGAAGATGTTTCTTACTACCCATGTAATATAACATAACTAGTTGGTCACTTGTCTGATAAGGCACTAATGACCCCTACGCCTGGTCCCCATGCATGCCCCGGTTCTTACATAACCGAGAGGGTATTCGGATACACTCCGGACCGTCGGGTCCCGAGGTCGAAGCGAAAAGGTCCGCCATGACAAACGATCTACAATCCGGCTAGAAGGCATTATACATGTCACTTTAAAATTACATAGTCAATTTGACTGGTTGAATTCCTCTTCAATACCATCCAAAAGGCTGTCTAGTCTATAGTCCTGTTGGGGATACTTTGCGGCCAATTCTACTTGGTCGTACACTAAGCTCACAGGGATCTCCTTCCCATCAGGCCCCACAAGTCTGACTTCAGCCATGTGGTTCGGGTCAGCCTTCGTGTACCGTGTCTTCACCATTGCCCAGGCTTCCCTGGCGCCCTGACGGCAGGACGATATCTTCCATAATCGGAAGCGCCGCCGTGCTCCCTTCAGCTTTCTGCAAGCTCTCCAAGGCCTTGGGTATGGAGACGGATGGCCACAAGGCCTGGGCGACGCCTTGCATCACCTGCCGAACTCGTTCGTGCAGCTGTGAGAGCTCGGGAAGAAGGTCACCAGTTGAACCGGGCATTTCCTCCGCAGGACGACTTGTTAGCATACCTACAGACATAACTCTGTCAGCCAGCTTCCTCGCCGAACTCTTTTTCAAAGTTCGTTCAAGCACTTACTAAATATGCCGCGTCGAAGCCGCCGATTTTCCTTAACAGAGTCCGACAATTGGGTGCGAACATCTTGTAGTTCCACGTCCAGCTTGGTGTTGGCATCTTGGAGATCATTTTTCTCCTGCCTCACCCTCGTAAGCACGTTCTCACCGGCCTTCAGCTGGCGTTGGAGCTGTTGCTTATCCGGATTTACTCCAGTGTCATCTGCAATTTTATCGTCAGATCTGCATATACGCTGCATTCTATATGATACTTATCATTTGAAGGATATGTTACCAGAGGGGGTCTCTTTGGGCTCCCCTGCTGCGGCCAGTGCGGCCTGAAGTTGGGCTTTGCACTCTTCCAGCTCCTGGGACAGTTGAGTATTCTTTTCTGTAAGAACCTGCATAACAAATGATCCTTAAATCAGTTATCCTAACTGTTTCAAGTCTCAGGGGCTACTGATATGTATAATCACCAAATTTTCTCACCCGTATGTCTTTTACATACTGCTTCGTGGCTCCGACTAGATCATTTTGAGCGGCACGGAGGTGCGCGTCTCCCGATTTGAAGGCATCCAATGCCTCCTGGGAGAAACAAGCATCACGAAGAACAGTCCGGCGACGCCTGTGGTTCATGGCACTTTCCACCTCGGAATGGGTGGCGGACAGTTTATCCACATCCTCTGTCGGAGGAGCACCCGGCGCACGCCTCGTATTCATTCCCGCCTCCGAATCCGGCCTTGGAGCCTGGCTTGTGGAGGCGCGATTGGTAGCCTCTCCAGGTATAGTCCGGCGAGCGCTATTTTTCCTGAAAAGAAGGCATGGGCGTTAATATGCCTTTGAGAATAATGTCTTGCAATAAAGGCGGCGCGCCATACCGCTGCGCCGGTGTCTCAATCCGGACTGCGGGTCTTTTCAGCCTGCTTGGCCTCGCGGCCCCTTGTTGGCCAGTCGCCGCAGGCTCGGCCTTCTGCCTCGAGGACCTCCCCTGCAAAACACGGCTGTTATACGTCGATCAAAAACACGCAAGGACGGATCCCTTTTTGAAGTGTTGGGACTTCGGTCTCAGTCACCTGTGAGGCTGGAACTAGCCCAGGGTAATCGGCCGTAATGGCCACCAAAGCATTATCATTGCTCGATTGGTAAAACACCCCATCGACCAGCTCCACAGATATGTCCGGATCCTCTAGGGAGGCCGGGTCAAGGGACCGTCCAGGGTCCTCAGGTTGTGGAGGGGGGTTGTTTATCTCCCTTACAGCCTAGCGTAGTTCCTGCATAGAAATCGCTAGACTAAATACTCAACTGCGGAAATATGAAACGGATGGGCGAGAAAAAGTCTCCGCTTACCCAGCTCGGAGGATTGTACATAGAAAATCCGCCCTGTGGGTTGACATGAAGGAATTCCTCCTCTTCTCCCTTGTACAAAGTGGATAAGATCTTTATTAGATCAGCAATCGATCCCGGCCCTTTATGGCCGTAGCGGGTGGCGTCATACTTCCCGTTGAAATCCCACATGGGGTGGCCTCTATACTGAAGCGGCTACACCCCCGCATGATAAATATGGCCATGAACTCGATCATGGTCAATCCGGATCGAGCTAAAAGACTTATCCGGCTCATCAGGTAAAGAACGTCCTTGTCATCTTCCTCCAGGGGGCTGCGTGGACGCTAGCTCCGGCGCTTCTTCAAGGAGGCGTTGTCGAACTCAGGAAGGCCGATCCGAATAGGATCCGGGAGGGGGACGTCTTCTATATAAAACCATTCTAAAGGCCAGTCTTCGGACGTCTTCTTTGGGGTTCCGGACAGGTATCCGGTCCCGGCCACACGCCATACTTCGGCTCCGCCCACTTGATATATTGACCCCTTCTGAGAACGGGGCACAAGGCAGAACAGCTTATTCCATAGAGCGAAATGAGCCTCACAGCCCAAAAACAACTCGCAAAGGGCTATGAATCCCGCGATATGCAACATGGAGGCAGACGTAAGATTGTGCAACTGGAGGCCGTAGAACTCCAGGAGCCCCTAGAGAAACGGATGAATTGGAAATCTGAGCCCTCTTACCAAATAAGGGACAAGGCATACCCGCTCTCCCTTGGAGGGATTGGGAAGGCTCTCCGCTTGCTCTCCGCCATTATAGGTGGCGAGCCCGGCTCGAACCGGGACCATGCACGCTGGGGGAAGAAATCCCTTGGACTGAAGCATCACTAATTTGATGTGTGGGACGAAACATCTCTCCCAATCTCCAGGCTTAGAGCTAGGGTGCGAGAGGAGGAGCTGCGTCGACCGGCCATGATGGAATGGATCTCTGTCGGGTGTGCTCCGATGAAGGCTCACCAAGGGAGGATGGTGTGATTTGGATCTGGATCCTCGTCTTTTTAAATAGGCGGCTCATTCACGCAGCTAGGGGGGTAAATGTGAAAACACACTGGCTCTTCACATTCGCTCGACACATGGACAGTGGCTATTATTGGGCGCGGAAGCCAAGGAGTGCAACATTCACAAGAAACCGGACATTATTTTGACAGGTACACAGAATTTGGAGAGGAACCCGCCTTGCAATGCCGAAGACAATACTGCGTGCCGGACTCATCGTCATTGAAGCCTGGTTCGGGGGCTACTGAGGGAGTCCTGGATTAGGGGGTCTCTGGATAGCCGGACTATATCCATTGGCCGGACTGTTAGACTATGAAGACACAAGATTGAAGACTTCATCTCGTGTCCGGATGGGACTCTACTTGGCGTGGAAGGCAAGCTAGGCAATACGGATATGGATATCTCCTCCTTTGTAACCGACCTTGTGTAACCCTAACCCTCTCCGGTGTCTATATAAACCGGAGGATTTTAGTCCGTAGGACAACAACCATACCATACAATCATACCATAGGCTAGCTTCTAGGGTTTAGCCTCTCTGATCTCGTGGTAGATCTACTCTTGTACTACCCATATCATCAATATTAATCAAGCAGGACGTAGGGTTTTACCTCCATCAAGAGGGCCCGAACCTGGGTAAAACATCGTGTCCCCTGCTTCCTGTTACCATCCGGCCTAGACGCACAGTTCGGGACCCCCTACCCGAGATCCGCCGGTTTTGACACCGACAAAGAGCCTAAGATTGGGGATGCCCATGGCATCCCAAGGTAATCTAAGGACACCAAAAAGGCAAAGCTTGGGGATGCCCCGGAAGGCATCCCCTCTTTCGTCTTCGTCCATCGGTAACTTTACTTGGAGCTATATTTTTATTCACCACATGATATGTGTTTTGCTTGGGGCGTATTCTATGATTTGAGTCTTTGCTTTTTAGTTTACCACAATCATCCTTTCTGTACACACCTTTTGAGAGAGACTCACATGATTTGAAATTTATTAGAATACTCTATGTGCTTCATTTGTATCTTTTGAGCTATATAGTTTTTGCTCTAGTGCTTCACTTATATCTTTTAGAGCACGGCGGTGGTTTTATTTTATAGAAATAATTGATCTCTCTTTCTTCACTTATATTATTTTGAGAGTCCTTTAGAACAACATGGAAATTTTCTTTTAGGAATAATATAAAAACTTTTATAGAAGTGCATTGAATACTATGAGAAGTTTGATACTTGATAATTTTTTTGAGATATGGAGATGGTGATATTAGAGTCATGCTAGTTGAGTAGTTGTGAATTTGAGAAATACTTGTGTTGAAGTTTGTGATTCCCGTAGCATGCGCGTATGGTGAACCGTTATGTGATGAAGTCGGAGTATGATTTATTTATTAATTGTCATCTTATGAGTGGCGGTCGGGGATGAGCGATGGTCTTTTCCTACCAATATATCCCCCTAGGAGCATGCACGTAATACTTTGTTTCGATAACTAATAGATTTTTTGCAATAAGTATGTGAGTTCTTTATGACTAATGTTGAGTCCATGGATTATACGCACTCTCATCCTTCCACCATTGCTAGCCTCTCTAATACCGCGCACTTTTCGCCGGTATCATACATCCACCATATACCTTCCTCAAAACAGCCACCATACCTACCTATTATGGCATTTCCATAGCCATTCCGAGATATATTGCCATGCAACTTTCCACCGTTCTGTTATTATGACACACTTGATCATTGTCATATTGCTTGCGTGATCATGTATTTAACATCGTTGCACATCCCGGTACACCATCGGAGGCGTTCACATAGTCATATTTTGTTCTAAGTATAGAGTTGTAATTCTTGAGTTGTAAGTAAATAAAGTGTGATGATCATCATTATTAGAGCATTGTCCCAAGTGAGGAAAGGATGATGGAGACTATGATTCCCCCACAAGTCGGGATGAGACTCCGGACGAAAATAAAAAAAGGCCATAAAAAAGGAGAAGGCCCAAAAAATGAGAGAAAAAGAGAGAAGGGACAATGCTACTATTCTTTTTCCACACTTGTGCTTCAAAGTAGCACCATGATCTTCATGATAGAGAGTTTCCTATGATACCACTTTCATATACTAGTGGGAATTTTTCATTATAGAACTTGGCCTGTATATTCCAATGATGGGCTTCCTCAAAATTCCCTAGGTCTTCATGAGCAAGCGACTTGGATGCACACCCACTTAGTTTCTTTTGTTGAGCTTTCATATACTTATAGCTCTAGTGCATCTGTTGCATGGCAATCCCTACTCACTCACATTGATATCTATTAATGGGCATCTCCATAGCCCGTTGATACGCCTAGTTGATGTGAGACTATCTTCTCCTTTTTGTCTTCTCCACAACCACCATTCTATTCCACCATAGTGTTATATCCATGGCTCACGCTCATATATTGCGTGAAGATTGAAAAAGTTTGAGAACATCAAAAGTATGAAACAATTGCTTGGCTTGTCATCGAGGTTGTGCATGATTTAAATATTTTGTGTGGTGAAGATAGAGCATAGCCAGACTATATTATTTTGTAGGGATAACTTTCTTTGGCCATGTTATTTTGAGAAGACATGATTTCTTAGTTAGTATACTTGAAGTATTATTATTTCTATGTAAATATTAAACTTTTATCTTGAATCTTTCGGATCTGAACATTCATGCCACAATAAAGAAAAATTGCATTGAGAAATGCTAGAAAGCATTCCACATCAAAAATTCTTTTTTTTATCATTTACCTACTTGAGGACGAGCAGGAATTAAGCTTGGGGATGCTTGATACGTCTCCAACGTATCTATAATTGTTTATTGCTCCATGCTATTATATTATCTATTTTGGATGTTAATGGGCTTTAGTTTACACTTTTATATCATTTTTTAGACTAACCTACTAACTGGAGGCCCAGCCCAAATTGTTGTTTTTTTGCCTATTTTAGAGTTTCCCCGAAAAGGAATATCAAACGGAGTCCAAACGGAATAAAACCTTCGGGAACGTGATTTTCTCAACAAACGTGATCCAGGAGACTTGGAGTGGGCGTCAAGAAACAATCGAGGAGGCCACGAGGCAGGGGCGCCTACCCCCCTGGGCGCGCCCTCCACCCTCGTGGGCCCTTCATTGCTCCACCGACGTACTTCTTCCTCCTATATATATCCACGTACCCCCCAAACATCCAGGAGCACCACGAAAAGCTAATTCCACCTCCGCAACCTTCTATACCCGAGAGATCCCATCTTGGGGCCTTTTCCGGAGCTCTGCCAGAGGGGGCATTGATCATGGAGGGCCTCTACATCAACTCCATGGCCTCTCCGGTGATGTGTGAGTAGTTTACTTCAGACCTTTGGGTCCATAGTTATTAGCTAGATGACTTCTTCTCTCTCTTTGGATCTCAATACAAAGTTCTCCTCGATCTTCTTGGAGATCTATTCGATGTAATCTTCTTTTGCGGTGTGTTTTTCGAGATCCGATGAATTGTGGGTTTATGATCAAGTTTATCTATGAACAATATTTGAATCTCCTCTGAATTCTTTTATGTATGATTGGTTATCTTTACAAGTCTATTAGAATTATCAGTTTGGTTTGGCCTACTAGATTGATCTTTGTTGCAATGGGAGAAGTGATTAGCTTTGGGTTCAATCTTGCGGTGCTCGATCCCAGTGATAGAATGGGAACCGACACGTATTGTATTGTTGCCATCGAGGATAAAAAGATGGGGTTTATATCATATTGCATGAGTTTATCCCTCTACATCATGTCATCTTACTTAAAGCATTACTCTGTTCTTATGAACTTAATACTCTAGATGCATGCTGGATAGCGGTCGATGTGTGGAGTAATAGTAGTAGATGCAGAATCGTTTCGGTCAACTTGTCACGGATGTGATGCCTATATACATGATCATACCTAGATATTCTCATAACTATACTCAATTCTATCAATTGCTCGACAGTAATTCGTTTACCCACCGTAATACTTATGCTCTTGAGAGAAGCCACTAGTGAAACCTATGGCCCCCGGGTCTATCTTCCATCATATTAATCTTCCAACACTTAGCTATTTCTATTGCCGTTTATTTACTTTGCATCTTTATTTCTCTTTATCAGAAAAATACCAAAAATATTATCTTATCATATCTATCAGGTCTCACTCTTGTAAGTAACCGTGAAGGGATTGACAACCCCTTTATCGCGTTGGTTGCGAGGTTCTTATTTGTTTGTGTAGGTGCGTGGGACACGAGCGTGATCTCCTACTGGATTGATACCTTGGTTCTCAAAAATTGAGGGAAATACTTACGCTACTTTACTGCATCACCCTTTCCCCTTCAAGGGAAAACCAACGCAGTGCTCAAGAGGTAGCACCACTCGATTGTCATGCAAGCTAGTTGTTGATTTGTGTGGCTAGATAAGCTAGAGTAAGTTGTTTTGATGAAAGACATATACAATGTCCGGCTTTAAATTAATAAATCCCTAATACTAACATGTTTAGCTGTAGATCCGGTATCAACATCATCGACTTGGAATAACATCAAAGAACAAATCACGGAGAGCGAGTTCCAACACAACTGAAACAAAGATTAAGGCTGGGATCCTCTCAGTGGTCTTTAATTTGGATGAGCTTGGAGTCCTAAGCACCACCATCATTGTCTCCAGCATGCTCTTGCCGCTCATATTCGGGTATAACTTCTAAAGTTGCGAATATATGAGCATTATTAGTGGTAAGTTCACTTCCAAAACTTAAGAGCACCAAATTATATCTTGTCAAGCCCAGTCACAAGACACAACATACATATTACAAAAGGCACTGAAGAATGGCGAAAAGGTCTACCAAATAGAGAAGGTTCTCATCATAGATTACAAGTTCCTTGACATAGCTCCAGAAGATTTTAGCTAATGTGCTGGGAAACAAGATGCGGCTCACATCCTCGTCCACTTGTAGCCAAAGAAAATTTCCATTAGCACCGCCTATGGTTTCTTAATTTGGTCACTAGAAAGGATGCATCTTCAGATAAGTTGAACTAAATTCATGTTAAACAATTGGAGCTGCTAATTTTTGGGAAGCGCTGAAGCTAGACAACTAGTGGGAAGTGGCTTACCTTTGCTTTTCAAACAATTTGTGGAGTTGTAGCTAATGGTGCTATCTATACATACCAGTACATATGTATCAATAGTGGCGGAGCCAGCAATGTTTTAGCAGTGGGACCGAGTGCTATTAAAACGGGTTGGGGAGGGCCAGATCATTGAAAAATGAGGCTTTTAGCATCAAATATTCACTAACTATGAATTGTTCATCAATGATTCAAAACCAAGACCCTAATGTTAGGGGGTCAGGCCCCTGCTGGTACCCATGTCTCTTCCACTAGATATCAGGGTTGCATGTCGAAAGTGCATAGGAGCACATGGCAACGCTCCTCACTGGAATCCTATCTATCCATTTGTCTTGGGATCCTCAACCACTATATTAGCTACGTCGTACTGCAAACTTATCATCATGTATTCTCATTTGCTTTGGCGTATATCAGTCTTTAATTTCACGCGTTTCCGTACTCACTAGTGTGCGGCAGCCAGGGCCTATCCACCTCAACTAACAGCGGCCAACTACATCCATTCAATGCATCTGGTCCCCATCCTCCCACCCACCCCATGTCTTCTCCCCGGACGCCTTGTTCCTCCCCATTAGCTCCTAAAGAATCCTCACCAAGTCACCAAGTGTTCGTCATGTTATTCTTCATCTCGCTCCTTTTATGGTTCTTCCTCTTCTCGCTCATGTTGTACTTGTTCAGCAACATGGATGTTGAAACAAATCCAGAAGGAACTAGGAGGACGGCGAACAAACCAAGGAAGCATGAGCTTTGTTCCATCCTCTGCAACCACGTCCATCGACACCACCTCCGCCGACACCAAGTCTTGTGTCCTCACGGCCAGCGAGTAGAAAGACTGTGTCGTCGATGATAAAGCTTGTCGCATCCTGCGCGACACCGGGCCCCGTGGTCCGAGTTTGCATTATCCTGCTCAAGGTTTTGATTTTTGGATTATGTTTTTTTTTCATGCCCTGAACGAGTGACACCACATGCTCCTGGAGGCTAGCACCATGTCTTGTGTTCTTGTAGTAGCCAGGAGTGCCCAGAATGCCTCGCAGGAGAGTCCGGGCAGCCTTCTCTCTCTCTCTCTCTACTATTTGTTTTCTCTCGAGCCCAAACGAGGCCAATGTTCCTCTTCCCCAGCGTCACAAAAAACAGGCTATGATCCAGAAATACAACTCGCTCCATAGAGAAGAATCACTAGGTCCAGTCTCACCGATGTAGACTCGCCCGAGCTCTTCGTGTCAGAGTTCTGCAGCTGCATTCTCTTCTCTCTCTCTCTCTCTCTCTCTCTCTCTCTCTCTCTCTCTGCACTCAGAAGCAGATTGCCATGGCCAGCATCTGGTTCACGAGTCCTCTTCACGTCAGAAGCACGCGGTACTTGTCTCATGGTGGTGCCCATCCGTTTCGGCAGAGGTGGAGCCGCAGCTCGCCGGTATGCCTCGGTGCCATGGCCACACCGCCTCACGGTCTATGTACTGACTTGTCAGTTCTTTTGTGCATTTAATGCCAACAAACAGGTACGCACTGTGCTTCTACGATGGTGCGGTGTATTGAACAACATCTATTCGTTTCATTCAATTATGCACTGATCCCTATACAACAAAGCAGGGGTGAGATTTCAATGAGTGTGGTCGCCGAGTGCTCTTAGTTCACGTCCGGTTGCATGTGGTCTATTCCAATAAGGTATGCTCCCTGCAATCTTTTTTACTTCGCATACGAGATTTGTCTCAAGTCAAATTTTGTAAAGTCCGAACGACTTTATAGAAAGAGAATATCAACATTCATGATACTCCCTTCGTCCTAAAATTCTTGTCTTGGATTTGTCCAAATACAGATGTATCAAGTCACACTTTAGTATTAGATACATCCGTATCTAGACAAATCTAAGACAAGAATTTTGGGACGGAGGGAGTACAAAATCAATATCGTTGTATGTGAATGCGTTTCAACGGGAAGAAAAAGAAGCATGTTCCACAAAAATATAAGCATGATTCATAATATGCACTAGAGGCCAAGCAAGAGGTGGAAACGTTTGCCATAAAAAGGGGGGTGAGCAAAACGGGGGTAGAGGCGACGAAAAGCCACAGGCCCACAGCAGCGCCCGTTGGATCCTCCGATCCGACCGCGCGCGGCGCCCCCCACCCCGGCTGGCTGGGTCGCACTGCCCTGCCCTGTCCTGCCGTGTCCTGCCCGGCAGCAAGTGGCTGCCACAAATAAACCACGCCCCTGACTCTGCCCCCGCCCGCTGCTGGCTGCTGTGTCCGTCCCCCCCTTCCCTGCGCCTGCGTGCGTGTCTCCTCCATTGGCCGCTTGCCTGCGCGGGGGCCGGCGCCAGCCATGTACACTGGCACACGCATGGCCCGGCTTGCCGCACCTAGACAGCTCAGCAGCAGCAGGAGAGGGACCTGGCCGATCGATCGCCCAGTGCGCGCGCGCGCGAGTGGGTCAATTATTGGGGCCGGTCGACTCGAGCAGGGCGCGCGCTACACGCCGGCCCGTCGTCCCGGCGGAGTGGACTGCCGGCGTGCGCGCCCGCGTTGCTACGCCTGTGCCGTGGGCGCGCATGCATGCATGCGGGCGCTCTGGTGGCGAGCCGCCGGCCGCCGTACCCTGCGCCTCCACTGGGCGGGGCGAGTGGCATATGCTTTGCGCACGCGCCGGCCGGACGGGCCGTACCTCGCCGATGCGCAACAGGCGGTCGACGGACGCGACGCGCCTTGTCTTCTTCCTTGAATCGGCGTCCGATTATTTGTGCCACCAAGGCCAGGAAGAGGACAGGGCTCTCTCTGCTGCCTGCCTGTACGATGTGTACTGCCCTAGTACGTGCGCCCGCACGATGCTGTGGTGATAAAGCCGGGGATGGGTCAGGAACGCTCGCATGGAGTATGTACCCCGCTGGTGTTACGAGGTGGCAGGTTAAATTGCTCTGTTGGATGCAGATAAGGTTCTGCCGACAAGCCGCTGTGAAAACACGGCACCGCGTACGTGGACACTGCGTGCCTAACTAAAGTACGTGTCCCCTTATTACCACGCAAAGAATTTGCGTTCCACCAGCGTCGAGGGTTCATGTCTACATAGATTCCTCTCGTGCTTGTCTCAGCAAATGTCATGACTAAAACTCGCTTTCCAATTAAAATGAGATTTACTGCATGGGCTGCAAGCATCCGGGGCGCGTAGCGTTGCAGCTCGAGAGCGAGCGATGGCATGTCAGGGCGGCGGACCTGGATATGGTGCGACGTTCGTGGTCTGTGTGCGATAGCCCTAAGCGGCGTAAGCTGCGGGCATTGGGGTCGTGCGACGTTGCAGCTCGAGTGCGGGTGATGGCATGTTAGAGCAGCGGCCCTGGAAGGTGTGTTGGTGGGCTGTGCAGGGCGCCGCTTGGGTGATGAAAGTCTGGGCGGCGGCCCTGAGATTTCATTTCGACGGCATCGATCGTGTTTGGCCTCGTGTCATGTGGGCGACGAGGTTGCTCTCGACGTCGGTGTTGCCGTCAAGGCTTTTGTGGCAACGATGATGCGGGAACTGTCGAAGATACGACAATGCGGTAGTTGGCTCCTCTCCGGTGTGTTCGCATGATTGCCTAGTATGGTCTGTTGCTGCGAAGTCGAAGCTGTGGTGGTGGGGCCCAGTGGCGTACGATGACGGGCAGCAGGTGGTTCGTTCGATGATAAGTCGTGCCTAGTTCTCCTTCGCAGTTCTTCATCAGAGTCGGAGCCGCGATGTCTGGTCGCAGGTGGCTGAGTCGTGGAGCGAATCTTTAGCGTGGGTTAAGTCGACGATTGTCTATGGTGAAGTCGCAGTCATTTGAACAGGGTTTAGAGATAGCGATGACACCTCTAGGATAGAAGTGATGACGATGTCGCCTGCACGCTGTTTGGGCGAGGCCCTCTTTGTAGTAATGTGAGTGGGGTATCTTATGTGTGCTGCTCATCCATTGTGATGATTTTTTGCCCGGTTTTCATAATTAGCTGGGCAATCTAGTTTTAGTTCGGTTTCCCTAATTAACCAACCAATTTTGTTCTTGATGAGTGCAGGAGTCATGTCATTTTGAAGAAGAAAAATTAATACATGGCAGTGCCAAAAATAGATAAAATGACTTCGAGGAGATCCTCGCATGCAAATCTGGAGATTTGCCTTTGAAGTAGTATTAAGGGACTCCTATTTAGGATAAAAAAGAATTAGCAATACTGACTAGATGCTATGGTTGAAAAGATAGAGAAAATATTGGGATGTGTAGAGCTATCTCCATCAATGGAAGGATCATTTTAATTAACTCTCTCTAACTAGCATACATCTTTGCACGCTCTCTTTCTACATAACCCATGTAGGGATGAAAGAGCTAGATTTTATGAAGTGGACATAAGACAGGAAGCCACTTTGTGAAGGTTGATGTTTGCATGCCTAGCGGCATCTCCAAAGCGTACCCTCCAACCTTTGCTATATGTTCGGATCACGGTGTTTGGATCACTTTTGTCATCCAACAAGGGCATGTATATGTCCGCTTAGCAGTCCAAACGTATGGATTTCAGTATCCTAGAGACAAATGTGGCGGGGGGGTGGGGGGTGGGGTGGGGGCTTTGACATTCACTTGACCAAGTAAAAGCCACCGCAGAACACCACACCACATGCATGGTCCCCCTCTACTCTCCCTCCTTCCAACCAGATAAATTTATGAATAGCTTTGGATGGCTCCCTCCAGCATCATGTCTGCAAACCACGTCCGGGCATATACCGAAGACATTTGCGGGTCAGCTTTGGAGATGCCCTAAGGAGCAAGGGGGTTTGTAGATTCTGGGTAGTGAGATCATGAATATCTCTCAGCTGGCTAAATGGTTATGGAAATTGTTCACTATACTAGATGGATTTTCAAGATTTTCTTTCCAATAGATACTTGCACTCGCAGACTCTGGGCCAACTGTTTTTTTTAGATTCTCACCTTTGGCAAGGTTTGATGGAGGTCATCATCTCCTTTTTGTTGTTGTATGGTGAAAGATGGAATTTGAGTAAGTGTTCTATGCCAAAATAAAATGAACAGACACATTTACCTACAATTCAAGCAAGTGACACAAATCAAAGCGAGCTTTGTTCTTTTTAATTTTATTAATATGATATGTGTCACTTATTTACCCACACATTTCAAACTAAATTGAGCTGTGGTGGTGCCAAGACATCAATAGTGTGTAGTCAAATGTAGGTGCTTACATATATTTTTGCATGATTTCTACTTCATATGTGATTTTTTTTTGCCAAAAAGTTGTGTTGTCGTGTTGACTACACGGCTTATGTGCGGCTTCACCACTTGTAGTGAGGTTGTAGTCTCACTGGTCTTACTAGTTGCAAAAGGTTATGAGCATATACTCAATAAATAGAAATTGTGCACCGGTGATGATATTCTTGTGAAAAGTTTAGCTAACGTGTTGAGGAGGTCATGAAAGAGGAGCCAAGCAAAGATTTTAGCGAATCCGAGTAGTCCTAATGATGGTGGCGTTGTTGTCGGCTCTTCCTCGCGTAGAAGGATATCAAATGTCTGCTTTGTGGAGAAGTCCATGCCCCCTATTAGGAAGCAAGCATCCTGATATGCCGACGGCGTGAAATCCCGCAACACAAATAGTAAAGAAATCAATTCTTGAGCGGCAACGAAGGTTAGGCAGATCTGCGGGTTAGATTCTATACCAAAACGCAGTATGTTTGCTACTTTGACAAGTGTTTTAGTAGAGTGAGAGAATAGCATGGGTAGGTGGTGGTAAGAGGCTTAGGAGTAAACTAAGAATCCATCAACAAGTAAGTGAAGAGCCATTATTTGTGAGAATGAAATATATTTTTTGTAGAGTTGGCATTTGGTTGTTTATTGTTTTACACATTTATGACATGTCGGAGGTGTTGGGGAACGCAATATTTTCAAAAAATTTACTTACGATCACGCAAGATTTACCTAGGAGATGTATAGCAACGAGAGGGGAGAGTGTGTCTACGTACCCTCGTAGACCGAAAGCGGAAGCGTTTAGTAACGCGGTTGATGTAGTCGAACGTCTTCGCGATCCAACCAATCCTAGCACCAAACGTACGGCACCTCCGAGTTCTGCACACGTTCAGCTCGATGAAGTCCCTCGAACTCCTGATACAACAAAGTGTCGAGAGAGAGAGTTCCGTCAGCACGACGGCGTGGTGACGGTGATGGTGAGGTGATCCGCGCACGGCTTCGCCTAAGCACTACGTGAATATGACCGGAGGCGTAAACTATGGAGGGGGGCGCCGCACATGGCTAACAATGTTTGTTGTGTGTTCTAGGTGCCCCCTCCCCACATATATATAGGTGGGAGGGGAAGGGGAACAGCCATGAGGCGCCCCAAGTAGGAGGAATCCTACTTGGGGCCTCCTCCAATTCGGCCTCCCCCTTTCCTTATTTCCGGAGGGGGGAAGGAAAGACGGGAGAGGGGAAAGGAAGGGGGAATCCTATTCCCTCTATTTCCTTTCCTTTCTCCACTTAGGCCGGCCCATATGGGGGCGCAACAGCCCCTTAGGGGCTGGTCTGTCCCACCCTTGGCCTAATAAGGCCCACATCTTTGTCGGGGGGTGCCCGGAACCCCTTCCGGTGACCCGATACGTACCCGGTACCCCCGTAATAGACCTGTTCATGGACAACCCGGCCCGCCGGCCCGAACCCGAAGCCCGACATTCAGGCCGGGCTCGGGCTCCACTTTCGGACCCAAAGCCCGGCCCGAAAGCCCGAATAAAGCCCGAAATGTATATATAAATGTATTTTATTTAAAATATAGGTATAATAAATTAATATAATACCCGAAAATGATTATTTAATTTAACAATGGCAGTGTTCATGTACTTCGGGCCGGGCTGGGCCGGGCTCGGGCTTGGGATTTTTTTCTTCGGTCTTTGTCAAGCCCGGCCTGAACCCGACCCGGCCCGAGAAATGATCAGGTTTACCCCGGAACATTTCTGGTGTCCGAATACTATCGTCCTATATATGAATCTTTACCTCTCGACCATTTCGAGACTCCTCATCATGTCCGTGATCTCATCCGGGACTCTGAACAACATTTGGTCACCAAATCACATAACTCATATAATACAAAATCGTCATCGAACGTTAAGCGTGCGGACCCTACGGGTTGGAGAACTATGTAGACATGACCGAGAAACATCTCCGGTCAATAACCAATAGTGGAACCTGGATGCTCATATTGGCTCCTACATATTCTATGAAGATCTTTATCGGTCAAACCGCATAACAACATATGTCATTCCCTTTGTCATCGGTATGTTACTTGCCCGAGATTGGATCGTCGGTATCATCATACCTAGTTCAATCTCATTATCGGCAAGTCTCTTTACTCGTTCCGTAATGAATCATCCCGTAATTGACTCATTAGTCACTTGCAAGGCTTATAGTGATGTGCATTACCGAGAGGGCCTAGAGATACCTCTCCGATACACGGAGTGACAAATCCTATCTCGATCTATGCCAACTCAACAAACACTATCGGAGACACCTGTAGAGCATCTTTATAATCACCCAGTTACATTGTGACGTTTGATAGCACACAAGGTGTTCCTCCGTTATTCGGGAGTTGCATAATCTCATAGTCAAAGGAATATGTATAAGTCATGAAGAAAGCAATAGCAATAAAACTGAACGATCAACATGCTAAGCTAATGGATGGGTCTTGTCCATCACATCATTATCTAGTGATGTGATCACGTTCATCAAATAATAACACATGTCTATGGTTAGGAAACTTAACCATCTTTTATTAACGAGCTAGTCAAGTAGAGGCATACTAGGGACACTATGTTTTGTCTATGTATTCACACATGTACTAAGTTTCCGGTTAATATAATTCTAGCATGAATAATTAACATCTATCACGATATAAGGAAATGTAAATAACATCTTTATTATTGCCTCTACGGCATATTTCCTTCAGTCTCCCATTTGCACTAGAGTCAATAATCTAGTTCACATCGCCATGTGATTTAACACCAATAGTTCACATCGCCATGTAGCCAATACCCAAAGGGTTTACTAGAGTCAATAATCTAGTTCACATCGCCATGTGATTAACACCCAAAGAGTAATAAGGTGTAATCATGTTTTTCTTTGTGAGACAAGTTTAGTCAACGGGTCTACCACATTCAGATCCCTACGTATTTTGCAAATTTCTATGTCTATAATGCTCAGCATGGAGCTACTCTAACTAGTTGCTCCCACTTTTAATATGTATCTAGATTGAGACTTAGAGTCATACGGATCAGTGTCAAAGCTTGCATCGACGTAACCCTTTACGACGAACTTTTTGTCACCTCCATAACCGAAAAACATATCCTTATTCTACTAAGGATAATTTTGACTGATGTCCAGTGATCCACTCCTGGATCACTATTGTACCCTCTTGCCAAACTCATGGTGAGATACACAATAGGTCTGGTACAGAGCATAGCATACTTTATAGAACCTATGACTAAGGCATAGGGAATGACATTTCATTCTCTTTCTATTTTCTGTCGTGGTTGGGTTTTGAGTCTTTACTCAACTTCACACCTTGCAACACAGGCAAGAACTCATTCTTTGACTGTTCCATTTTGAACTACTTGAAAATCTTGTCAAGGTGTGTACTCATTGAAAAAACTTATCAAGCGTCTTGATCTATCTCTATAGATCTTGATGCTCAATATATAAGCAGCTTCACCGAGGTATTTCTTTGAAAAACTCCTTTCAAACACTCCTTCATGCTTTCCAGAAATTTCTACATCATTTCCGATCAACAATATGTCATTCAAATATACTTATCAGAAAGGCTGTAGTGCCCCCACTCACTTTCTTGTAAATACAGGCTTCACAATAAGTCTGTATAAAACCATATGCTTTGATCACCTTATCCAAGCATATATTCCAACTCCGAGATGCTTGCACCAGTCCATAGATGGATCGCTGGAGTTTGCACACTTTGTTAGCTCCTTTAGGATCGACAAACCTACTGGTTGCCTCATATACAACTCTTCTTTAAGAAATCCATTAAGGAATACAGTTTTGACATCCATTTGCCAGATTGCATAAAATGTGGCAATTGCTAACATTATTCAGACAGACTTAAGCATCGCTACGAGTGAGAAAATCTCATCGTAGTCAACACCTTGAACTTGTCAAAAACCTTTTTCGACAAGTCTAGCTTTGTAGATAGTAACACTACTATGAGCATCCGTCTTCCTCTTCAAGATCCATTTATTCTTTATGGCTTGCCGATCATCGGGCAAGTTAACCAAAGTTCATAGTTTGTTCTCATACATGGATCCTATCTCAGATTTCATGGCCTCAAGCCATTTTGCGGAATCTGGGCTCATCATCGCTTCCTCATAGTTCGTAGGTTCGTCATGGTCTAGTAACATGACTTCTAGAACAGGATTACCGTACCACTCTGGTGCGGATCGTACTCTGGTTGACCTACGAGGTTTGGTAGTAACTTGATCTGAAGTTTCATGATCATCATTATTAGCTTCCTCACTAATTGGTGTAGGAATCACTGGAAATGATTTCTGTGATGAACTACTTTCCAATTCGGGAGAAGGTACAATTACCTCATCAAGTTCTACTATCCTCTCACTCACTTCTTTCGAGAGAAACTCCTTCTCTAGAAAGGATCCATTCTTAGCAAAGACTGTCTTGCCTTCGGATCTGTGATAGAAGGTGTACCCAATAGTCTCCTTTGGGTATCCTATGAAGACGCATTTCCCCGATTTGGGTTCGAGCTTATCACTTTGAAACTTTTTCACATAAGCATCGCAACGCCAAACTTTAAGAAATGACGGCTTTGGTTTCTTGCTAAACCATAGTTCATACGGTGTCGTCTCAACGGATTTAGATGGAGCCCTATTTAACATGAATGGAGTTGTCTTTAATGCATAACCCCTAAAACGATAGCGTAAATCGGTAAGAGACATCATAGATCACACCATATCTAATGAAGTACGGTTATGACGTTCGGACACACCATTATGTTGTGGTGTTCTAGGTGGCGTGAGTTGTAAAACCATTCCACATTGTTTCAAATGAAGACCAAACTCATAACTCAAATATTCACCTCGACGATCAGATCGTAGAAACTTTATTTTCTTGTTACGATGATTTTCCACTTCACTCTGAAATTCTTTGAACTTTTCAAATGTTTCAGTCTTTCAGACTTATGTTTCATTAAGTAGATATACCTATATATGCTCAAATCATCTGTGAAGGTTAGAAAATAACGATACCCGCCGTGAGCCTCAACACTCATTGGACCGCATACATCGGTATGTATTATTTCCAGTAAGTCAGTGGCTCGCTCCATTGTTCCGGAGAACAGAGTCTTAGTCATCTTGCCCATGAGGCATGGTTCGCAAGTATCAAGTGATTCCAAAAGCCCATCAGCATGGAGTTTCTTCATGTGTTTTACACCAATATGACCTAAACGGCAGTGCCACAAATATATTGCACTATCATTATCAACTTTGCATATTTTGGCATCAATATTATGAATATGTGTATCACTACGAACGAGATTCAATAAACCATTGACATTGGGTGTAAGACCATAGAAGGTTTTATTCATATAAACAGAACAACAATTATTATCTAACTTAAATGAATAACTGTATTGCAATAACCATGATCTAATCATATTAATGCTCAACACTAACACCGAATAACATTTATTTAGGTTCAATTCTAATCCCGAAGATAGAGGGAGTGTGTGATGGTGATCGTATCAACGTTGGAATTACTTTCAACACACATTGCCACCTCGTCCTTAACTAGTCTTTGTTTATCTTGCAACTCCTGTTTCAAGTTACTACTCTTAGCAACTGAACCGGTATCAAATACCCTGGGGTTACTATGAACACTAGTAAAGTACACATCAATAACATGTATATCAAATATATTTTTTTTCACTTTTCTATCCTTCTTATGTGCTAAGTATTTGGGATAGTTCCGCTTCCAGTGACCATTCCCTTTGCAGTAGAAGCACTCAGTTTTAGGCTTAGGTTTAGTTTTGGGCTTCTTCATGGGAGTGGCAACTTGCTTGCCATTCTTCTTGAAGTTCCCTTTCTTTCCCTTGCCCTTTAGGATTTCAGCATCGCGAAGAGCTTGGGAATCGTTTCTGTTATCCCTTACATGTTTATAGTTCATCACGAAGTTCTAGTAACTTGGTGATAGTGACTAGAGAACTCTGTCAATCACTATCTTATCTGAAAGATTAACTCCCACTTGATTCAAGCGATTGTAGTACTCAGACATTCTGAGCACATGCTCACTAGTTGAACTATTCTCCTCCATCTTGTAGGCAAAATACTTGTCAAAGATCTCATACCTCTCGACTCGGGCATGAGTCTGAAATACCAATTTCAGCTCATGGAACATCTTATATGCTCCATAGCATTCAAAACGTTTTTGAAGTTCCGGTTCTAAGCCGTAAAGCATGGCGCACTGAACTATCAAGTAGTCATCATACCGAGCTTTGCCAAACGTTCATAATGTCTGCATCTGCTCCTACAATATGTCTGTCACCCAGCGGTGCATCAAGGACATAATTCTTCTATGCAGCAATGAGGATAATTCTCAGATCACGGATCTAGTCCGCATCATTGCTACTATCATCTTTCAACTTATTTTTCTCTAGGAACATGTCAAAAATAAACGGGGAGCTATAATGTGAGCTATTGATCTACAACATAATTTGCAAATACTATCAGGACTAAGTTCATGATAAATTAAAGTTCAATTAATCATATTACTTAAGAACTCCCACTTAGATAGACATCCCTCGAGTCATCTAAATGATCACGTGATCCATATCAACTAAACCATGTCCGATCATCACGTGAGATGGAGTAGTCTTCAACGGTGAACATCTCTATGTTGATCATATCTACTATATGATGCACGTTTGACCTTTCGGTCTCCAGCGTTCCGAGGCCATATCTGCATATGCTAGGCCCGTCAAGTTAAACCTGAGTATTTTGTGCGTGCAAAAACTGGCTTGCACCCGTTGTATGTGAACATAGAGCTTATCACACCCGATCATCACGTGGTGTCTCGGCACGACGAACTATCGCAATGGTGCATACTCGGGGAGAATACTTATACCATGAAATTTTAGTAAGGGATCATCTCATAGTGCTACTGATATGTCTCCAACGTATCTATAATTTTTGATTGCTCCATGCTATATTATCTTCTGTTTTGGACATTATTGGGCTTTATTATCCACTTTTATATATTTTTGGGACTAACTATTAACCGGAGGCCCAGCCCAGAATTGCTATTTTTTTTGCCTATTTTAGGGTTTCGAAGAAAAGGAATACCAAACGGAATGAAACCTTCGGGAACGTGATTTTTGGAACGAACAAGATCCAGGAGACTTGGACCCTACGTCAAGCAACCAACAGGGAGGCCACGAGGTAGGGGGCGCACCTACCCCCCCCCTCCTAGGCGTGCCCTCCACCCTCGTGGGCCCCATGTTGCTCCACCGACATACTTCTTCCTCCTATATATACCTACGTACCCCCAAACGATCAGAGACGGAGCCAAATCCCTAATTCCACCACCGTAACTTTCTGTATCCACGAGATCCCATCTTGGGGCCTGTTTCGGAACTCCGCCGGAGGGGGCATGGATCACGGAGGGCTTCTACATCAACACCATAGCCTCTCCGATGAAGTGTGAGTAGTTTACCTCAGACCTACAGGTCCATAGTTATTAGCTAGATGGCTTCTTCTCTCTTTTCGGATCTCAATACAAAGTTATCCCCCTCTCTTTTGGAGATCTATTCGATGTAATATTCTTTTTGTGGTGTGTTTGTTGAGACCGATGAATTGTGGGTTTATGATCAAGTTTATCTATGAACAATATTTGAATCTTCTCTGAATTCTTTTATGTATGATTGGTTATCTTTGCAAGTCTCTTCGAATTATCAGTTTGGTTTGGCCTACTAGATTGATCTTTCTTGCAATGGGAGAAGTGCTTAGCTTTGGGTTCAATCTTGCGGTGTCCTTTCCCAGTGACAGTAGGGGCAGCAAGGCACGTATTGTATTGTTGCCATCGAGGATAACAAGATGGGGTTTTCATCATATTGCATGAGTTTATCCCTCTACATCATGTCATCTTGCTTAAGGTGTTACTCTGTTATTATGAACTTAATACTCTAGATGCATGCTGGATAGTGGTCGATGTGTGGAGTAATAGTAGTAGATGCAGGCAGGAGTCGGTCTACTTGTCTTGGACGTGATGCCTATATACATGATCATACCTAGATATTCTCATAACTATGCTCAATTCTGTCAATTGCTCAACAGTAATTTGTTCACCCACCGTAAAATACTTATGTTCTTGAGAGAAGCCACTAGTGAAACCTATGGCCCCCGGGTCTATCTTCATCATATTAATCTTCCAATACTTAGTTATTTTCATTGCTTTTATTTTACTTTGCATCTTTATCATAAAAATACCAAAAATATTATCTTATCATATCTATCAGATCTCACTCTCGTAAGTGACCGTGTAGGGCTTGACAAACCCTTATCGTGTTGGTTGCGAGGATTTATTTGTTTTGTGTAGGTGCGAGGGACTGGCGCGTAGCCTCCTACTGGATTGATACCTCGGTTCTTAAAAACCAAGGGAAATACTTATGCTACTTTGCTGCACCACCCTTTCCTCTTCAAGGGAAAACCAATGCAAGTGCTCAAGAGGTAGCAAGAAGGATTTTTGGCGCCGTTGCCGGGGAGGTCTACGCAAAAGTCTTCATACCAAGTACCCATCACAAACCCTTATCTCCCGCATTACATTATTTGCCATTTGCCTCTCGTTTTCCTCTCCCCCACTTCACCCTTGCCGTTTTATTCGCCCTCTCTCTCTATCCTCCCTCTCTTTCTCTATTTGCCTCTTT
The DNA here is from genome assembly GCF_002162155.2 of Triticum dicoccoides. Taxonomy (NCBI): domain Eukaryota; kingdom Viridiplantae; phylum Streptophyta; class Magnoliopsida; order Poales; family Poaceae; genus Triticum; species Triticum dicoccoides. The sequence goes on from NC_041386.1 coordinate 583,648,937, forward strand.
TTGCCCATTCCCCGTTTGCTTGTTGTTATGGCGAGTCCTCTATCTTCTCTGTTGTCTCCCGAGAATGAAGTTCTAAATTTTAAGCAAAGGGAGGGAGAAAATCTAAAAGACGCTTGGTATAGAATTTGCAATGCTCAAAATAGATCTACCAGGAAGCAATCTACTTCCGTTCTTCTTCGCAATTTTTATGTAGGCGTTACTCCTTGGCACAGATATATCCTTGATACCATTACCGGAGGGAACTTCTTGGGTAGCCATACTTTTGATTCTTATAATGCTATGATAGATTTGTTTGGCTCACCACCTCTTTTGGTTAATGGAACTATGTTAACTTTGGAGCATGTAATGCAAAAACTTGAAATTATCAAAAATAAAGTTGCTACCATTGAGTTAATTGAGAATTTCGATAAAAAGATCCACAACCAAATTACCCAATATGGATCTAAAGTAGGAGTAACTTTGAAAAATATTAAAGAGAAGGAACCTATAGTTAATGAAAGAATAAATCATGATTCCACTAGAATCAATAAACTTGAGGGTACCATTACCAACTTGGGAACCGCTTTTTCTTCCGTAAAGAATACTTCAAGTCCTCCAACTAAAATTGCCGAGCTTATGTATGTTCCAAAAAATAAAGGTGAATCCTCTAGCAAAGAAACTGTGGATCTCAAATCTATAAGTGTTCATCCTAATCTTTTTGCTATCATTAAGGAACCATTTGCTGTTAATGATTTTTTTGATCTTGTGCCTAAAAGTTTGATAATCAATAAAAAGAAAGAAATCCCTAAGGACGGTAGATGCCCCATTGAAGAATTACCCACCAAAGATGGCAATACCTAGATCTATCCTTGCTTTTTTATGCCTAGCTAGGGGCGTTAAACGATAGCGCTTGTTGGGAGGCAACCCAGTTTTATTTTTATTCCTTGCTTTTTGCTCCTGTTTAGTAATAAATAATTTATCTAGCCTATTTTTGGTTGTGTTTTTTGTGTTTAATTAGTGTTTGTGCCAAGTAGAACCGTTGGGAAGACTTGGGGAAAGTCTTGTTAATCTTGCTGTAAAAAACAGAAACTTTAGCGCTCACGAGAACTGCTGCCATTTTTATTTGGAAAGTGATATTTAGTTAATTATTTTTGAAGATGATTAATGGATAAATTCCTCACGTCCAGAAATTTATTTTAGAATTTTTGGGGTTCCAGATCTTGCGCTAGCTACAGATTACTACAGACTGTTCTGTTTTTGACAGATTCTGTTTTTCGAGTGTTGTTTGCTTATTTTGATGAATCTATGGCTAGTAAAATAGTTTATAAACCATATAGAAGTTGGAATACAGTAGGTTTAACACTGATATAAATAAATAATGAGTTAATTACAGTACCTTGAAGTGGTCTTTTGTTTTCTTTCGCTAACGGAGCTCACGAGATTTTTTACTTTAAGTTTTGTGTTGTGAAGTTTTCAAGTTTTGGTAAAGATTTGATGGATTATGGAACAAGGACTGGCAAGAGCCTTAGCTTGGGGATTCCCATGGCACCCCCAAGATAATCTAAGTCAACCTAAAATCCAAAGCTTGGGGATGGCCCGGAAGGCATCCCCTCTTTCGTCTACTTCTATCGGTAACTTTACTTGGAGCTATATTTTTATTCACCACATGATATGTGTTTTGCTTGGAGCGTCTTGTATGATTTGAGTCTTTGCTTTTTAGTTTACCACAATAATCTTTGCTGTACACACCTTTTGAGAGAGACACACATGATTCGGGAATTATTAGACTACTCTATGTGCTTCACTTATATGTTTTGAGTTATATAGTTTTGCTCTAGTACTTCACTTATATCTTTTAGAGCGCGTTAGTGGATTTGTTTTATAGAAACTATTGATCTCTCATGCTTCACTTAGATAATTTTGAGAGTCTTAAATAGCATGGTAATTTGCTTAAATAATCCTAATATGCTAGGTATACAAGATTAATAATAAAATTCTCTTATGAGTGTGTTGAATACTATGAAAAGTTTGATACTTGATAATTGTTTTGAGATATGGAGATGGTGATATTAAAGTTGTGCTAGTTGAGTAGTTGTGAATTTGATAAATACTTGTGTTAAAGTTTGTGATTCCCGTAGCATGCACGTATGGTGAACCATTATGTGATGAAGTCGGAGCATGATTTATTTATTGATTGTCTTCCTTATGAGTGGCGGTCGGGGACGAGCGATGGTCTTTTCCTACCAATCTATCCCCCTAGGATCATGCGCGTAATACTTTGCTTTGATAACTTGTAGATTTTTGCAATAAGTATATGAGTTCTTTATGACTAATGTTGAGTCCATGGATTATACGCACTCTCACCCTTCCACCATTGCTAGCCTCTCTAATACCATGCACCTTTCGCCGGTATCATACACCCACCATGTACCTTCCTCAAAACAGCCACCATACCTACCTATTATGGCATTTCCATAGTCATTCCGAGATATATTGCCATGCAACTTTCCATCGTTTCATTTACTATGACATACTCCATCATTGTCATATTGCTTTGCATGATCATGTAGTTGACATTGTATTTGTGGCAAAGCCATCGTTCATAATTCTTTCATACATGTCACTCATGCATCATTGCATATCCCGGTACACCGCCGGAGGCATTCATATAGAGTCATATCTTGTTCTAAGTATCGAGTTGTAATTCTTGAGTTGTAAGAAAATAAAAGTGTGATGATCATCATTATTAGAGCATTGTCCAAAGTGAGGAAAGGATGATGGAGACTATGACTCCCCCACAAGTCGGGATGAGACTCTGGACGAAAAAAAGAGGCCATAAAAAAGAGAAAAGGCCCAAACAAAAAAATTGAGAGAAAAAGAGAGAAGGGACAATGTTACTATCCTTTTACCACACTTGTGCTTCAAAGTAGCACGATGATCTTCATGATAGAGAGTCTCCTATGCTATCACTTTCATATACTAGTGGGAATTTTAAATTATAGAACTTGGCTTGCATATTCCAATGATGGGCTTCCTCAAACTGCCCTAGGTCTTCGTGAGCAAGCAAGTTGGATGCACACCCACTTAGTTTCTTTTTGAGCTTTCATATACTTATAACTCTAGTGTATCCGTTGCATGGCAATCCCTACTCACTCACGTTAATATCTATTGACGGGCATCTCCATAGCCCGTTGATACGCCTAGTTGATGTGAGACTATCTTCTCCCTTTTTGTCTTCTCCACAACCACCACTCTATTCCACCTAAAGTGCTATGTCCATGGCTCACGCTCATGTATTGCGTGAAAATTGAAAAAGTTTTGAGAATGTCAAAAGTATGAAACAATTTCTTGGCTTGTCATCGGGTTGTGCATGATTTAAATACTTTGTGTGGTGAATATAGAGCATAGCCAAACTATATGATTTTGTAGGGATAACTTTCTTTGGCCATGATTATTTTGAGAAGACATAATTGCTTAGCTAGTATGCTTGAAGTATTATTATTTTTATGTCAATATTAAACTTTTGTCTTGAATCTTTCGGATCTGAATATTCATACCACAATTAAGAAGAATTACATTGAAATTATGCCAAGTAGCATTCCACATCAAAAATTCTGTTTTTATCATTTACCTACTCGAGGACGAGCAGGAATTAAGCGTGGGGATGCTTGATACGTCTCCAACGTATCTATAATTTTTGATTGCTCCATGCTATATTATCTTTTGTTTTGGACATTATTGGGCTTTATTATCCAATTTTATATTATTTTTGGGACTAACCTATTAACTGGAGGCCCAGCCCAGAATTGTTGTTTTTGCCTATTTTAGGGTTTTCAAGAAAAGGAATACCAAACGGAGTCCAAACGGAATGAAACCTTCGGGAACGTGATTTTTGGAATGAACAAGACCTAGGAGACTTGGACCCTACGTCAAGAAACCAACAGGGAGGCCACGAGGTAGGGGGCGCGCCTACCCCCCCCCACCCCCCAGGCGCGCCCTCCACCCTCGTGGTGATAATGGGGCGCGACGGAGCTCTTGTGGCTGCTAGTGGGGAAGACGACGATGGCGGCGAGGATGGGGGCTCCCGGCTGCATCTTGAGGGCGGAGATGACTTGGAGGAGCACGGTGAAGCTTACGGACAGGCTCGCGGGGCTGGGAGTCGACAGGGAGCACGCGGTGCATGGCGGCAATGATGACGGCAGTGGCTGGGCTGCGTGGGAGAGAAAGAGGTAGCGTGAGGAGGGGGAGGGGAGTTAGGGTTGGCGACATGAGGGGGAGAGAGCCGGGGCGCGCCTTATCCTCGCCGGGAAGCGACGGATGGCCGCCACCTCCCCTGCTTATCTATAGCGTGGAAGAAGACAATGGGGGAGGTAGGCCGGGCCGCCTGGGCCGCCATTGTGCACTCGGCCCCGTGCACAGTGGGCCTCTTTTTTCCTTCTTTTAGTTTTTAGCTTTCCATTACTATTTTCTTTTTATTTGATCTGTTTTGCATTTTTTATAGTACCAATTGAGTTTTATTTTGAACAAAACTTGGCACATAATTCCAGCACAAAAATCTCGAGATGGAACAAAAAGTTTGGGGTCAAAAGGAGTTGTCTAACAATTTTGTAGAAACTGAAAAGGCCAAATTAATTGTTGCGGGACCACTAAATTAATTCCCAGGGGCATTTTTGAAATTCAAATGAGGCTGTTTTCAACATGAAAATGATCAAGGGAAATTTATAGGACAATGTGAACATTTTTGTTTTACTGTTAGAAGAGATAAAGATTTGACTTGCATTTTAAATTTGAATTTGAGTTTGGTTTGAAACAAAGTGAGGATTAGCCACATAATCGTGATGACTTGGCAGTCATTAGCAGGAGTTTACTGTAGCAAGATTACCGGGGTGTTACAAATCTCCTCTACTACAAGAAATCTCGTCCCGAGATTTAAGAGGTGGAGTAAGGGGAAAGTTCTGGTTACAAAATTCTAACGAATCATTTTGTTCTCGGTTGCTCTTCTCGAAGAGGTCGATCCATTGTGTTGATGTCTTCATTTCTCTTCATCAATGCATCATGATCAAGTTGTCCTTCTTCCTTCAGGATCTTCACAATACTTACGAAAGCATAAGAGGGAATAATCTATAAGGACGGGTTTAACAAAGTTGAGCATCAGACGGTTAACTCAAGGGATGAAGCTTAAAATATCTCTCGAGTTGAAATTGAAGGAAGTCATCGAGAGCAAAGTAAGAAGGTGCAATAACAAGATTCAAGCGCACGGGCAATCTTTCGTTCCCTGAAATAGAGTGTGAAAGGGGTTCAGAGCAACGAAAAAAAGTATTGCACATTATACCAAAATAGATCATCTCTAGGAAGGTGGTTCGTGATTTACACATGAAGCCAAGTGTGAGGAACAATTTTGGAAAACAGGGATGTACAAGAGAGTCAGGTTTCGATCTTGTGGAACTGTGGGTTATGGGGCCACCATGTGGGTTAACAGTAGCAAGGCACTAATCATTTTGCACAGTCATGATTAACAAGGCAGGTCATAGGATAGCCTGTCGGTTATGTTGGCAACAACGTTGGTACCAAGGGCGAGGGACGAAGAGGACCATTTTCCTGCTCGTTAAGACGAGGCGGACCAATAGGCAAAGTTCTCGTCCATCGGTGGCTACCGGAATGTCATCAACGATAATAACAAGCTCTTACTGACAGAGTTAGCACACCGAGGTGCTTACATAAGCAGGGAATTATCACTGCTCAGATATTTAGGTTACAAGAAAGGTTGAAAGAAATAATGGAAAGGAATGTGATTATACCCGAGTATCAAGAGTATATCTTACCCATCCATGACAGGACAACAAGTAGATAACCAATTAGGTAAAGGGGCGAGGGAATTCATGAAGTTACCCGTACAACAGTGTTTGGATAAATGATCAAGAAACATTTAGTGTTATGCTTCCAATGTTCTTGTTGATGTTTGAGTACCACAGTCATGCTTCGAGATAGCATTGACATGGTCATCATGTAAAGGTCAGACCTTGGATTCACAACGGATCCATCGGGAATTTCTAGAACATCTCATGAAAATTTTATCAAGAAATAGATGGGGATGTGGCTGATGGGTTCAGCTGCAATCCATCGACATGTCAAAAAGGATGTATTTCCAAAATTATATGAACAAGTTTGTGTTGGGGAAGGCAAGAATGTTGTCGATGATAACACAAATCATCAAGGGGCTAGGATGGTATTCCTCCTCATGAATTCGATTGATATCATGGGAGAGTTCAGAATGTTGATGATGATCACGACACATTTGTCGAGAGATTTCATGAAGATGTAATCAATCAGGGATGACATCAAGTCAAAGGAATGATGAAGCGAAAGGTTATTGGAACCATGGGTACAAGACAAACTCGAAATCAAGCTTGTTGTTCAAGGCGAAATGATATGACGAGGAAGATCGACGTAGGCTTATCTTATCATTGAAAATTGTGCTCCGGGAAGAAGGACCAGGTAGCACAGTTAAAATTTAGCACGGTAATGGTATAGCCGATCAAGCTAGGAATGACTTGAAGGATTATTAAACTCGTAAGCAACAAAAATTACTTAGAGTTATAGAATCGGAGTGTTGAATCGATTCACTTATCAGCGTTCTCGAGTGACTAACAACTCAAAACCCTAGGAAATCTGAAATCGATGAGAAGCAATACCAGACGAAGACTCGTAGTAAGCAACATGGTTCTTTGTTATTCTCGAGATACCATAGGGTAATACTCGATGGAAGATCAAAATAGAGATTGCGAAGATGCATTTATCTACATAAGACAAGTGCTTTAACTTGTCCGAGAAATGGAATCAAAGGGGAACAATCATGGTCAGAACCACGGTTACAAAGGATCAACTCCTAGATATAAGATGATCTTATACCAAGGGGATAATTAATTTTAAGAGAAGCTTCCATGATAAGATCTACATCGTGTCCATGGGCATGAACACAAAGCTCAAGGTCGACTCCCACTTCTTCAATGCATATCATTTCATTTACTTCTCGCTTTCGATGAAGTTGTAGTGTTGAGATGTTATCTGGCAAAACACCAGAAGAGTATGAATCGTGAAAACTCTTCTGGTTCACACAGATTAAGGAAGACATAGATTCAACCCATCGAGTTATCTTAGGAACATATACCACAAACTTCAAGAGTAACTACAAAAGCTCAAAGGTAGCGCATGGTTGACCAAAGGAGAGGATACAATTTACCAAAGGCATTATGTATCAGGGAAGAACTCACAAGGTGATTAAATACGAGGGGCACTGTTGGATAATGATCCAACAACGGATGTGGTGGTCCACAAGGGATCTGATGTGAGCATCGGTACCCAACTAGAATAAGAAAGAATGCAAGGAGATCAGGTTATAGAAACAACTGACTAATTCAAAGCTCAAATGCAAAGGAATTATCATTTCCAAATCAATGGATCGGAAGCGAACACTCTGATTAAGGAAGGATAAGTTGAATAGACTTAGGGGTACAATCAACGGCAAATGGATTGGTCGAGAACCAACTCCTGCTCAAAATGATGTCTAAGTCGAAAGGATGAATTCTAGGATTCAACTGATGATTACGAACATTGGCAACATATTGATTCAAGGGATTCAAAATTGTAGTATCAAGGAATGTCACCGAGGATTACTTGACATATGGAACTATCCATAATGCCAGCAGACATGAATTTCAAGAGCAAAAGGGTGCAAAGAAATTTTGGAATATCGATTAACAATGGGAATGATGTTGCGAAGCACATGATCAACTAGGGATGAACGAATCCCTGATAAGTGTGAGGAATTATCCGTAGTGCGAAAGAAGCTGCAAAGCAGAAGCACAAGGATTCTCGGAACAACAGATAGTATTGGGGTAACTTGTAATCATCAAGAGAAATTGGGAATGATTGTATGAATGACACGCGTAAGTCGTTATCCATATGAATATAATGGTGGTAGGGAATTGCAAAGGCGGAGGTCACAAGGGTCTCGGGAAAACATCGGAGAGTAACTGTAGAATCTCCCGGTGCAGCAAGCGATCATCGGTAATGTCGGGGCTCTCCGGGAGGAAGTGGGTCCGAGAACCTAAGTGTCGGTGTTAGTAAATCCATTTAAACCCGAATAGAAGAGAGATCAGAGTCCCGAAGTATAGACGAGGAATAAAAGATCCTAATACCACCCAATTGGCGACATGGGCCCGTAAGCCACACAGCCAAGTTAGTAAAACAGTCTTCGTTTTCTAGACTCAACTTCGGCCAAGGAGTTGGAAAGGGGGATCCTACAGGCAGTCGTCTCTGATACCAACTTGTGATGCCCCCGATTCAATCGTACACTAATCATACACGCAAATGTGTATGATCAAGATCAGGGACTCACGGGAAGATATCACAACACAACTCTAGACACAAATTAAAATAATACAAGCTTTATATTACAAGCTAGGGGCCTCGAGGGCTCGAATACATAAGCTCGGATACAAACGAGTCAGCGGAAGCAACAATATCTGAGTACATACATAAGTTAGACAAGTTTGCCTTAAGAAAGCTAGCACAAAAGCAACAACGATCGAAAAGGCTAGGCCTCCTGCCTGGGAGCCTCCTAACTACTCCTGGTCGCCAGTGTCCGTCAGGTAGCAGTAGGCACCCTCGGGGTAGTAGTAGTCGTCAGTGGTGTCGTTTGGCTCCTGGGCTCCACCATCTAGTGCGCGACATCCGGAAAGAATGGAAAAGGGGAAAAGAGGGAGCAAAGCAACCGTGAGTACTCATCAAAAGTACTCGCAAGCAAGGATCTACACTACATATGCATCGGTGTCAATGAAAAGGGTAGTATCTGTGGACTGAACCGCAGAATGCCAGAAGAGAAGGGGGAAAGCCTATCGTATCGAAGACTAGCATCTTCAAGCAGCTCCAAGCATCTTGCAGCATCCGAAGAGATAAGAGTAGCATAAAGTAAAGTAGTAGAAGTGTTATCAACCTCGGCCAGAGATCCTTTCTCGACTCCCTGCGAGAAAGCAATCCCAGAGCCATACTATCCATTTCTCATATCCATTTCTCATCTCAAGTATCCAGTTCTAGTTGTATCGATCGGGATACAACTCCAAGTATCCGTTACTGTAGGACAGGCTATCGATAGATGTTTTCTTCCCTGTAGGGGTACACCAACTTACCCACCACGCTCGATTAACTCCGGCTAGACACACTTTCCCGGGTCATGCCCGGGCTCGGCCAAACAATACGCCACAACCCGGCCTAGGCTTAATAAAGAGGTCAGCCCGCCGTACTAAACCTATGCCCCCAGGGGTCGTGGGCCATCGCCCCGGGAACTCCTGCACGATGCGAACACGGTCGGTGAGCAGACCTAGCTACCTCCTTAAAAAGGCAGGTGCTTACGCAGTCCAACTCGGCGCGTGCCGCTCAGTCGCTGACGTCTATTAAGCTTCGGCTGGTGTATGTGACGGAGAGCGCCCATACTATGCCAATGTGATGGTTAGTGCTATCAGGCCAGAGGCCCCTTGGATCAAATATCCAAACCGTTAGTGTGTTGGTAGTGCGGTCATGAGTAGAGACTCGCGAAAGATGTGACCCCGTCGCCCCGTGATGTCTACTACACAACCTTCTTCTAGTAGACGTTGTTGGGCCTCCAAGTGCAGAGGTTTGTAGGACAGTAGCAAATTTCCCTCAAGTGGATGACCTAAGGTTTATCAATCCATGGGAGGCGTAGGATGAAGATGGTCTCTCTCAAGCAACGCTGCAACCAAATAACAAAGAGTCTCTTGTGTCCCCAACACACCCAATACAATGGTAAATTGTATAGGTGCACTAGTTCGGCGAAGAGTTGGTGATATAAGTGCAATATGGATGGTAGATATAGGTTTTTGTAATCTGAAAATATAAAAACAGCAAGGTAACAAATGATAAAAGTGAGCGAAAACGGTATTGCACTGCGTTGAAACGAGGCCTAGGATTCATACTTTCACTAGTGCAAGTTCTCTCAACAATAATAACATAATTGGATCATATAACAATCCCTCAACATGCGACAAAGAGTCACTCCAAAGTTACTAATAGCGGAGAACAAACGAAGAGATTATTGTAGGGTACGAAACCACCTCAAAGTTATTCTTTCTCATCAATCTATCATAGAGTTCGTACTAGAATAACACCTTAAGACACAAATCAACCAAAACCCTAATGTCACCTAGATACTCCAATGTCACCTCAAGTATCCGTGGGTATGATTATACGATATGCATCACACAATCTCAGATTCATCTATTCAACAAACACAAAGAACTTCAAAGAGTGCCCCATAGTTTCTACCAGAGAGTCAAGATGAGAACGTGTGCCAACCCCTATGCATAAGTTCACAGGGTCACGGAACTCGCAAGTTGATCACCAAAACATACATCAAGTGGATCACGTGCTATCCCATTGTCACCACAGATAAGCACATGCAAGACATACATCAAGTGTTCTCACATCCTTAATGAGTCAATCCGATAAGATAACTTCAAAGGGAAAACTCAATTCATCACAAGAGAGTAGAGGGGGAGAAACATCATAAGATCCAACTATAATAGCAAATCTCGCGATACATCAAGATCATACCACCTCAAGAACACGAGAGAGAGAGAGATCAAACACATGGCTACTGGTACATAGCCTCAGCCCCGAGGGTGGACTACTCCCTCCTCGTCATGGAGAGTGCCGGGATGATGAAGATGGCCACCGGAGAGGGATTCCCCCCTCCGGCAGGGTGCCAGAATGGTCTAGATTGGTTTTTGATGGCTACGGAGGCTTCTGGCGGCGGAACTCCCGATCTAGGTTATTTTCTGGAAGTTTTGGGTTATATAAGAGGTGTTGGAGTCGGGAACAAGTCAGGGGGGTCTCCGGGCTATCCACAAGGCGGGGAGGCGCGCCCAGGGGGTGGGCGCGCCCCCCACCCTCGTGGGCAGCCCGAGACTCTTCTGGCCCAATTCTTTTACTTCTTGGCCTTCTTCTAGTCCAAAAATAAGTTCTATGAACTTTCAGGTCAATTGGACTCCGTTTGGTTTTCCTTTTCTGCGATACTCAAAAACAACGAGAAAATAGAAACTGGCACTGGGCTCTAGTTTAATAGGTTAGTCCCAAAAATCATATAAAATAGCATATGTTGGAGACGTATCAAGCATCCCCAAGCTTAATTCCTGCTCGTCCTCGAGTAGGTAAATGATAAAAATAGAATTTTTGATGTGGAATGCAACCTAACATATTTATCAATGTAATCTTATTTATTGTGGAAAGAACATTCAGATCCATAAGATTCAAGACAAAAGTTTAATATTGACATAAAAATAATAATACTTCAAGCATACTAACTAAGCAATTATGTCTTCTCAAAATAACATGGCCAAAGAAAGTCCATCCCTACAAAATCATATAGTTTGGTCATGCTCCATTTTCGTCACACGAAAATGCCCTCATCATGCACAACCCCTATGACAAGCCAAGCAATTGTTTCACACTTTAGCAAACTCAAACTTTTTTCAACTTTCACGCAATGCATGAGCGTGAGACATGGATATAGCACTATGGGTGGAATAAAATATGATGATGGGGGTTATGTGGAGAAGGCAAACAAGGATAAAGTCTCACATCGATGCGGCTAATCAATGGGCTAGGGAGATGCCCATCAATTTATGTCAATGCAAGGAGTAGGGATTGCCATGAAACGGATGCACTAGAGCTATAAATGTATGAAAGCTCACGAAGACCTAGGGCATTTGAGGAAGCCCATTGTTGGAATATACAAGCCAAGTTCTATAATGAAAAAGTCCCACTAGTATATGAAAGTGACAAAACAAGAGACTCTCTATCATAAAGATCATGGTGCTACTTTGAAGCACAAGTGTGGAAAAAGAGGATAGTAGCATTGTCCCTTTTTATTTATTTTTTTGGGGCCTTCCTTTTTTTATTTGGCCTTTTTTGAAACAATGCTCTATTAATGATGACCATCACATTTATATTTATTTACAACTCAATGATTATAACTCGATACTAGAACAAAATATGACTCTATATCAATGCCTCCGGCGGTGTACCGGGAAGGGCAATGAATCAAGAGTGACATGTATGATAAATTATGCATGGTGGCTTTGCCACAAATACGATGTCAACTACATGATCATGCAAGGCAATATGACAATGATGATGTGTGTCATGATGAAGGGAACGGTGGAAAGTTGCATGGCAATATATCTCGGAATGGCTATGGAAATGCCATAATGGGTAGGTATGGTGGCTATTTTGAGGAAGATATAAGGAGGTTTATGTGTGAAAGAGCGTATCATATCACGGGGTTTGGATGCACCGGCAAAGTTTGCACCAACTCTTGAGGTGAAAAAGGGCAATGCACGGTACCGAAGAGGCTAGCAATGATGGAAGGGTGAGAGTGCGTATAATCCATGGACTCAACATTAGTCATAAAGAACTCACATACTTATTGCAAAAATCTACAAGTCATCAAAAACCAAGCACTACGTGCATGCTCCTAGGGGGATAGATTGGTTGGAAAAGACCATCGCCCTTCCCCGACCGCCACTCATAAGGCAATCAAAGAAACACCTCATGCTTCAAATTTGTCACACAACGGTTACCATATGTGCATGCTATGGGACTTGCAAACCTCAACACAAGTATTTCTCAAATTCACAATTACTCAACTAACACGACTCTAATATTACCATCTTCATATCTCAAAACAATTATCAAGTATCAAACATCTCATAGTATTCAATGCACTCTATATGAAAGTTTTTATTATATCCCTCTTAGATGCCTATCATATTAGGACTAAATTCATAACCAAAGAAAATTACCATGATGTTCTAAAGACTCTCAAAATGATATAGGTGAAGCATGAGAGTTCAATAATTTCTATAAAATAAAACCACCACTGTGCTCTAAAAAGATATAAGTGAAGCACTAGAGCAAATGATAAAGTACTCCTAAAGATATAAGTGAAGATCAATGAGTAGTCGAATAATTATGCAACTATGTGAAGACTCTCTAACATTTAAGAATTTCATATCTTGTTATTTTATTCAAACAGCAAGCAAAACAAAAGAAAATAAAATGACTCTCCAAGCAAAACACATATCATGTGGCGAATAAAAATATAGCTCCAAGTAAAGATACCGATGAATGAAGACGAAAGAGGGGATGCCATCTGGGGCATCCCCAAGCTTAGTCTCTTGGTTGTCCTTGAATATTACGTTGGGGTGCCTTGGGCATCCCCAAGCTTAGGCTCTTGCCACTCCTTATTCCATAGTCCATCGAATCTTTACCCAAAACTTGAAAACTTCACAACACAAAACTTAACAGAAAACTCATAAGCTCCGTTAGTATAAGAAAATAAATCACCACTTAGGTACTGTTATGAACTCATTCTAAATTCATATTGGTGTAATATCTACTGTATTCCAACTTCTCTATGGTTCATACCATCCGATACTACTCATAGATTCATCAAAATAAGCAAACAACACAATGAAAACAGAATATGTCAAAAACATAACAGTCTGTAGTAATCTATAGGTTTCGAATACTTATGTAACCCCACAAATTCTGAAATAAATTGGTGGACCTGAGGAATTTTTCTCTTAATCATCTTCAAAAAGAATCAACCTAATCGCACTCTCCAGTAAAAAAATGGCAGCTAATCTCGTGAGCGCTAAAGTTTCTGTTTTTTACAGCAAGATCACAAAGACTTCACCCAAGTCTTCCCAAAGGTTCTAATTGGAAAAGACACTAATTAAAACTTAAAAGCACATCTAAACAGAGGCTAGATGAATTATTTATTACTAAACAGGAGCAAAAAGCAAAGAACAAAAATAAAATTGGGTTGCCTCCCAACAAGCGCTATCGTTTAACGCCCCTAGCTAGGCATCTTCTATTTGTTTTCTTGTCTTTATGTAATTGGAAATATAAGCATTTTCAATGCAATTCACCGCACAATACATATAAATTTCCTCTAGATCAAAATCAAGAAATTTATCAAGGGAAAATTCTGGAATATCCTTAGTTATACGTTTCATTTCTTCATAACCCAGAAGCAAACTAAGTTCACTATGATGCACAAGGGAAATCAAGTCATCACAATTTTTGGACACGATTCGATCATGAAACAATTTTCATTGGATATTTAAATGACCACGTTCATTGCAAAGTTCACAAGGATGGCTAAGAAAATTTAAATTTTCAGCACAAACATCTAGCCTTTCTTGCAACCATTTAGTTTCTAAATACTTATGCCTCTTGCAAAATCTATCTTCCCTATTTGGTGTGTACTTGCAAACTCTATGCACTCCATAAAAATTGACATGCTTATAAGATACATTTTCATCATGACTAGTGCAATCATCATTAGTACCATGGATATTTAAGGAATTCATACTAACAACATTGCAATCATGCTCATCATTCAAATATTTAGTGCCAAACATTCTAATGCATTATTCTTCTAACACTTTGGCACAATTATCGGAATCCTTATTTTCATGAAAGACATTAAAAATATGAAGCATATGAGGTACCCTTAATTCCATTTTTTAGTTTCCTTTTATAGACTAAACTAGTGATAAAACAAGAAACAAAAAGATTCGATTGCAAGATCTAAAGATATACCTTCAAGCACTAACCTCCCCGGCAACGGCGCCAGAAAAGAGCTTGATGTCTACTACACAACCTTCTTCTAGTAAACGTTGTTGGGCCTCCAAGTGCAGAGGTTTGTAGGACAGTAGCAAATTTCCCTCAAGTGGATGACATAAGGTTTATCAATCCGTGGGAGGCGTAGGATGAAGATGGTCTCTCTCAAGCAACCCTGCAACCAAATAACAAAGAGTCTCTTGTGTCCCCAACCCACCCAATACAATGGTAAATTGTATAGGTGCACTAGTTCGGCGAAGAGATGGTGATACAAGTGCAATATGGATGGTAGATATAGATTTTTATAATCTGAAAATATAAAAACAGCAAGGTAACAAATGATAAAAGTGAGCGAAAACATTATTGCAATGCGTTGAAACAAGGCCTAGGGTTCATACTTTCACTAGTGCAAGTTATCTCAACAATAATAACATAGTTGGATCATATAACAATCCCTCAACATGCAACAAAGAGTCATTCCAAAGTCACTAATAGCGGAGAACAAACGAAGAGATTATTGTAGGGTACGAAACCACCTCAAAGTTATTCTTTCTGATCAATCTATCATAGAGTTTGTACTAGAATAACACCTTAAGACACAAAATCAACCAAAACCCTAATGTCACCTAGATACTCCAATGTCACCTCATGTATCCGTGGGTATGATTATACGATATGCATCACACAATCTCAGATTCATCAATTCAACCAACACAAAGAACTTCAAAGAGTGCCCCAAAGTTTCTACCGGAGAGTCAAGACGAAAACGAGTGCCAACCCCTATGCATAAGTTCACGAGGTCACGGAACTCGTAACTTGATCACCAAAACATACATCAAGTGGATCACATGCTATCCCATTGTCACCACAAATAAGCAAATGCAAGACATACATCAAGTGTTCTTAAACCCTTAAAGACTCAATCCGATAAGATAACTTCAAAGGGAAAACTCAATTCATCACAAGAGAGTAGAGGGGGAGAAACATCATAAGATCCAACTATAATAGCAAAGCTCGCGATACATCAAGATCGTACCACCTCAAGAACACGAGAGAGAGAGAGAGATCAAACACATAGCTACTGGTACATACCCTCAGCCCCGAGGGTGGACTACTCCCTCCTCGTCATGGAGAGTGTCGCGATGATGAAGATGGCCACCGGAGAGGGATTCCCCCCTCCGGTAGGGTGCCGGAATGGGTCTCGATTGGTTTTCGGTGGCTATGGAGGCTTCTTGCGACTAAACTCCCGATCTAGGTTATTTTCTAGGAGTTTTGGGTTATATAAGATGTGTTGGAGCCGGGAACAAGACAGGGGGTCTCCGGGCTGTCCACGAGGCAGGGAGGCGCGGCCCCCACCCTCGTGGGCAGCCTGAGACTCTTCTGGCCCGATTCTTTTACTTTCTGGCCTTCTTCTGGTAAAAAAATAAGTTCCGTGAAGTTTCTGGTCAATTGGATTCCGTTTGGTTTTCCTTTTCTACGATACTCAAAAACAACGAAAAAACATAAACTAGCATTGGGCTCTAGGTTAATAGGTTAGTTCCAAAAATCATATAAAATAGCATATAAATGCATATAAAACATCCAAAGTTGATAATATAATAGCATGGAATAATCAAAAATTATAGATACATTGGAGACGTATCACCCCGTCTCAAGGACTTGCGGCAAGGGCTAAGAATGCCCGGCCACGCCTCGTAGTTATCTCACGGGCACTCTCCAGGTCAACCTGACTCCTCATCACTCGCAATTAAGCTCGCGCGGGTACCCCTCAGGGCCGGCCCGTCTTTAGTAACAAGGTTCAGTGTAAAGTCATAGCAATCATAGTAACTGTGTGTCTAACACCAGGGGGAACCCTGAGGAACAACCCTTGATGGATTCCACTCGATGTAATCATCAAGGTGAACGTAACAGGAGCCACCCTCGAGGTTCACTCTTGAGGGGTTGCACGACAGAGTCGTATCGGAAGTTGTTAAGGAGGAAATCACCCACGATGACCACGACCGAATAGCTACACTACAGAGATCTCATCAGAAGTGATGTATGAGGTGCCACCCTTGGCACTCGATAGTAACTCCGTAGAGTCGTACAACTAGGGGGATGATGTGCAGTGTCGGTGCTTGGACGTCGGTCGCGTTGATCGAGTCATCAATGATGAAGCAGGGGCAACAGGGACAAGGTGGGAGTCACTGATGGATCACTAACCAACCTATATTAAGAAGTTTAGAGTAAGCAGGTAAGGTACAATGAGGAGGCTACAAAAGCAGGCTATGCATTAGAATAGGAGAAACAATAAAAGTAGCAAAATCTAATGCAAGCATGAGAGAATGGAATGGGCGATATCGGGATGATCAAAGGGGGGGCTTGCCTGGTTGCTCAGACGAGAAGGAGGGGTCGTCGATGATGTAGTCGATCATAGCGGCATCGGCAGCCGTCACGGGGTCTACCAAAGAGAAGAGGGGGAAGAATCAATAAATACATAGCAAGCAAGTGCATAACAGGACAACGGGCAGAGGTAGACATGTTCTAACGCGGTGCTACACGTTATCGGCGAAGGGGATAACATCCGGGAATACTTTCCCGAAGTTTGACATTTTCGGACATACGGACCGGAGGGGAAAGGTTGCATGTTCGCTAAGCTAGGGACACGTGACAGATGAACGGAGAGCGTATTCGGATTCGTTGGATTTTTCTGAGCAACTTTCATGTAGAAAACATTTCCATACGAGTTACGGATCATTTTCTATTAATTTTCAAAGATTTAAACATTTTTGAAAATTCCTTGAATTATTTTTATTCCCGAAAATCTCCAGAAAAGGCTGGGTGCACCCGGAGTGCACCAGAGGCTCACCATTGGGGCCCAGTTGTCATTGAGACATTTATTTTAAAACAGCGGGTTAATCATTTTTGTTAGCAGTGGGGGCCCAGTGGTCAGTGTGCGTTAGTGGGGTTAATTAGCAGAGTGATTAGCGCTAAAGGCAAAGCCACGTTGGCGGCTAATGGCGGCGATGGCAGAATGCGGCGGCGACGGCCGTTCAGTCGACTCCGGCGATGGGAGGGCGCGTCGCTGGGCCCGTTGGAAAGCTGCCGAAGCGGCGCTTCCAATGGTGGTGTCGGCTGGCGCCAGGGAGGACTCTAGCGGCGGCGGCTACCTAAAGCGGCGGCGGAGGTTGCGGCCATGGAGAGGCTGGGGCTAGCAGCGGGCTTCGTGAGCTCAGCGGCCGCGGGGCGCGGTAGGGGCGGCAGCAGCGAGGAGCAAAAGTGTGGACGGAGGGTAGTACTGGAGCGGCATGCAGCAGCAATATCGGGCAGCGGTGGGCGCGGGCGCGGCCGACGGTGCTCTTCGGCGAGCAACGGAGCGGCTCACTTCGGCGAAGCTGGCGGGCCCAGGCAGCGAACGGCCCTACGGGCATGTGCGAGGGTTGGCCGGAGCGAAGGCTGATGAAGCTATGTACCTAGGGTATGGTCATGGATCTGTCCAAGATACCCTCCCCAAGGACATCTCTAAAAGTATCAGAAGCATTCAAAGAAAAATCATCATCCACTCAACCATGAAGTTATGTTCCACTCGACAGTCTTGAAGACACTCGACCGTATGGACAATCACTCGACTACCAGAAGATCTAGAGCCACTCCACTCTGCAACGGTCGGGAATTAAGGCATAGCTTTAATGGTCATTATGTATCTTTATTGCAGGCGTTACCAGTAACGTCCCCATCTTTATGTACCTTAAACCCTTTGTAACTGAGGGCGGGAGGGGTCTGGCGAACTCTATATAAGCCACCCCCTCCTCAGGGACAAGGGTTCGCACCCCCTGTAACTCACATGCATATAATCCAGTCGACCGCCTCCGGGCTCCGAGACGTAGGGTTATTACTTCCTCCGAGAAGGGCCTGAACTCGTAAACCTCGCGTGTACAACTCCTCCATAGCTGAGATCTTGCCTCTACATTCCTACCCCCCTATTCTACTGTCAGACCTAGAACCACGACAGTTGGCGCCCACCGTGGGGCAGGTGTCTTAGCGACTTGTTGGAGAACTTGTGATTTTTCCAATCCCCATCAACATGGTTTCAGGCAGAGGTTTGGCCAAGGGCCACGAGATCCGTCTCAGTGCACTCGTATTCATCACCGACGACTCCGCTTGGCTCTAGGAAGCGCCACTCGACGTCGAGGCGCTCCCCGTCCGCGGGGCAACGCACTTTCGCGCGTGCGTCCGTGGCATCCTCCTACGGCAGCCGTCGATTTAGTATCGGTCGGCTCCCGTGCCGACCTCCATCCCTGCAGCCCGCTGGGGCAAATGTTATGGTCGGTCGAGGCTTCAGGGGTGGGTGAGGCACGCGGTGGCTCGCCAGTCAGCCACCCCCCAGGTCGCGGAAATCGAGCCCGACGAAACTCTCTACAGCATGTTTGACCTGTCGACTGGCTCCGTAGAGACTGCATCCGAGTGCGATAGCAGCGACCCTGCGGCAGAAGTTTTGATGGTCAATGGACCACGTAGTCCTCCTGGCTTCACCCGTGAGGACAGAGGCGATGGTGGCGGTGATCCGTCGCGTGTCCATGAAGAGTACCGACCTGAACCCCTTTCTTCACAGAGGAGGGAGGAACTTCGCCGCCGGAACATGGATGCACTTCACACTCCTATCGTTGGAGAAACCCCTGAGGCCCAGGCCTTGGAGGAGGCACGCCTGGCCAACTTGGCTGAGCGCACTCGACTGGAGAACCTCCAGCGTGCACTCGACGAGCGTGCTCGGCAGCGTGCTCCCGAATCCAGACGACGTCAACTTTTTCCACCTCTGACTCAGGTATACCGAACTCCAATCCAGAATCTCGCAGCTGCGGCCTGAATAGCGGAGTCAATCCAACCTTCCCAGTCAGAAGCTGGTCGAGGTCTGGTGCAGATCCGGGCTTTGCTCCGTGCGGTGGGAGAGCAGAATACAGCAGCATCTCAGTCGCGGAATAGGATCCATAGCAGATCTGTGGTTGCAGACACAGTCCAGTCGGCTCATAGCCCGAGATCGCCCCCGAGGCGTGAAGAGCGTGAAGACTGGCGAGATCAGTACAGAAACCATGGGCAGTATGATCACCGACTCGATCACGATGATCATCGTCGAGTGCCCACGCCTCCCCCAAGGAGTGGGTCATACGTGCCTCGGCAGCAAGATGACAAACGTCCTCACAGTGGTGGGCGAAGGATTCCAGTCGACCCGAGGGAGCCGGGCTTTGATGCGAGATCTATTCTTGTTCAGGGTCTGGCTGACAGAACCGAGCTCACAGAGAAGGTCATGACAGAGATTTCCCAACCTGCAATAGGGTACATGTCTCAGGTCCAGAGTTTTCAGTAGAGCCATCAGGGCTGCGGTGATTCCTCCCAACTTTAGGTTGGCGACTGGAGTTAGTAAGTTCGCTGGCGAGTCCAAGCCTGACACTGGGCTTGAGGATTACCGAGTGGCTGTACAAATTGGTGGTGGCAATGATGAAGTGGCCATGAAGCATCTTCCTTTGATGTTAGAGGGCTCGGCCAGAGCGTGGCTAAATCAGTTGGCGCCTGGTAGTATTTATACTTGGGAAGATCTTGCTCGAGTGTTTGTCAGAACATTTGAAGGTACTTGCAAACGGCCGGCAGGGCTGACAGAATTGTAGTGTTGCGTTTAGAAACCGAATGAAACTTTGAGAGATTATATCCAGAGATGGATCACGTTGCACCACACAGTGGAGAACGTGTCAGATCACCAAGCGATTTGTGCCTTCAAGGAAGGCGTTAAATATCGGGAGTTGAATCTGAAATTCGGTCGGACAGGAGATATGACTCTGACTCGGATGATGGAGATTGCCACCAAGTACGCCAATGGTGAAGAAGAAGACCGACTCCGGAGCGGCAAGCACAAAACAGTCGCTCAAGAAACCGGAGGAGGGAACTCCAGTCGGAAGCAGAAGCGCAAGGCCGAGCTAGCCGCTCTTGGTGAAGCCTTAGCCGTGACTCAAGGAAAGTTCAAAGGGAAACCCAAAGGGCCGTGGAACCCCAAGAAAGTAAAAGATCAAGAAGGAAATGATGTGCTAGATTTACCATGCCACATTCACACCAAAAAAGATGAAGAGGGTAATTTCATTTACCCGAAGTATACCACTCGACAATGTCGACTCCTAATCCAGCAATTTCGAGAGAAACAACCCAAGGAAAAGGAGAAGGAAGCGGACAAAGTTGAGGATGATGAGGAGGAGGACGATGGTTACCCCCACGTCAATTCCACTCTGATGATTTTAGCTGATGCTGAGAGTAAGAGTTGACTGAAAGTCATCAACAGAGAAGTGAACATGGTCGCTCCGGTGACACCCAGTTATTTGAAGTGGTCTCAGACTGCCATTACATTCGACCAGTCCGATCACCCGGCACATATAGCACCCCTCGGAGGCAAGCGCTGGTGGTCGACCAAGTAGTCGAAGGCACTCGATTGACTAAGGTTCTGATGGATGGTGGCAGTGGTCTGAATAATACTTATGCAGAGACGTTGAAAGGAATGGGCATTCCGATGTCCAGACTCAGTGAAAGCAATATGAGTTTCCATGGAGTCATTCCTGGCAAGAAGGCTGCATCACTCGGCCAGATCGCCCTTGATGTAGTGTTCGGTGATTCCAAGAATTACCGCAAAGAAAAGTTGACATTTGAAGTTGTGGATTTCCAGAGTGCTTATCATGCCATTCTGGGCAGGCCAGCTTATGCACGTTTTATGGCTAGACCATGTTATGTGTACCTCAAATTGAAGATGCCTGGTCCTAAAGGGGTGATCACCATCACTGGCAGTCAGAAGAAGGCAGAAGAGTGCTTCCAGAAAGGCTCAAAGATCGCCGATGCACAGATGGCAGCAGTGGAGTTACAGGAGTATCAAAAAAATGCAGATCCAAGTGATTTGTTACAAGCTAAGAAGCCTGCCACAGATTCAACATTCCAGTTGTCTGGTGAAATGAAGTCGATTCACATTCACCCGACAGATCCCAATGCTGCTCCGACTCACATTTCTACAACACTCGGCTCCAAATAGGAAGAAGCGCTCATCCAGTTCCTCCGTGAGAACTGGGACATCTTTGCATGGAAACCCTCTGACATGCCAGGTGTTCCCAGGGACTGGCTGAGCATCGTTTGCGAGTCGACCCAAAAGTGAAACGAGTAAAAGAGCATCTTCGACGGTCTGCCGTACAGAAGAGGAAGGCAATCGGTGAAGAAGTGACTCGGCTTCTGGCAGCTGAGTTTATCTGTCGGATTTCGGGTTCCGGCAGACCCTTAAGGTTCGAACACTGGGGTGCGCGCGGAGATTACGCCTTCTACCTCCCCGCCTTGCAAAGATCTAAACTACTAAAAGAACTGCACAAGGGACACAAGATTTATACTGGTTCGGGCCACCGTTGTGGTGTAATACCCTACTCCAGTGTGTGGTTGGTGGGTTGCCTCCTTGGGCTGATGATGATGAACAATACAAGGAAGAACAGCCTCGCGAGGGTCTGTTCTTGGCTGGGGTGATGAACTGCTAGGAGGAGTTCAGCCACCTTTCTCTCTCTCTCTTACTCTGCTTCCTACCGATCGAACGAACAGAACCGAACCGAACCCCCTGCTATGTGGGTGGCTGGTCCTATTTATAGAGGCCCTGGTCCTCTTCCTAAATATTGAGCGGGAAGGGAGCCAACAATGGCGGGCTAATTTGAAGGGGGACAGCAAGTATCAACTATCCTGACAAAAGCAGTCTTTGCCTGCGCAAAGCTCTGGTGATGACGCCGTCCTGGGCTCCACGATGACCTCTGTCTCGTAGTCCTCCTGGTCTTGGTCTCGTTGCACCGAAATGGCAACCTTTGCCTGATGCCTCGGTACTCCGCGGCTGCGCTTGCCCCCTTTGCACCAAAGAGGAAAGAAGGACGCTGCGTGCGCTGGCGCCCGCCTGGCGCCCTGAGTCGTCATGGCTTGCGTCACGGGCACCTCGCGAGGTACCCCGCCTTGATCTCTCCGCCTCCTCGCGAGCCAGCCTGATGAGGCCATGCCTGAGGAAGCTCCGTGTCGTCCGCCTCGCGAGGCTTGGCCCCTCGCGAGGGTCTTGAGTCTTGTGTTGATGAAGATGGGCCGTGCTGGGCCTCCTTTGAGCCACGCCGCAAGCAGGCAAGTCTGGGGACCCCCGTTCCCAGAACGCGGACAGTAGCCCCCGGGCCCAAGGCGCGCCCGGACTTGGCCGTGCCGAGAGGCAAAAGGGTAAGGGCGAAGCGCCACGGGCCCTAACAGCCTGCGGCCTTGGGCGTCGCGTGGCGGTTGATGGGACGTGGGCGGCACTGTTCCCCCCACGCCCCCTTATTCTGCGCCCTGCTAGGCGGACTTGTAGTTGCACACAGCCGCTCCCCTTCCTGTTGCTCGAGCGTCTCCTGTTCTTCCTTCCTTCGAACGCCTGCTCCCGCCTCCAATCCAATCTCGAATCTTCCCCATCCTTCCCATCGCCATGACTCCGACGAGGAAGGAGAGAGGGGAGAACCCATGCCTCCGTCTTGTGCGCCGCCATCGGTGGCCCCCGCCGTCGGCCAGTCGACCGTACTCAATCAAGAGTGCCTGGGCAGGGACAGCTTGGCTCTGGCCACCGTCTTCAATGAGTGCGGGAGGATGACGGCCTGGCCCACGTCCCACTTCTCCATCGACAGGATAGCAACCGAGGTCCCATGTTTTACCGACGCCTTGTGGGCGGGTCTGGTTCCCCCCTTCTCTGATTTCTTCAATGCCGCGCTCTCTCATTATCAGATCCACATGATGCATCTAAGTCCTGAGTCCATCACCCTCCTTTCGGTCTTCGCCTTCATTTGCGAAGCCATGGTGGGCATCCCTCCTTCGGTTGCCTTGCTGCGCCACTTCTTCTCGCTGCACCTTGTCAACCCTTCGCAATGCTGGGCGTGCGTGAGCTTTGCTGCTGAGCCTGAGACCGAGGCCTCTGGGATTGACTTCAAACTCCCCCTGCCCGCGGTTGGGTTCCCCGAGCGGTGGTTGTATGTGGACGCAGGGGTGCCCAGCCCCCTGCTATCGGAGCCGACCTCGCCTGCTGACCCCAATTCAGGTTGGGGCCAGGAGACGCTCAAGAGCCCCCGGCTCGTCTTTGTCTGGAGCCGGTTCGCGCTCCTCAGGAAGCTCGGCGTGACAGCGCCCAAGGTGGTGAAGGAGTTTCTGTTATGCCGTGTTGCTCCCCTTCAACGCCACTCTCGCCGGATGTGGGCCTTCCGTGGGCGCGAGGATAGCATGAGGCTCCAGGAAGAGGACCTGGCTCCCGCGGTGCTGAAGTCGACGCTCTTGACCTTGGCCGGGGACCCCCATCCCGGCAACGTCCGGCAGGGAGGGGTCTTGCTGTATCTCTGCTAGAGCAGGGCTGACTTCGTGAAGCAGATGCCCGTCTTTGATGAGTGGGGGCTGCGCCCCGCCGGCCTCCAGGGACCTCGCGAGAATCCAATGGTGGTGACTGCCCTTCCAATCGGCCAAGGCGACTCCTCCTCAAGTGGCGGAGCAGGGAGGCAGGAGGCGCCGGAGGCCGAGGGGGCTCCTGATGAGGTGGCAGCGCCGGGTGATGCTCGCGAGGCGACAGCTCCTGGGACCCGTGCCGCTGCGGCTGAAGGTGGCAAGCAGCCGCTCCCAGCGCTTGGGGCTGAGGCCTTGGAGGCCCTAGCCGCGTCTTCTGGCGAGGTGATGGACGGCACGCGCCAGGCAGGCGCCCCTGACGCGGATCGCTCTGATGCTCCGTCCTCGCCGCAGGTTGATCCTTGCGCTCTTCTCTTGGGCCGCTTCCGCGTGGACTTTGAGGCCCTCCGGAGGAAAAGGGAGGCCCTGGGTGACGACTTCCCTTGTCGTGTGCTGAAGCGTAGGAAGTACTTCGCCACTGACAAGTAAGTCTTCTTCCTCTCTGGCTCCTGATCCTCTTGTTGCTTTCACTGACCCTTACTCCGCAGGCCCCTTCCGGCCGAGCTCGCAGAAGTAGCAGAGGTGCCGCCTCCTTTGGCTTCGCCCCCTCTACCGTCCTCAAATGCTCCGAGCAGCTCTGCCCTTGTGGTGAGGGCGTCTGAAGGGGTGGACCATCCCGAGGTGCATCGCGGCCCTTCATTCCCCGCGATTTTCCTTCGTGGGCCCTCTCGGGGAATATCCAGTCTGCCGTGGGCTTCTCGTCTGGTCGTGGACTGCGACTGGTTGAGGCGCCTCCTGCGCCCTTCATCTGGAGACGGGCTGGCTCCAGGCCGGGCTTCTGGTGCGGCGCGCCCGTCCGTCGCGAGGGCGCCAGCCCCCAGCCCCCTGCCCGGAGGAGGAACGATGATTCGTGGCCCCCGGCGCTTGCTTGGGGCGGATGATGGTGTGGAAGACGTGCTTGAGCGTGCCCGGTGTTGGGGAATGTAGCAGAAATTCAAAATTTTCCTACGTGTCACCAAGATCTATCTATGAAGAAACCAGCAACGAGGGGAAGGAGAGTGCATCTACATACCCTTGTAGATCGCTAAGCGGAAGCGTTCAAGAGAACGGGGTTGAAGGAGTCGTACTCGTCGTGATCCAAATCACCGGAGATCCTAGTGCCGAACGGACGGCACCTCCGCGTTCAACACACGTACAGCCCGGTGACGTCTCCCACGCCTTGATCCAGCAAGGAGAGAGGGAGAGGTTGAGGAAGACTCCATCCAGCAGCAGCACAACGGCGTGGTGGTGATGGAGGAGCGTGGCAATCCTGCAGGGCTTCACCAAGCACTTGCGGGAGAGGAGGAGGTGTCACGGGAGGGAGGGAGGCGCCAGGGCTTCAGGTATCGATGCCCTCCCTCCCCTCCACTATATATAGGGGCAAGGGAGAGGGGGGAGGCGCAGCCTTGCCCCTTCCTCCAAGGAAGGGGTGCGGCCAAGAGGGGGGGGAGGAGTCCATCCTCCCCAAGGCACCTCGGAGGTGCCTTCCCCCTTGAGGACTCTTCCCTCCCCAAGTTTCCTTGGCGCATGGGCCTCTTGGGGCTGGTGCCCTTGGCCCATATAGGCCAAGGCGCACCCCCTACAGCCCATGTGGCCCCCCGGGGCAGGTGGACCCCCCCGGTGGACCCCCGGACCCCTTTCGGCACTCCCGGTACAATACCGATAAAGTGCGAAACTTTTCCGGCGACCAAAACAGGACTTCCCATATATAAATCTTTACCTCCGGACCATTCCGAAACTCCTCGTGACGTCCGGGATCTCATCCGGGACTCCGAACAACATTCGGTAACCACATACAAACTTCCTTTATAACCCTAGCATCATCGAACCTTAAGTGTGTAGACCCTACGGGTTCGGGAATCATGCAGACATGACCGAGACGTTCTCCGGTCAATAACCAACAGCGGGATCTGGATACCCATGTTGGCTCCCACATGTTCCACGATGATCTCATCGGATGAACCACGATGTCAAGGACTCAATCGATCCCGTATACAATTCCCTTTGTCTAACGGTATTGTACTTGCCCGAGATTCGCTCGTCGGTATACCGATACCTTGTTCAATCTCGTTACCGGCAAGTCTCTTTACTCGTTCCGTAACACATCATCCCGTGATCAAACCCTTGGTCACATTGTGCACATTATGATGATGTCCTACCGAGTGGGCCCAGAGATACCTCTCCGTTTACACGGAGTGACAAATCCCAGTCTCGATTTGTGCCAACCCAACAGACACTTTCGGAGATACCTGTAATGCACCTTTATAGCCACCCAGTTACGTTGTGACGTTTGGTACACCCAAAGCATTCCTACGGTATCCGGGAGTTGCACAATCTCATGGTCTAAGGAAAAGATACTTGACATTAGAAAAGCTTTAGCATACGAACTACACGATCTTTGTGCTAGGCTTAGGATTGGGTCTTGTCCATCACATCATTCTCCTAATGATGTGATCCCATTATCAACGACATCCAATGTCCATAGCCAGGAAACCATGACTATCTGTTGATCACAACAAGCTAGTTAACTAGAGGCTCACTAGGGACATATTGTGGTCTATGTATTCACATGTGTATTACGATTTTCGGATAATACAGTTATAGCATGAATAAAAGACTATTATCATGAACAAAGAAATATAATAATAACACTTTTATTATTGCCTCTAGGGCATATTTCCAACAGTCTCCCACTTGCACTAGAGTCAATAATCTAGTTCACATCACCATGTGATTAACACTGACAGGTCACATCACCATGTGACCAACATCCAAAGAGTTTACTAGTGTCATTAAACTAGTTCGCATCATCATGTGATTAAGACTCAATGAGTTCTGGGGTTTGATCATGTTCTACTTGTGAGAGAGGTTTTAGTCAACGGATCTGTAACATTCAGATCCATATGTACTTCGCAAATTTCTAGGTCATATTGTAAATGCTGCTTCCACGCTCCACTTGGAGCTATTCCAAATGGTTGCTCCACTATACGTATTCGGTTTGCTACTCAGAGTCATTCGGATAGGTGTTAAAGCTTGCATCAACGTAACCCTTTACGCCGAACTCTTTATCACCTCCATAATCGAGAAACATATCCTTATTCCGCTAAGGATAACTTTGACTGCTATCTGATGATCCACTCCTTGATCACCTTTGTACTCTCTTGCCAGACATGTGGCAAGGCACACATCAGGTGCGGTACTTAGCATAGCATACTGTAGAGCCTACGTCTAAATCATAGGGGACGACCTTCGTCCTTTCTCTCTTTTCTGCCGAGGTCGAGCTTTAAGTCTTAACTTCGTACCTTACAACTCAGGCAAGAACTTCTTCTTTGACTGATCCATCTTGAACACCTTCAAGATCATGTCAAGGTATGTGCTCATTTGAAAGTATTATTAAGCATTTTGATCTATCCTTATAGATCTTGATGCTCAATGTTCAAGTAGCTTAATCCAGGTTTTCTATTGAAAAACACCTTTCAAATAACCCTATATGCTTTGTAGAAAATCATTTCTGATCATCAACATGTCAACAACATATACTCATCAGAAATTCTATAGTGCTCCCACTCACTTCTTTGGAAATACAAGTTTCTCATAAACTTTGTATAAACCCAAAATCTTTGATCATCTTATCAAAGTGCACATTCCAACTTCGAGATGCTTACTCCAGTCCATGGAAGGATCGCTAGAGCTAGCATACCTTTTAGCATCCTTAGGATCGACAAAACCTTTCTGATTGTATTACATACAACCTTTCCTTATGAAAACTGGTAAGGAAACTCGTTTTGACATCCATCTGCCAGATTTCATAAATGCAGCTAATGCTAACATGAATCCGACGGACTTAAGCATCGCTACGGATGAGAAAATCTCATCGTAGTCAACTCCTTGAACTTGTGAAAAAACTCTTCGCCACAAGTCGAGCTTCATAGACGGTGACATTACCGTCCACGTCCGTCTTCTTCTTAAAGATCCATTTATCTTAATGGCTTGCCGATCATTGGGCAAGTCCACCAAAGTCCATGCTTTGTTCTGATACATGGATCCTATCTCGGATTTCATGGTTTCTTAACCATTTGTCGGAATTTGGGCCCACCATCGCTTCTCCATAGTTCATAGGTCCATTATTGTCTAGCAACATGACCTTCAAGACAGGATTACTGTACCACTCTGAAGTAGTACGTATCCTTGTCACCCTACGAGGTACGGCAGTGACTTGATCCGAAACTTCATGATCACTATCATAAGCTTCTACTTCAATTGGTGTAGGTGCCACATGAACAACTTCCTGTGCCCTGATACACACTGGTTGAAGTGATGGTTCAATAACCATATCAAGTCTCCACCATCCTCCCACTCAACTCTTTCGAGAGAAACCTTTCCTCGAGAAAGGACCCGATTCAAGAAACAATCCATATTGCTTTCGGATCTGAATTAGGAGGTATACCCAACTGTTTTGGGTGTCCTATGAAGATGCATTTTATCCGCTTTGAGTTCGAGCTTATCAATCCTGAAACTTTTTCACATAAGCGTCGCAGCCCCAAACCTTTAAGAAACGACAACTTAGGTTTCTCTAAACCATAATTCATACGGTGTCATCTCAACGGAATTACGTGGTGCCCTATTTAAAGTGAATGTGGTTGTCTCTAATGCCTAACCCATGAACAATAGTGGTAATTCGATAAGAGACATCATGGTACGCACCATATCCAATAGGGTGCAACTATGATGTTCGGACACACCATCACACTATGGTGTTCCAGGCGGTATTAATTGTAAAACAATTTCCACAATGTCTTAATTGCGTGCCAAAGCTCATAACTCAGATACTCATCTCTATGATCATATCATAGACATTTTATCCTCTTGCCACGACGATCTTCAACTTCACTCTGAAATTACTTGAACCATTCAATAATTCAGACTTGTGTTTCATCAAGTAAATATACTCAACATCTACTCAAATCATCTATGAAGTAAGAACATAACGATATTCACTGCATGTCTCAGCACTCATTGGACTGCACACCTCAAAATGTGTTACTTCCAACAAGTTGCTATCTTGTTCCATCTTACTGAAAACGAGGCTTCTCAGTCATCTTGCCCATGTGGTATGATTTGCATATCTCAAGTGATTCAAAATCAAGTGAGTCCAAACAATCCATCTGCATGGAGTTTCTTCATGCGTATACACCAATAGACATGGTTTGCATGTCTCAAACTTTTCAAAAAATGAGTGAGTCCAAAGATCCATCAACATGGAGCTTCTACATGCATTTTATACCAATATGACTTACATGGCAGTGCCACAAGTAGGTGGTACTATCATTACTATCTCATATCTTTTGGCATGAAAATGTGTATCACTACTATCGAGATTCAATAAACCATTCCTTTAGGTGCAAGACCACTGAAGGTATTATTCAAATAAATAGAGTAACCATTATTCTCCTTAAATGAATAACCGTATTGCGATAGACATAATCCAATCATGTCTATGCTCAACGCAAACACCAAATGACAATTATTCAGGTTTAATACTAATCTTGATGGTAGAGGGAGCGTGCGATGTTTGATCACATCAAACTTGGAAACACTTCCAACACATATCGTCAGCTCACCTTTAGCTAGTCTCCGTTTATTCCGTAGCTCTTATTTCAAGTTACTAACACTTAGCAACCGAACCGGTATCTAATACCCTGGTGCTACTAGGAGTACTAGTAAAGTACACATTAACATAATGTATATCCAATATACTTCTATCGACCTTGCCAGCCTTCTCATCTACCAAGTATCTAGGGTAATTCTGCTCCAGTGGTTGTTCCCCTTATTACAGAAGCACTTAGTCTCCGGTTTGGGTTCAACCTTGGGTTTCTTCACTAGAGCAGCAGCTAATTTGCCGTTTCATGAAGTATCCCTTCTTGCCCTTGCCCTTCTTGAAACTAGTGGTTTCACCAACCATCAACAATTGATGCTCCTTCTTGATTTCTACTTTCGCGATGTCAAACAACGCGAATACCTCAAGGATCATCATCTCTATCCTTGATATGTTATAGTTCATCACGAAGCTCTAGCAGCTTGGTGGCAATGACTTTGGGGAAACATCACTATCTCATCTGGAAGATCAACTCCCACTCGATTCAAGTGATTGTTGCACTCAGACAATCTGAGCACAAGCTCAACGATTGAGCTTTTCTCCCTGAGTTTGCAGGCTAAGAAAATCGTCGGAGGTCTTATACCTCTTGACATGGGCACGAGCCTGAAATCCTAATTTCAGCCCTCGAAACATCTCATATGTTCCGCGATGTTTCGAAAAACATCTTTGGTGCCTCTACTTAAGCCATTTAACTGAACTATCACGTAGTTATCAAAACGTGTATGTCCGATGTTCGCAACATCCACAGACGACGTTTGGGGTTCAGCACACTGAGCGGTGCATTAAGGACATAAGCTTTCTACTGTCCGCATAATCGCTACTATCAACTTTCAACTATATTTTCTCTAGGAACATATCTAAAAAGTGGAACTAAAGCGCGAGCTTACGACATAATTTGCAAAGATCTTTTGACTATGTTCAGGATAATTAAGTTCATCTTATGAACTCCCACTCAGATAGACATCCCTCTGGTCATCTAAGTGATTACATGATCCGAGTCAACTAGGCCGTGTCCGATCATCACGTGAGACGGACTAGTCATCATCGGTGAACATCTTCATGTTGATCGTATCTACTATACGACTCATGCTCGACCTTTCGGTCTCCGTGTTCCGAGGCCATGTCTGTACATGCTAAGCTCGTCAAGTTAACCCTAAGTGTATTGCATGTGTAAATCTGTCTTACACCCGTTGTATGTGAACGTAAGGATCTATCACACCCGATCATCACGTGGTGCTTCGAAACGACGAACTGTAGCAACGGTGCACAGTTAGGGGAGAACACTTCTTGAAATTGTTGTAAGGGATCATCTTATTTACTACCGTCGTTCTAAGTAAACAAGATGCATAAACATGATAAACATCACATGCAATCAAATAGTGACATGATATGGCCAATATCATTTTGCTCCTTTTGATCTCCATCTTCGGGGCTCCATGATCATCATCGTCACCGGCATGACACCATGATCTCCATCATCATGATCTCCATCATCGTGTCTTCATGAAGTTGTCTCGCCAACTATTACTTCTACTACTATGGCTACCGGTTAGCAAATAAAGTAAAGTAATTACATGGAGTTGTTCAATGACACGCAGGTCATACAATAAATTTAAGACAACTCCTATGGCTCCTGCCGGTTGTCATACTCATCGACATGCAAGTCGTGAATCCTATTACAAGAACATGATCAATCTCATACATCACATATCATTCATCACATTCTTCTTGGCCATATCACATCACAAAGCATACCCTGCAAAAACAAGTTATACGTCCTCTAATTGTTGTTTGCATGTTTTACATGGCTGCTATGGGTTTCTAGCAAGAACGTTTCTTACCTACGCAAAACCACAACGTGATATGCCAATTGCTATTTACCATTCATAAGGACCCTTTTCATCGAATCTGTTCCGACTAAAGTGGACGAGACTGGCACCCGCTAGCCACCTTATGCACCAAGTGCATGTCATTCGGTGGAACCTGTCTCACGTAAGAGTACGTGTAAGGTCGGTCCGGGCCGCTTCATCCCACAATACCATCGAAACAAGATTGGACTAGTAACGGTAAGCATATTGAACAACATCAACGCCCACAACTACTTTGTGTTCTACTCGTGCAAAGAATCTACGCAATAGACCTAGCTCATGATGCCACTGTTGGGGAACGTAGCAGAAATTCAAAATTTTCCTACGTGTCACCAAGATCTATCTATGGAGAAACCAGCAACGAGGGGAAGGAGAGTGCATCTACATACCCTTGTAGATCGCTAAGCGGAAGCGTTCAAGAGAACGGGGTTGAAGGAGTCGTACTCGTCGTGATCCAAATCACCGGAGATCCTAGTGCCGAACGGACGGCACCTCCGCGTTCAACACACGTACAGCCCGGGGACGTCTCCCACGCCTTGATCCAGAAAGGAGAGAGGGAGAGGTTGAGGAAGACTCCATCCAGCAGCAGCACAACGGCGTGGTGGTGATGGAGGAGCGTGGCAATCCTGCAGGGCTTCGCCAAGCACTTGCGGGAGAGGAGGAGGTGTCACGGGAGGGAGGGAGGCGCCAGGGCTTCAGGTATCGATGCCCTCCCTCCCCTCCACTATATATAGGGGAAAGGGAGAGGGGGGAGGCGCAGCCTTGCCCCTTCCTCCAAGGAAGGGGTGCGGCCAAGAGGGGGGGGAGGAGTCCATCCTCCCCAAGGCACCTCGGAGGTGCCTTCCCCCTTGAGGACTCTTCCCTCCCCAAGTTTCCTTGGCGCATGGGCCTCTTGGGGCTGGTGCCCTTGGCCCATATAGGCCAAGGCGCACCCCCTACAGCCCATGTGGCCCCCCGGGGCAGGTGGACCCCCCCCCCCGGTGGACCCCCGGACCCCTTTCGGCACTCCCGGTACAATACCGATAAAGTGCGAAACTTTTCCGGCGACCAAAACAGGACTTCCCATATATAAATCTTTACCTCCGGACCATTCCAGAACTCCTCGTGACGTCCGAGATCTCATCCGGGACTCCGAACAACATTCGGTAACCACATACAAACTTCCTTTATAACCCTAGCGTCATCGAACCTTAAGTGTGTAGACCCTACGGGTTCGGGAATCATGCAGACATGACCGAGACGTTCTCCGGTCAATAACCAACAGAGGGATCTGGATACCCATGTTGGCTCCCACATGTTCCACGATGATCTCATCGGATGAACCACGATGTCAAGGACTCAATCGATCCCGTATACAATTCCCTTTGTCTAACGGTATTGTACTTGCCCGAGATTCGATCGTCGGTATACCGATACCTTGTTCAATCTCGTTACCGGCAAGTCTCTTTACTCGTTCCGTAACACATCATCCCGTGATCAACCCCTTGGTCACATTGTGCACATTATGATGATGTCCTACCGAGTGGGCCTAGAGATACCTCTCCGTTTACACGGAGTGACAAATCCCAGTCTCGATTTGTGCCAACCCAACAGACACTTTCGGAGATACCTGTAATGCACCTTTATAGCCACCCAGTTACGTTGTGACGTTTGGTACACCCAAAGCATTCCTACGGTATCCGGGAGTTGCACAATCTCATGGTCTAAGGAAAAGATACTTGACATTAGAAAAGCTTTAGCATACGAACTACACGATCTTTGTGCTAGGCTTAGGATTGGGTCTTGTCCATCACATCATTCTCCTAATGATGTGATCCCGTTATCAATGACATCCAATGTCCATAGCCAGGAAACCATGACTATCTGTTGATCACAACAAGCTAGTTAACTAGAGGCTCACTAGGGACATATTGTGGTCTATGTATTCACACGTGTATTACGATTTCCGGATAATACAGTTATAGCATGAATAAAAGACTATTATCATGAACAAAGAAATATAATAATAACACTTTTATTATTGCCTCTAGGGCATATTTCCAACACCCGGGAGCGCCGCGCTCGCCGCCAAGGGTTCCTTCGAAGGGCGACCGACGCGGTGAACTTGCTTAGGGAGGAGCTTGCTGACGAAGACGCGCGCTTGGAGGCTGAGGGCCTGCGCCTGGCTGCAGGGAGGCGTGAGCTGGAGGCCGCCATTGCCCTCGCGCGCCGTCAGCATGATCTTGACGATGAAGAGGCGAAGGCGTCGCTGGAGGCCTCTCGAGTGGCCCGATCCCAGGACGCCGAGGAGGCCCGGGTGTAGGATAGAAAGTATGTCTAGAGGGGGGTGATTAGACTACTTGACCAAATAAAAACTTAACCTTTTCCCAATTTTAGTTCTTGGCAGATTTTAGCTATTTTAGGACAAGTCAAGCAATCATCACACAATTCAAGCAAGCATGCAAAGAGTGTATTGGCAGCGGAAAGTAAAGCATGCAACTTGCAAGAATGTAAAGGGAAGGGTTTGGAGAATTCAAACGCAATTGGAGACACGGATGTTTTTCCCGTGGTTCGGATAGGTGGTGCTATTCTACATCCACGTTGATGGAGACTTCAACCCACGAAGGGTAACGGTTGCGTGAGTCCATGGAGGGCTCCACCCACGAAGGGTCCACGAAGAAGCAACCTTGTCTGTCCCACCATGGCCATCGCCCACGAAGGACTTGCCTCACTAGCGGTAGATCTTCATGAAGTAGGCGATCTCCTTGCCCTTACAAACTCCTTGGTTCAACTCCACAATCTTGTCGGAGGCTCCCAAGTGACACCTAGCCAATCTAGGAGACACCACTCTCCAAGAAGTAACAAATGGTGTGTTGATGATGAACTCCTTGCTCTTGTGCTTCAAATGATAGTCTCCCCAACACTCAATTCTCTCTCACAGGATTTGGATTTGGTGGAAAGAAGATTTGAGTGGAAAGCAACTTGGGGAAGGCTAGAGATCAAGATTCATGTGGTAGGAATGGAATATCTTGGCCTCAACACATGAGTAGGTGGTTCTCTCTCGGAACATATGAGTTGGAAGTGTAGATGTGTTCTGATGGCTCTCTCCATGAGTGAAGAGGAGGTGGAGGGGTATATATAGCCTCCACACAAAATCCAACCGTTACACACAATTTACCAATCTCGGTGGGACCGAATCAACAAACTCGGTCGGACCGAAATAGTAAACCTAGTGACCGTTAGAGATTTTCGGTGGGACTGACATGCAACTCGGTAGGACCGATATGGTTAGGGTTAGGGCATAACATAATCTCGGTGAGACCGATTACACAAACTCGGTGAGACCGATTTGGTAATAAGCTAACCAGAGGGTTGGTCAGGCAAACTCGGTGGGACCGATTCGCTCTTCTCGGTGAGACCGAAATGTTACAAAAAGGAAACAGTGAGTTTACATTGCAATCTCGGTGGGACCGATCCGCTCTTTTGGTGAGACCGAAAGGTTACGAAAAGGAAACAGAGAAATTGCAATCCCATCTCGGTGAGACCGAGATCCCTATCGGTAGAACCGATTTGCTTAGGGTTTGGCAATGGCAATGACAAGTGAAACTCGGTGGCGCCGGGTTGAAAGAATCGGTAGGGCCGAGTTTGGCTTTGGGTTTAGGTCAAATGTGGATATGGGAAAGTAGCCGAGGATTTTGGAGCATATCATTAAGCACATGAAGCAAGAGGCTCATTAAGCAACACCTCATCCCTCCTTGATAGTATTGGCTTTTCCTATGGACTCAATGTGATCTTGGACCACTAAAATGTAAAATGAAGAGTCTTGAGCATATGAGCTAGAGCCAATCCTTTGTCCTTAGCATTTTGAGGGTTCCACTTTCACCTTTCATGCCATGCCAATCATTGAGCTTTCCTGAAATGATCATCTTGGAATAGCATTAGCTCAATGAGCTATATGTTGTTATGAATTACCAAAACCACCTAGGGATAGTTGCACTTTCAATCTCCCCCTTTTTGGTAATTGATGACAACATATAGATCAAAGCTTCGACAAATAATAATAAGAATGAAATATATCGTTGTTTGAGAAGTATGTGATAAGTAAGAGCTCCCCCTAAATTTGTGCATATTTAAAATTTGCTTTGGACTGCAAATGCACAAAGAGTTAGAGTCATGGGTTACTCTTCCATGTCACATACATCTTGGTGGAGCGCTCAAAAAGATAAGAATGAAATACGTGCACTCATCACCAAAGAAAGTGAATGATCACATAAGATAGATAAGATATATCAAGCATGCATAAGTGTAGCTTATGATCAAACACATGATCATCAATGTCTCACAAGCATATCAAAGTATCTCAACCAAAAGCAAACAACGTTTGAAAAACCACCAAATAAAGCAAGAGAGAATAAAAGCAACACTCTCTCTCTCTCTCGAAGCCTATGATCTATACATTTTTCTCCCCCTTTGGCAACAAGTTACCAAAAAGTTCCTAGAAAATGCATAGTGCTAGATCGACTCTCAGGCTTGATCTTCTGGTGGTGGTGGAGTCTGGATCACTCCAAGGACGAAGGCTTCTATAGACGTGGTTGGAGTTGGAGCTGAAGTAGATGCTAGAGCTGGTTGGGCTGGTGCTGTGGCTGGAGCTGAGGTGGTGGCTCTAGTGTCAGGAACTGGCACTGCAGTCGAC
The DNA here is from genome assembly GCF_002162155.2 of Triticum dicoccoides. Classification (NCBI taxonomy): domain Eukaryota; kingdom Viridiplantae; phylum Streptophyta; class Magnoliopsida; order Poales; family Poaceae; genus Triticum; species Triticum dicoccoides. The sequence goes on from NC_041386.1 coordinate 583,685,262, forward strand.
CTCTGAGCTCGTGGCACTCTGGCAAATGCATCAGTTGTAGTCTTGCCTCTCCTCTCCAGCATGTCATCTTGAAGTTGCTCCACTGCAGACTGAATCTCTGTTACTTTGACATCCATGTCATAGAACTTTTGTTCTATGATCCTCTCTAAGCTCTCCTGATTCTGAGTGAGGGTGGACAGTCCTTTCTCAATCCTCAGTGTGGATGCAATCAAGTAACTAAGCTGCTCTTGCTTGTTTTTCAGGAAATACTCAGATGCCTCCTCTTGAGTTGGCATCTTGGCAGCTTTCTCCTTCCTTGCCTTCTCCTTCTGTGCTTGAGCGTGAACTGATGATGGATCATCCTTGTTCATCACAACTTCATTATCTTCAAAATCTGGATGAATAGGCAAATGTTCCTTGTCCAATAGGTATATGCCTGTGCCCATCTTGGAGTTAGTTAGCTCCTGGATATGAGGGGCATAACCACAGCTCCTCTTCTGATCTGCTGCAGTTCTCTTGATGGTCTCTGCCATGAGGCTCATGACTTTGAATTTCTGTGGCACATCAAAGATATGAAGCAAGTTGATTGCATGGCCTCTGATCATCTTGTGATCACCTGACTTGCGCAACAGAGTGTGCCTCAAAATCCAATTGATAGTTGGCAACCCTGACAGAAGATAATGTACAGACCCAAACTTGAAAGTATCAAGTGCCTTGTTTGGAATCTCCCTGTACATGTCGGACATAGAGTTGTGGTCCATCTTCTTCTTGGCATATATGTCTAAGTCATCCTCATGCTCCTCTGGGGCATTGATGAGCTGTGCCCACTCAGCAACTGTTGATTGGTACCTCGTACCTTCAGACATCCACACAATCCTTCCATCTGGATAGAAGTGTGCTGTGGAGTAGAACTGCATGATCAGCTCTTCATTCCACTTTGTGAGCTTCTGCCCAACAAAGTCTGCTACTCCACAAGCCTTGAAGCTATCTTGCACTCTAGGATAGTGCTCTTCATTGTCCTTGATGTACTCCCAGTCTACCCATCTCATGTCACAAACGATAGGCTTCTTATCAGGCAAAATTGTCTCATAGAAGTCCTGCTGTTCCTTTGTGTGGAACCTGTAGTCGACAACAGTTCTTCTCCTTGAAGCATACGGGTCTGCTTCTCTCCACTTCCTCAGCCCTGAATCTCTTCTGATTTTCATGTCCTCAGCCACAGGATGAGCATCATTGTGGTCTGGGATCTTGGGCTTTAGCTTCCTGAGAACTTGGCCTTCCTCTTCTTCTGCAGTGTCAGGCACTGGGGCCTTGTTCTTTTCAGCAGCTGGTATGCTCCTTATGTTCCTCTTTGGAGCTGTCTTGGCCTTTGATGCAGCCTTGGGTGCTTCCTTGGGCTTGGATGCAGTAGCCCTTGATCTTATAGCATCACCCATCAGCTTTGGTATCTTAGGTGCTGCAGCAGCAACCTCTTCTTCCTCTTCCTCTTCAGAATCTCTCATGATTGAGGATCTCCCAAGCACTCTAGCAGTGGTCTTTTTGATCCTCTCCTTCCTCTTCTTCCCTTCTGCAGCAGCCTCTTTGGGTGCAGGCTTTTCAGGAATCTGAGTTGAGGCTCTGGCCTTTGGCATAGGCTGCCTACCTGCTGCCCTTTTAATTTTCAATCCTGGCTTTGTGCTTTGAGCTGAGCCATATTCCTTCTTAAGCACAACTTTCTTGGAAGTGGCTTCTTCTTGTGCCACATAGTCCTCATCCTCTGATTCTGAGGTTCTTTTCTTCCTTTGTCTGGTGGCAGCTTTTGGCAAGTTACTAGGAGTGCTCCTGCTGCCTTCATCTGAAGAACTGGAGGGACTAGTGCCCTCACTCATGTGCACTTGCTGCTCTGACAGGTTTTGGCTATCACTCTGATCTGACATGATGAACAAGCTGACTGCTGACCCTGTGAAGAGTTTATAGATGAGGTAGAATAGATGAGCATCACAAAATGCAGAGATTTTTGCAAAAGAATGATTCAAAATCTTAGTTGTAGTTTCCCACTGAAATCATCTCGGATCTACCGATTTTTAAACTCGGTGATACCGAAGCAGTTTTGGAACCTAAACTAGTGAACTCGGTCAGACCGAGTCACAGTTCGGTGGCACCGAGACTACTAGGGTTTCACAAAGTTCCAAAATCGGTCACACCGATTAGTAATTCTCAGTCAGACCAAGTCTCCTTGTGCAATGGCATGAGCCAAATCGGTGGGACCGAGTTTTTCAACTCGGTGAGTCCGAGATGGTTTCGGTGGAAACCTAACCCTAAAATTTTCGAATCAATCCTATTCTACGAACGCATTGACTGGATAGGAGTGTTTCAATCGTGGCTAGAAACAATAAGATCACAATGTGCTAGGAATCAGATTGGGGATAGCACAAAGATCGAGTCCATACCCTAGTTCGGCGGAGACTCTCTACGACAGCAATGGCGGGGTTGAATTCTATTGACGGTGATGGAGACCAGCGACTGGAGGCGGCTGGCGACGAGGAGACGATCCGGAGACCACGTTGGCAGAGCGAGCTATCGTGCGGGCGAAGGGGTTCGGAGAAATTTCCAAATTTTTGCCCGTGCCTATATATAGCCCGACCCTGTCGGTGTGACCGAGTGGAGCAACTCGGTGGCACCGAGATGCAAAATTGTATACAGTTATTGCAACTCGGTGTGACCGAATGGTTCAAATCGGTTGCACCGAGATCGAAAATTCAAATCAACTTAATGATCTCGGTAGGACCGAAGACTGAGAATCACAAAGAGGTTTTGGAAGTTTAAATCTATGACGAATCGGGGACTCCGAGTGCTTCTCACACAGAGTGGTTCGAATCTGACTTGATCAAATTTTGTGATGTAGCATGAATAGAGTTTGAGACGAGAAAAGCATAGATAGCTAGAGGAGGTTCTTAGGCATTCTTGTCCATCCACTTGGCAAAAGGAAATAAAACCAAACAATCAAAACAACAAGTGGATGTCCTCGAATGAGTAAAATATGCAACCAACATGCTCACACAATAAAATGGCAATTGAAATATGTGACAAAGCATGCACAACCAATTCTAGCATCTATCAAGCAATTGGCGATGACTAGGTCATCTATATATGAGTATATTGACTTAGGAGTCAAGTGAGAACACTTGATCATAGGTCATACGCATCGTTTAAGCTCAAGTGGGGTTACCACTTTTACATAAAGCATTGTTGTGTTCACATCTTTGGAGTTTCTTTAGCTCAAGTCTTTGAGTAAAGCTCCCCCTAGATGTGATATCCCCCCTTAGAGGGATGAACTAACCTTGGGTTTTGTCGATGATGACTTCATGTAGATGTTGAAGATGTGGATGCTCAATGTTGATGTAGATCACTTGGAGCTATCCATTTGAGTGAATTGCACTTTCAATACCTACATGGGTTAGTCCCACAAGGAACAAACAAGGATATCCATAGACATAGAGTGATGCACACACAAGATGATGTCCATGAAAACTTTTAGGTTACCTTGTCCCTTGTCTTACTAACAAGAGGGTTTGTGACTCCTTGAACTAGTGCAAGATGTGGAAGTTGATTGCACTTGTTCTTGCCAAAATGATAAGAGTGAAGTATGTTGGCGGAGTCACCCTCAAGAACTCTCTAGTTCTTCTTCTTTTGGATCCACACCATCTTGATGGGAATCCTTGGAGTTGTAGTCATACTTGATGAAGTGGAACTTGAAGTGGTCTTGGGAATCCACTTGACTAAGGTCTTAGGAGCTTCTTCAAATGCATCAATTTCCTCTTGAAGCTTGTCCTTGCCTTTTTGCTTGTAGTCTTGTGGTGGAAGATCATCTTGAGCTTGTGTCCCCTTGAAGGAAGTAGGATCATACTTCTCTCGTTGAGGAACAAACTTTGTCTTGGGGTATTGATCTTCTTCCCACTCAACTCCATTGGCATTGAACTTTCGTTCAAAACCAACACCTTGATTCTTCCGGTGCCTTCCTTGCTTGCGCACAATTTCCTCGAATTGCTTACTCCTGGCAAGGCTTTTGTACACTCCTTTCTCTATAATTCCCTTCAATAAGCTATTTTCTTGCTCAAGTGTAACTTGGCTAAGAGAATCATTAGTGGAATCAAGAGAACTACTAGAAGCAACAATATTGGATTTAGCATGATCATTGTTACTACTAGAGGAAGAATCTTTCTTGTTCTTGTTACTAGACTTGACTTGAGGCATGTAAGTGGATAAGAGTAAACGCTTGGCAATGTAAGAAGAACTTTTCTTGCGGAGATCATCATTGATTGCCTTTAAAAACTCATGCTCTTGCTCAAGATTGAGCTTTTCAAAGCGTAACTTCTCATGAGCTCTTAAAAGTTCTCGATGATCTTCGAAGATAGTTTCATGAGCTAATTTAAGAGTGTTTAGTTCTTTAGTTAGAGCCTCAATCTTCTCCTTATCATTGTCATTCGTTTTATCTTGATTAGCATGATTAATTGACGTTTCATCATAGTATTCATCACTAGAGTTGTCAACAAGTAAATCATCATCATCTAACAAGTCATCTTCATCACTATTAAAATCAACATACTCGGGGTGTGTTACCTTAGGACCTTTGGCCATGAAGCATCTTCCAATTCCTTCATTTGGTGAGTCAAATATGTCATAGGAGTTGGTTGACACAAGTGCTAGACCGGCAACACCTTCATCTTGAGTATATTCGGAATCGGAGTGATAACTTCTCTCGGAGTGGTTGTCGGAGTCGGAGCCAGATACCCATTCACCAACATGAGCTTGATGTCTTCGTTTTGTGTAGCTCCTTGATGATTTTTCCTTCCTTTCCGAATCCTTGCTTCTCCGTGAGTGTCTTCGTTCATAACGATCATCTCTACTCCTTCTCTCTCTTGGTGGTGATTCTTCTCTTTTGCTTCTTCTTTTTGGAGAGTCTTCTCTTCTCTTGTAGGGAGCCGTACACTCATTGGAATAGTGTCCGAGTCTTCCACAATTGTAGCAGTTTCGCTCTCGACTAGAAGATCTTTTGTCATTGTAGGACCTTGACTTGGAGCTTCTATCTTTGCTTCTACTCTTGTAGAACTTGTTGAAGTTTTTCACCATTAAGCTCAATTCTTCATTGAAGTTTTGTTTCTCACTTGATGATGTAGGGGCTTCACATGAGGCTTTGTAGGCACCACTTGATTTGTTGTGAAGTTCCTCTTTATCCTTAAGTGACATCTCATGAGCAACAATTCTTCCAATTACCTCCGTTGGCTTGAGATCTTTGTAATTGGGCATCATTTGGATCAATGTGCACACGGTATCATATTTTCCATCCAAGGCTCTTAGAATCTTCTTGATGATGAATCTATCAGTCATCTCTTCACTTCCTAAGCCGGCAATCTCATTTGTGATGAGAGCAAGCCTAGAGTACATTTCAGCGACACCTTCACCATCCTTCATTTTGAACTTGTCAAGTTGACTTTGAAGCACATCCAATTTGGATTCCTTGACGGAGTCGGTACCTTCGTGCATATCAATCAAAGTGTCCAAATTTCCTTTGTATTCTCAAGACGGCTGATTTTGTTGAATTCTTCGGGGCACAATCCGTTGAAGAGAATATCACAAGCTTGAGCATTGTATTGCAACATCTTCAACTCATCCGTGGTAGCTTCACGGTTTGGTTCTCTTCCATCAAAGAAGTCACCTTGCAAACCAACACACACAATAGCCCAAACGGCGGGGTTATGTCCAAGAATATGCATTTTCATTTTATGCTTCCAACTAGAAAAATTAGTACCATCAAAGTAAGGACCTCAATGGTGATAATTTCCCTCGCTGGACACCATACTCTCCTAGGTTTTGAAACCAAGGCTATGACCACCAAAAGCTATGGAAATCAAAGCAAATGGAGACCAAAGCTCTGATACCACTTGTAGGATCGAAAGTATGTCTAGAGGGGGGTGATTAGACTACTTGACCAAATAAAAACTTAACCTTTTCCCAATTTTAGTTCTTGGCAGATTTTAGCTATTTTAGGACAAGTCAAGCAATCATCACACAATTCAGCAAGCATGCAAAGAGTATATTGGCAGCGGAAAGTAAAGCATGCAACTTGCAAGAATGTAAAGGGAAGGGTTTGGAGAATTCAAACGCAATTGGAGACACGGATGTTTTTCCCGTGGTTCGGATAGGTGGTGCTATTCTACATCCACGTTGATGGAGACTTCAACCCATGAAGGGTAACGGTTGCGCGAGTCCACGGAGGGCTCCACCCATGAAGGGTCCATGAAGAAGCAACCTTTTCTATCCCACCATGGCCATCGCCCACGAAGGACTTGCCTCACTAGCGGTAGATCTTCACGAAGTAGGCGATCTCCTTGCCCTTACAAACTCCTTGGTTCAACTCCACAATCTTGTCGGAGGCTCCCAAGTGACACCTAGCCAATCTAGGAGACACCACTCTCCAAGAAGTAACAAATGGTGTGTTGATGATGAACTCCTTGCTCTGGTGCTTCAAATGATAGTCTCCCCAACACTCAATTCTCTCTCACAGGATTTGGATTTGGTGGAAAGAAGATTTGAGTGGAAAGCAACTTGGGGAAGGCTAGAGATCAAGATTCATGTGGTAGGAATGGAATATCTTGGCCTCAACACATGAGTAGGTGGTTCTCTCTCAGAACATATGAGTTGGAAGTGTAGATGTGTTCTGATGGCTCTCTCCACGAGTGAAGAGGAGGTGGAGGGGTATATATAGCCTCCACACAAAATCCAACCGTTACACACAATTTACCAATCTCGGTGGGACCGAATCAACAAACTCGGTCGGACCGAAATAGTAAACCTAGTGACCGTTAGAGATTTTCGGTGGGACTGACATGCAACTCGGTAGGACCGATATGGTTAGGGTTAGGGCATAACGTAATCTCGGTGAGACCGATTACACAAACTCGGTGAGACCGATTTGGTAATAAGCTAACCAGAGGGTTGGTCAGGCAAACTCGGTGGGACCGATTCGCTCTTCTCGGTGAGACCGAAATGTTACGAAAAGGAAACAGTGAGTTTACATTGCAATCTCGGTGGGACCGATCCGCTCTTTCGGTGAGACCGAAAAGTTACGAAAAGGAAACAGAGAAATTGCAATCCCATCTCGGTGAGACCGAGATCCCTATCGGTAGAACCGATTTGCTTAGGGATTGGCAATGGCTATGACAAGTGAAACTCAGTGGCGCCGGCTTGAAAGAATTGGTAGGGCTGAGTTTGGCTTTGGGTTTAGGTCAAATATGGATATGGGAAGTAGCTGAGGATTTTGGAGCATATCATTAAGCACATGAAGCAAGAGGCTCATTAAGCAACACCTCATCCCTCCTTGATAGTATTGGCTTTTCCTATGAACTCAATGTGATCTTGGACCACTAAAATGTAAAATGAAGAGTCTTGAGCATATGAGCTAGAGCCAATCCTTTATCCTTAGCATTTTGAGGGTTCCACTTTCACCATCCATGCCATGCCAATCATTGAGCTTTCCTGAAATGATCATCTTGGAATAGCATTAGCTCAATGAGCTATATGTTGTTATGAATTACCAAAACCACCTAGGGATAGTTGCACTTTCACCGGGGAGCTGATCGGTGGCGAGAGGCGGCGGAGGAGCGGGCTCGTGAGCTCCTGGCCTGGTGCCACTCACTGGAGGAGCAAGCGGAGTTGCGTGAGTTGGCCCTTGCATTGATGCGGGTGGCCTCCGGCGACCCAGCTGAGCTCCGGAGGCGTGAAGAAGCGTTGACGCTGGAAGCCGTCGAGCGCACCCGCGAGTACGAGCGGCTGGAGACGAGGGAGCGCTTGGTGACGCAGGCGGAGGACGATGTCGCCGCACAGGAAGCTCATGTCCTAGAGGAGGTCGAACGTCGGGTGGCGATGGCGTGCCAAGACCTCGAACGCGAGTTCAAGAGGAGGCTGGAGTTGATCCGGGTCGAAGCTGAAGGGAGGACCGCAGTCTTGAGGGCCAAGCGGGAGGAGGCGATGCGGCTGGTCGACACCTCCCGGGCCGCCCTTGAGGTAGCGCGAGGGGAGTTAGCCGCCTCCCAGGCCGAGGCGCTCCGTCTTTGCCAGCGGGTGGAGGAAGCTGAGGGCATCACGCGCCAGAACACGGATGAGATATGTCAGCGGCAGGTCCTGGAGCACATGCACGGCCCCATGCTCGCTACACTCCGGGAGAGGGCTAGCGCAGCCTTGGGCAACATCTGTGAGGTGGCTGTTGGCGAGCCGCACATAGCCAACTATGCTGGCAACCTTCAGTTTTTCACTGTTGTGGTGACGCAGCTGGAGGCGCGGTCGGCCAGGGCCGACAGGTTGGTGGAGGAGAGGAGCCGCGCCCTGCTCGGGCGCGCCTTTTCCCGTGTCTTCAGTCATCTCCTGAACATGGATTCCCGCTTCGATTTCGACGCCGTCATCGCCCAAGTTCCCCAGGCCGTCCGAGGCAACCTGGCGCACGGGGTGGAAGACAACGTGGACGCCCTTGTCAGGGCCTTCGCTTCAGATGACGACGACGTGATCGTGGCTGCTGACGTGGGCGGTGCGGTGAACAGCCCTGACGCCGCTCGTGGCGACGCAGACGACGATGGCGAGCCCGGCGATGCCGGCGGCGGCTCGGGAGGTGCTGCCGAGGACGCATTGGGGATTGGTCCGACTGAGTGTGTATTGCTCCTGTCTTTTTTGCCCTGCATGAATAGAACTCAGGCTTTTGACCTGATGGTTGTGAGAGCATTTTGGGAGGGGAAGCCCCTCATGTAAAACCTGTGTTCATCATATTAGTAGTTGTCATATTGCACGAGCGCCCGCGCCTGGTGGCTGGCTGGTTTACCTTTGTTTCGCGCTAGCCCCGAAGCAGCCTGCGGGAGGGCGTGACATCTGGGGTGTTCTTTAGTTGAATCCGTAGGATATGGGAGTGTCGCCGGCGGGGAGCTTCACAGGCGTTGGCCTTTTCACAGGCTCCGGGCCTTTTCCCAAACGCGACGGCTTCTCAGGCACTCGCCTTGCTTCATAGGCTCTGGGCCTTTTCCAAAATGCGATAGCTTCATAGGCACTCGCATTGCTTCACAGGCTCTGGGCCTTTTCCAAAACGCGATAGCTTCACAGGCACTCGCCTTGCTTCACAGGCTCTGGGCCTTTTCCAAAATGCGATAGCTTCACAGGCACTCGCCTTGCTTCACAGGCTCTGGGCCTTCTCCAAAACGCGATAGCTTCACAGGCACTCACCTTGCTTCACA
>NC_041386.1:583694840-583701158 GCF_002162155.2 Triticum dicoccoides
CTCTGGGCCTTTTCCAAAACACGATAGCTTCATAGGCACTCGCCTTGCTTCACAGGCTCTGGGCCTTTTCCAAAACGCGATAGCTTCGCAGGCACTCGCCTTGCTTCACAGGCTCTGGGCCTTTTCCAAAACGTGATAGCTTCACAGGCACTCGCCTTGCTTCACAGGCTCTGGGCCTTTTCCAAACAGGGCAACCTCCGCAGGCACCCAAAGATCCTCCCGAGAGGGAGCAACAGCAGCAGTTTGGGTTGAGCACGAGCCAGGCCTAACCGGACTCGCGAGGGGCTCGCGAGGGGAGGCAGCTGTGGCGAAGCGGTAACCAGAACGCGAGAAATGGCTCGAGCGAGAATAAGCACCCCTTCCCCGAACACACGCAAATCTCAAATTCGGATCCAACTTAAATCCAGCGGGGGAAAAGCTACAGCCAAAGGGAAAGGCAATGAAAGCAGACAAAAGGCCGCGTCCGGCACCTAATCTAGTCTTGGACGTCTTCTCACCAACGCGGAGCTAAGTGCTGTCCACTGGGCGTGGGAGGGAGCCCCAGGGCCTGAGGCCGGCACCCCTGAGACTCCGGGGTGTGTACAGCCCCACTCATTATTACGTGAGAGTGTCACGGAGCGGCGAGCTTCACAGGCACCGGGCCTTCTTCACAGGTACTGGCCTTGCTTCATATCGCCAGACGAGGGCCCCTCCTTGCGCCACACTCTAGTGCCATCAGCAACGACCGGAACATAGGACGCCGCCCGATGGGGTAGAGCGGTCGCCAGCGGTTCCCCCGACGACCACGGGTCCTCCGCCAGGGGCAGGCACTGAGGCACCTCCCCAGCAGAGGGCCTACCTCCTGAGAACACCTTGCTCCGAACGCCGCGGTGGTGATGTCGGATCTCGGCCCCTCTCCTGCAGCCCCATGCGCCCTCCTCCCAAGGGGTAGGAGACTGTGGGAGCGGGGCAGCTGCTTGCCGCGGCGACCTGCACCTCCTGCGATCCATGGTTAGCGTATACCTACTCCTAAAGAATTAGCGGTGCCCGATAATCGTTGCCTCCAGCGTGGCCAGCGGGACCGTTCTGGGGCTCCTGAAAAGGCTCAGCTTCCAGTGCCTCGTCCCCCCAGCTTGGGCCGAGGAGCGAGCCTTGTCCGTTCTCGTGAGGGTGTCCTTGGTCCATCATGAGGGGCACGTATTCCTCCGTCGCCGTCATCCCGAATGCCACGCCGTGATGCCCCGCATGCCACGCCGTGATGCCCCGCATGCCACGCGGTCCCGCCTGTCACGCCCACTGCGGGGTGGCAACGCGGCCGCCCGCTGGGGCCGCGGGTCGCATTGAGTCCTTCTTCTTCGCGGGCCGGGGGCGGGGGCAGCGCCGCTGCCGGTCCGGTGCTGACAGCTTCGCTGGCGTCGGAGTAGCCTTGGAGCCCGCGGGCGCGCGCGGAGCCCCCGCGCAGGTCGCCCTGGGCTTGAGATGGGAGCTGGGTGGAGAAGGGGTGAGCCCCCGAGGCGGCGAAGCCCAGGAGCTCCGCCACTCGCTCCAGCAGCACGTCGCGGCCATCCTCCAGTACTCTGCACCGCAGCAGCTCTCGAGCCACCGTGAGCGCGGCCCTCGAGTTCGCCTGCTCCCGGCGGGTGTACGGTGTCGTGGTCGCGGCGTGATTGGAGGCCCTTGCTGCCGACCGTGCCTGCTGCAGTGTGAGAGTTGTCGAAGTCTGTCCGCGTCGCCCGCGGCCCGCAGCGCCCTGCGGACCGCGGGCTGCCTGGGGCGCGAGGTCGCCCGAGGCAAGCGGTTCTGCGCGGGCGGGCCACGCGGCCCATGGGTCGGGGTTGCCCTCCTAGTCGCTGGGCATGGTGATGACGATGCGGCGGGGCACGGAGCGGTGGAAGACGAATTCCAGCGCACCCCTACCTGGCGCGCCAAATGTCGGATTTCGGGTTCCGGCAGACCCTTAAGGTTCGAACACTGGGATGCGCGCGGAGATTACGCCTTCTACCTCCCCGCCTCTTAAAGATCTAAACTACTAAAAGAACTGCACAAGGGACACAAGATTTATACTGGTTCGGGCCACCGTTGTGGTGTAATACCCTACTCCAGTGTGTGGTTGGTGGATTGCCTCCTGGGGCTGATGATGATGAACAATACAGGGAAGAACAGCCTCCCGAGGGTCTGTTCTTGGCTGGGGTGATGAACTGCTAGGAGGAGTTCAGCCACCTTTCTCTCTCTCTCTCTCTCTCTCTCTCTCTCTCTCTTACTCTGCTTCCTACCGATCGAACGAACAGAACCGAACCGAACCCCCTGCTATGTGGGTGGCTGGTCCTATTTATAGAGGCCCTGGTCCTCTCCCCAAATATTGAGCGGGAAGGGAGCCAACAATGGCGGGCTAATTTGAAGGGGGACAGCAAGTATCAACTATCCTGACAAAAGCAGTCTTCGCCTGCGCAAAGCTCTGGTGATGACGCCGTCCTGGGCTCCACGGTGACCTCCATCTCGTAGTCCTCCTGGTCTTGGTCTCGTTGCACCAAAATGGAAACCTTTGCCTGATGCCTCGGTACTCCGCGGCTGCGCTTGCCCCCTTTGCACCAAAGAGGAAAGAAGGACGCTGCGCGCACTGGCGCCCGCCTCGCGCCCTGAGTCGTCATGGCTTGCGTCACGGGCACCTCGCGAGGTACCCGGCCTTGATCTCTCCGCCTCCTCGCGAGCCAGCCTGACGAGGCCGTGCCTGAGGAAGCTCCGTGTCATCCGCCTCGCGAGGCTTGGCCCCTCGCGAGGGTCTTGATTCTTGTGTTGATGAAGATGGGCCGTGCTGGGCCTCCTTTGAGCCACGCCGCAGGCCGCAGGCAGGCAAGTCTGGGGACCCCCGTTCCCAGAATGCTGACATTATCCGAGAGATTTACCACTCCAAGTGGTTAGCTAATGTTGTCATGGTCCCAAAGAAGGACGACTCACTTCGCATGTGCATCGACTTCAAACATATCAATCGGGCCTGCCCGAAAGATCACTTTCCTCTCCCTCGCATTGACCGTATGTATGGACCTGATGAGATAAAAACAACTTTCATCACCCCATTTGGGTGCTTCTATTGTGTCACTATGCCATTCGGTTTGAAGAACGCCGGAGCCACATTCATGAGGATGATCCAGAAGTGTCTGCTCACTCAAATCAGTCGGAATGTGGAAGCATACATGGATGACATTGTGGTCAAGTCACGAAAAGGTTCCGACCTACTGGCTGACCTTGCTGAAACCTTTGCCAACCTCAGAAGGTATGATATCAAGCTTAATCCATCAAAGTGCACGTTTGGAGTTCCAGGCGGAAAATTACTCGGTTTTCTCGTTTCCGGACGGGGGATCGACGCTAACCCAGAGAAAGTGGGTGCCATACTCCGGATGAAACGCCCTGTGCGTGTGCATGATGTCCAGAAGCTTACTGGTTGTTTGGCTGCCCTAACTCGATTCATTTCTCACCTCGGTGAAAAGGCACTGCCTCCTTACCGACTGATGAAGAAGTCAGATAAGTTCGAATGGACTCCTGAAGCTGATGCAGCATTTGCAGAGCTCAAAGCCCTGCTTTCCACCCAGCCGGTGCTTGCTGCTCCAATCAGCAAAGAGCCTTTACTGCATTACATTGCAGCCACTGGACAAGTCGTTAGTACAGTACTTACGATCGAGCGGGAAGAAGAGGGAAAAGCTTACAAAGTTCAACGCCCAGTATACTATGTTTTTGAAGTTTTGACTCCATCAAAGCAAAGATATCCACATTATCAGAAGCTTGTTTATGGGATTTATATGACCACGAAGAAGGTTGCACATTACTTCTTTGATCACTCCATTACATTCGTCAGCGACGCTCCATTATCAAAGATTCTGAACAATAGAGATGCAACTGGTCGAGTGGCAAAGTGGGCGATTAACTCCTTCCCTTAGATATCAAGTTCGAGGCAAAGAAAGCTATCAAGTCCCAAGCAATATAGATTTCCTCGCCGAGTGGATTGAACAACAACTGCTGACTCAAGTTCACTCGGAGCACTGGACCATGTTCTTTGATGGTTCCAAGATGCTGAATGGTTCCGGTGCTGGAGTGGTACTGGTATCCCCCCGAGGAGACAAGCTCAGATATGTCCTCCAGATTCACTTTGATTCCTCTAATAACAAAGCAGAATATGAAGCACTCTTGTATGGGTTGCATATGGCCATCTCACTTGGCGTCCGTCGCCTCATGGTCTATGGCGACTCAGATTTGGTAGTCAATCAAGTGATGAAGGAGTGGGACGTCAGACGCCCAGCCATGACTGGCAACGCGGTGAGGAAGTTGGAAAAGAAGTTTGAGGGGTTAGAGCTCCATCATGTACCCCGACTGAAAGAGCAAGCAGTAGATGATTTAGCAAAGATAGGCTCCAAGAGAGAAGCTATTCCCAGTAATGTGTTCCTGGAGCATATTCATGCACCTTCAGTTCAAGAAGATCCCTTCGCTGAAGAGCCCCCGCAGCCTAGGAGTGCCACAGATCCGACTGAAGTTGAGGTCCCAGTCGTGGTCGACTTGATCATGGAGGTGTTGGTCATCACTCCTGACTGGACAGTGCCATACATTGCATATATCCTTAGGAAAGAGCTCCCAGAGGATGAAGAAGAGGCTCGACAGATCGTCCGTCGATCCAAGGCCTTTACTGTAATAAGAGGACAACTGTTCAGGGAAAGTGCAACTAGGGTCAGCCAGAAATGCATAACACCAGAAGAAGGCCGAGTGATCCTCCACGACATCCATTCGGAGACCTATGGTCACCATGCGTCCTCTCGGACCATTGTGGCTAAAGCATACCGAGCTGGATTTTGTTGGCCACGAGCAAATGAAATGGCGAAAGATATAGTCGACAAATGTGAAGGCTGCCAGTTCTACTCCAATATGTCGCACAAACCTGCATCAGCCCTGAAGACCATCCCACTCGTCTGGCCCTTTCCTATTTGGGGATTGGACATGGTTGGTCCACTGAGAACTGGTAGGAGCGGCTTCACTCATGTGCTTGTAGCAGTCGACAAGTTTACCAAATGGATCGTAGCCAAGCCTATTAAGAATCTTGAAGCTAGTACTGTTGTCGGCTTCATCAGAGAGTTGATTTTCAGATATGGGGTTCTGCACAGCATCATCACTGACAACGGATCGAACTTCGATTTTGATGAGTTCAGAACCTTCTGCGCCTCACAAGGCATACGAGTCGACTATGCTTCAGTCGCCCATCCCCAGTCGAACGGACAAGCAGAAAGAGCAAATGGCCTAATTCTCAAAGGATTGAAACCCCGACTGATGCGAGATCTCAAGCACGCAGCGGGCGCTTGGGTTGATGAACTTCCATTAGTTCTTTGGGGATTGAGGACAACTCCCAACCAGTCAACTGGTCGAACTCCATTCTTCTTGGTCTACGGAGCTGAAGCTGTTCTACCAAGTGACTTGCTTCATAATGCACCACGAGTGGAGCTCTTCTCTGAAGATGAAGTGGAACAAGCTCGGCAAGACACGGTCAACCTCCTAGAGGAGGAAAGAGAAATGGCCTTGATCCGGTCGACCATTTATCAGCAAGACTTGCGTCGATTCCATGCTAGACACGTGAGGGGTCGAGCCTTTCAAGAGGGTGACTTGGTTCTTCGAGTGGATCAACAGAAACCACACAAGCTCGCCCTGGCTTGGGAAGGTCCCTTCATTGTCACCAGAGTGCTCCACAATGGAGCATACCACCTTTACAGTATCGAGCATAAGAAAGACAAGCCACGGGCTTGGAACGCAGACCTGCTCCACCCCTTTTATACTTAATTACTGGTTCGAATAAAATGTAATAATAAATACCTTTGTAATTTGTTTATCAAAGACAAGAGCTTTACAGTCCTCTCGAACGATTGTTATTGCTTTTATTTACGTCTGAAATCCCCCAATGGGTGATTTAGCTGTGAATCCGTTTCGCCTAAGTTCGAAAGAAAATACTACCGAGTGGTGAGCAAGCCTCTCACTCGGGGGCTTAGCTGCGAATCCATTTCATCTAAGTTTTTAAAATCCTACCGAGTGGTGAGCCAGCCTCCCACTCGGGGGCTTAGCTACAGTCCAGTACTCGCCTAAGTTTGTAAAATCCTGCCGAGTGGTGAGCAAGTCTCCCACTCGGGGGCTTAGCTCCAGTCTAGTACTCGCCTAAGTTTGTAAAATCCTACCGAGTGGTGAGCAATCCTCCCACTCGGGGGCTTAGCTGCAGTCCAGTACTCGCCTAAGTTTGTAAAATCCTACCGAGTGGTGAGCAATCCTCCCACTCGGGGGCTTAGCTGCAATCTAGTACTCGCCTAAGTTTAAAAA
>NC_041386.1:583701436-583773197 GCF_002162155.2 Triticum dicoccoides
TACTCGCCTATGTTTAAAAAATCCTATCGAGTGGTGAGCAACCCTCCCACTCAGGGGCTTAGCTGCAGTCCAGTACTCGCCTAAGTTTAAAAAATCCCACCGAGTGGTGAGCAACCCTCCCACTCAGGGGCTTAGCTGTAGTCCAGTACTCGCCTAAGTTTAAAAAATCCTACCGAGTGGCGAGCAATCCTCCCACTCGGGGGCTTAGCTGCAGTCCAGTACTCGCCTAAGTTTGTAAAATCCTACCGAGTGGTGAGCAACCCTCCCACTCGGTGGCTTAGCTGCAGTCCAGTACTCGCCTAAGTTTGAAAATCATACCGAGTGGTGAGCAATCCTCCCACTCGGAGGCTTAGCTGCAGTCCAGTACTCACCTAAGGTTTAAAATCTGCCCTTATTTGCAAGGACGACAAGGTGCTGGTCGACTGCAACCTTCCCCTTCGGAGCTGCGCCACAAATACAACATGCGCTCCATCCCCATCTGCAAGGACGACGAGGTGCAGGTCGACTACAACCTTCTCCTTGGGAGCTGCGCCACAAATACAACATACACTCCATCCTTGTCCGCAAGGACGATGAGGCGCAGGTCGACTGCAACCTTCTCCTTCAAGCTACGCCATAAATACAATGTGCGCTCCATCCTTGTCCGCAAGGACGAAGAGGTGTAGGTCGACTGCAACCTTCTCCTTCGAGCTACGCCACAAATACAACATGCGCTCCATCCTTGTCCGCAAGGACGACAAGGCGCAGTTCGATTGAAGTCTCCATTTCAAGGCTGCATCTCAAACACGAAGGTCATTCCAAATAGGGAGCATATTCCAAAAGCAATTGCAAGCATATTCAAAAGCAGTTCGGACAAATCCTAAAGTTCCAAACGACAAATCAAAAGTATTCGAGCATCAAGCCCGAAGGAGTTTAATGGTTACAGTAACCACTTAGCATTCTGAGTCAAATTTAAGACAGGTTTAAATCTCATTGTTTTTTCACTCGGCAGGAGGAGGGCTGGCGGGTTCGACGAATTCGTCCAAGTCGATTCCATCTGCGATCCAAGTGGCAGCAGCGATGAAAGTCTCCATAAAGGACTGGAAGTCGTGCCTTTTGGTGTTGGCGACCTTGGTCGCCGCCAGCTTATCTTCACGTGCCTCCTTGCAGTGGACTCTTACCAAGGACAACGCCACGTCAACACCACACCGGGCAGAGGACTTCTTCCACTCTTGCACTCGACCAGGGACCTCGTTCAGTCGAGTCATCAGAGATTCGAGGTCATTTTGAAGCGTCGCTCTTGGCCAGAGTGATGATTCGATCCGTGAAACTGCCACCTTCAGATGAGCGAGGTAACTTGCCACACTGGCGACACAAGATTCTAGTCGAAGCACATTCATGGCAGCCTCGTCGCCGACTGGAGAAGCAATAGGGTCCAAACCCGTCTTGACCCGTCTAGTCTCCTCGTCGAAGTTTTGGCAGAATTCTACAGTCAAAGAGTTAGTGAGTCGACTGGACAGCACTAACTTGCAGGCAGTACAGTAGACGGATTAAAAGGAGTACCTTCCAGCATAAGATAGAGCTTCTTGGCAAGAGCTCTCAGATAGGCTTCCATGTCATTTCTCTTACGAGCCGCAGACTCCAGCTTCTCATTGAGAGCCAACTTATCCTTCTTATGACGAGTTACCTCTCGGTTGGATTCAGTGAGAGAGGACTTCAGCTTGCTTACTTCTTCTTCCAGCACTCCGACCAAAGCCAACTTTTGGTCTGCAAGGGCAGTCTTATCTTGAGCCTCCTTCTGCGCAGCCGCAAGGTCCGAGTCCTTCTTCTCCAGAGCCAACCTCATTTTCTCTGCAAAATAAGCAATCGGATCAAACAAGAAATCTAAGAAATACTTTAAAGGACGATCGACGTGAGCAGTCAACAGGCAGTTACCTTCCATACAAGCAACTTCATCTTGAGCTTTCTTCAATTTTTGTTGGGCCAACTCCAAGTCAAGGTTGAGTTGTCTCTGCTTCTCCTCAAATTCGGCGAACTTGGCAATAAGAGTACAAGATTTCTGCAGAGGGTAAAAGACACATCAATCGACTAGATCAAAGATTATTTACTTCCGAGTGAATGAAACTTAAAAGTTTACTCAGACCCCAGCCGACTGCCCACAGTCGACCGTGGTCTCGGGGACTACACCCAGCGGGTGCACTTGGCGTGCCCCGACTGATTCAGACCCCACTCGACCGGTCCGCCCGGGTCGAGTTTTTTTTTTAAAAAAGAGAGAAGAACTATTCAGACCCCGGCCGACTGCCAATAGTCAACCACGGTCTCGGGGACTACACCCAGTGGGTGCAATTAGCGTGCCCCCACCAGTTCAGATCCCACTCTCCCAGGCCGAGTGGAAGAGCGCAAATGCTAAAGACAACAAAACACCCACTGAGTGTACAGATTTGACGCAAAAAATAAGAGATTGTATAAAAGAAAATATTTCAGGTAGCATATCCTAATAGAACAAGGTAAGTCGAAAGCCTACTTACCTGGACATTGGCCGGGAGAGCCGTGCTGGCATCGTAAGCAGCCTGGTTGTTCTCGTGCACCGTCTTCATCCGCTCCATCATCATGTTAGCCTGATGGATGGCCTCCACAGCCGTGTCCGACTGGCTTTCCGGAACATGGTAGTTGGTGAAGAAGGGGGCAGACGACCCAGGTGCGGCAGCTTGGAGCTCCGAAGCGTGAGGTTGGACGACTGAAGGAAACACCGGTACAATCGACAGTACAGGGCGCTCACTCGACAATGGGACAACAAAAGTTACAGAGGCCCCACCTGCGTCTTCAGATTGCTGGACGGTTGGTGTTGTCATTGGTCCTTGCTGAGACGTCTTGCCAGCTGCTACTTTTTTGTTCTTTCTGGGCCTAGGGGCCACATCTTCATCATCATCCGGAAGCTCGATGACGTTGGGTGGGGCTACAAATAAACCAGTCGACCCCAAGTGAATCGCCAGAATTTAATCAACCAAATAATCAAGAACAAGATCATGAGAGTTGTACCTGGGTTGGAGGTAACCGCGTCTTCCATTTCCTCGTCTCGGTATTGGTAGGAAGAAGTTCCAGATGTAGCAGCACTGCAAATGTCAACATTCAGTCGGTTATGTTCTGTTACTCGAGTCGACCAAAAGATCAGGTCAGATGATTACCCGGATATGGTGGGGATGGTCACTTTGGTTCTGGGTAAAGCCTTCGGTGGTTTGGAGGATGTGGCCTTCAATGCTTTCGGCGCAGTAGGCGGCGCAGTCTTGAGCTGTTTCGATGCCTTCTCAGTCGGCACCGGAGAAGACGTCCAAGGGTGCTTCGAAGATTGCCCAGTCGGTGCGGCCGCCAGGTCAGTGGTGCTCGCCGGGTCGTGAGCGTGCTTGGACCTCCTCTCTCTGCGAGGAGGCGAGTCGACCTCTTCTTCATCACTCGAGTCGTTGCTCTCCTCGTCCTCCTCTGCATCCGAGTGCCACTCGCCACTCTCGCCCCCGCTCGCCCCTTCCTCAACATTTTGCTCCTGCACTCCATTGGGCATCGAGTACATATCAGTAATAGCCTGAAAAGGCAATGAACAAAAGAAAGACAGTCGACCGTCAACAAGATACTACATAGTAAATCAAGAAGACACTCGACAATGCAGAATCATACCTGTTCCGGCTGGTGCAAATGGTCGAATGGAACCACCCTCCTGGACCCCCGGGGATTATCCTTGTTGCCGGTGATTCCTCTCAGCCACTTCTCCATCATGTCCTCACTAACGTCCTCTGGGTGTAGCCAAGTGGAATCCTCGAGTCCCGAGTACATCCACATCGGATGGTCACGAGCTTGGAGTGGTTGAATGCGTCGACTGAGGAAGACCTCCAGCAGGTCCATACCAGTCACTCCGTCACGGACCAGTTGGACAACCCGCTCGACCAACACCTTCACCTGCGCCTTCTCCTCCGGGATCACTCTCAAAGAGGAGGGCTTCTCCACTCGAGCCAAGGAAAAGGGGGGAAGTCCAGTCGACTGACCCGTGGTAGGCTGATCCTTGCAGTAAAACCAGGTCGACTGCCAGCCTCGGACCGAGTCGGGAAGGATCATAGCTGGGAAGGTGCTCTTGTTCCTCATTTGATTTCCGAGGCCCCCGCACATCTGTATCACATGCGTCCTCTCGTCACTCGGGTTGGCCTTATTGACCATCTGGGAGCGACATGTGAATATGTGCTTGAAGAGACCCCAGTGCGGTCGGCAACCCAAGAAATTCTCGCACATTGACACGAAGGCAGCAAGGTACACGATGGTGTTTGGAGTAAAGTGGTGGAGTTGAGCCCTGAAGAAGTTCAAAAAACCATGAAAGAAAGGGTGGGGAGGCAAAGAAAACCCGCGGTCGACATGAGTGGCGAGGAGAACACACTCACCCTACTGCGGCCGCGGCTCGGTCTCGTTCCCCGGGAGCCGCGCCGATTCGTGGGGGATTAGTCCCTCATCAACCAGATCGTCGATGTCGTCTTGGCTGATCGTCGAGCGGATCCAGTCGCCCTGGATCCAGCCTGGCGGGAGGCCAGACCTTGACGAGGATCCACCCAGGCTGGTCCTCTTTCCTTTCGCCTTCGTCGTCGCCTTCTTTGCACGCTCCAATGCCACCGTCTTCTCCTTCCCCATGGCAGTGAATCGAGTCCGAGCGGGGCTATGACGCCGAGAGCGGAAGCAGGCGCAGCAGAGAAATCTGAGGAAGAAGACGGAGAATGAGGGCGCACTGTTCAAAGGCCCGGTCCGGTGCCTTTTATAAGGACACTTCCGAGTGACCGACTTGTAGGCCCGGACGATCTTATCAAATCCCGCAACAGTCGTGCGCGCGATACGTGGCAAAAAAGGTGGCACGAGGATCGAGGTGACCTGCCTAATCCGTCCCGATTACAGCGGCCTCCCCCGCTCAGCGCGCTTCCCAAAATTCGAATCCCGCGAAATCCGCGGTAGTAGAACAACTTGTTAGACAGAAGACATCCTCCACTTCTTCACTCGGAACTCTTCAGTAAAAGTTCACTCGACAAAAACTAAGAATGGATCAAGGCGACTGAAAAAGAAGTTGGTGTCGTCACCTCAGTTCCTTGATCCAGAACAAGATATACTCATAGCACGAAAAATGAGTCGGAAGTGTTCTCAACTCCTTCCTCACTCAAACCCTGATCCATTTGGGGGCTAATGATGAAGTTATGTACCTAGGGTAGGGTCATGGATCTGTCCAAGATACCCTCCCCAAGGACATCTCTAAAAGAACCAGAAGCATTCGAAGAAAAATCATCATCCGCTCGATGATGAAGCTATGTTCCACTCGACAGTCTTGAAGACACTCGACCGTATGGACAATCACTCAACTACCAGAAGATCTAGAGCACTCCATTCTGCAATGGTCGGGAATTAAGTCAGAGCTTTAATGGTCATTATGTATCTTTATTGCAGGCGTTACCAGTAACATCCCCATCTTTATGTACCTTAAACCCTTTGTAACTGAGGGCGGGAGGGGTCTGGCGAACTCTATAGAAGCCACCCCCCTCCTCAGGGACAAGGGTTCGCACCCCCTGTAACTCACATGCATATAATCCAGTCGACCGCCTCCGGGCTCCGAGACGTAGGGATGTTACTTCCTCCGAGAAGGGCCTGAACTCATAAACCTCGTGTGTACAACTCCTCCATAGCTGAGATCTTGCCTCTACATTCCTACCCCCCTATTCTGCTGTCAGACTTAGAACCACGACAAAGGCTACGGTGACGGCCGAGCGACGGCAGTGGCAGCGCTCGACGGGCGAGCTCGATTTCGGTGCTGCGGTGCATGAAGAGGCGAGCTAGGGGCGTCTACGGGTTCCTGGGGGCATGGGGAGCACGATGACGTGATCAGCTATGACTGACATGGGCGTAAGCGGCGGCGACAATGACACGCAGCGGTGGTGCTCAACAAGGTCGAGGCTAGCGGACGCACGCAAACAAACATGAAGGGGGATAAGGGGTAGGAGCTCACCCCGGAGCTATTGGCGTGCTCAGATGCATCGGGGGCAGTCGAGGCGGTGCAATCGAGCGGCGGAGCTCCTATGGCCGCAAGTGGGGAAGACGAAGATGGCGGCGAGGATGGGGGCTCCCGGCTGCATCTTGAGGGAGGAGATGACTTGGAGGAACACGGTGAAGCTTCCGAACAGGCTCGCGGGACTGGCAGTCAACGGGGAGCATGCGGGGCATGGCGGCAACAGCGATGGCAGTGGCTGGGCTACGCGGGAGAGAAAGAGGTAGGGTGAGGAGGGGGGAGGGGAGTTAGGGTTGGCGACATGAGGGGAAGAGAGTCGGGGCGCGCCTTATCCTTGCCGGGAAGCGACGGATGGCTCACATGGTGACGCCCTGGCTGGTGGATGGCCGCCACCTCCCGTGCTTCTCTGTAGCGAGGAAGAAGCCAATGGGGGAGGCAGGCCGGGCCGCCTGGGCCGCCACTGTGCACTCGTCCCCATGCACAGTGGGCCTCTTTTTTACTTCTTTTAGTTTTTAGCTTTCCTTTACTATTTTATTTTTGTTTGATCTGTTTTGCATTTTTATAGTACCAATTGAGTTTTGTTTTGAACAAAACTTGGCACATAATTCCAGCACAAAAATCTTGATATGGAACAAAAAGTTTGGGGTCAAAAGGAGTTGTCTAACCATATGGTAGAAATTGAAAAGGCCAAATTAATTGCTGCAGGACCACTAAATTAATTCCCAAGGGCATTTTTGGAATTCGAATGAGGTTGGTTTCAACATGAAAATGATCAAGGGAAATTTATAGGATAATGTGAACATTTCTGTTTCACTGTTAGAAGAAATAAATATTTGACTTGCATTTTAAATTTGAATTTGAGTTTGGTTTGAAACAAAGTAAGGATTAGCAACATAATCATGATGACTTGGCAGTCATTAGCAGGAGTTTACTGTAGCAAGATTACCGGGGTGTTACACTTTTGCAACTATTGCTATCGCATAGCGATAAATTAAAGAAATTATATGGCACTTACATCTTATGCAATAAAGAGACAACCATAAGGATGCTGCCAGTTGCTGATAACTTTAACAAAACATGATCATCTCATACAACAATTTATATCTCATCACGTCTTGACCATATCACATCACAACATGCCCTGCAAAAACAAGTCAGACGTCCTCTATTTTGTTGTTGCAAGTTTTACGTGGCTGCTATGGGCTTCTAGCAAGAACCGTTCTTACCTACGCGTCAAAACCACAACGATTTTTCGTCAAGTGTGCTGTTTTAACCTTCAACAAGGAACGGCCGTAGTCAAACTCGATTCAACTAAAGTTGGAGAAACAGACACCCGCCAGCCACCTGTGTGCGAAGCACATCAGTAGAACTAGTCTCATGAACGCGGTCATGTAATGTCGGTCTGGGCCGCTTCATCCAACAATACCGCCAAATCAAAATAAGACGTTGCTGGTAAGCAGTATGACTATTATCTCCCACAACTCTTTGTGTTCTACTCGTGCATATCATCTATGCATAGACCTGGCTCGGATACCACTATTGGGGAACGCAATATTTCAAAAAAAAATACCTGTGATCACGCAAGATTTATCTAGGAGATGCATAGCAATGAGAGAGCAGAGTGTGTCTACATACCCTCGTAGACCGAAAGCGGAAGCGTTTAGTAACGCGGTTGATGTAGTCGAACGTCTTCGCGATCCAACCGATCCTAGCATCGAACGCACGGCACCTCCGAGTTCCGCACACATTCAGCTCGATGACGTCCCTCGAGCTCTTGATCCAGCAAAGTGTCAAGGGAGAGTTCCGTCAGCATGACGGCGTGGTGACGGTGATGGTGAAGTGATTCGCGCAGGGCTTCGCCTAAGCACTACGTGAATATGACCGAAGGCGTGGAGGGGGACACCGCACATGGCTAACAATGTTTGTTGTGTGTTCTAGGTGCCCCCTCCCCACATACATATAGGTGGGAGGGGGAGGGGAATAGCCATGGGGCGCCCAAGTAGGAGGAATCCTACTTGGGGCCTCCTCCAATTCGGCCTCCCCCTTTGCTTATTTCCGGAGGGGGGAAGGAAAGAGGGGAGAGGGGAAACGAAGGGGGAATCATATTCCCTCTATTTCCTTTCCTCCTCCCCTTTTCCTTTCTCCACTTAGGCCAGCCCATATGGGGGCGCACCAGCCCCTTAGGGGCTGGTCTGTCCCACCCTTGGCCCAATAAGGCCCATATCTTTGCCGGGGGGTCCCCGGAACCCCTTTCGGTGACCCGATACGTACCCGGTACCCCCGGAACACTTCTGATGTCCGAATACTATCATCCTATATATGATTCTTTACCTCTCGACCATTTCGAGACTCCTCGTCATGTCCGTGATCTCATCCAGGACTCTGAACAACATTCGGTCACCAAATCACATAACTCATATAATAAAAAATTATCATCGAACGTTAAGCGTGTGGACCCTACGGGTTCAAGAACTATGTAGACATGACTGAGACACATCTCCGGTCAATAACCAATAGTGGAACCTGGATACTCATATTGGCTCCTACATATTCTACGAAGATCTTTATTGGTCAAACTGCATAACAACATACGTCATTCCCTTTTGTCATCGGTATGTTACTTGCCCGAGATTCGATCGTCGGTATCATCATACCTAGTTCAATCTCGTTACCGGAAAGTCTCTTTAATCGTTCCATAATGAATCATCCCGTAACTAACTCATTTGTCACATTGCTTGCAAGTCTTATAGTGATGTGCATTACCGAGAGGGCCCAGAGATACCTCTCCGATACACAGAGTGACAAATCCTAATCTCGGTCTATGCCAACTCAACAAACACCATCGGAGACACCTATAGAGCATCTTTATAATGACCCAATTACGTTGTGACGTTTGATAACACACAAGGTGTTCCTCCGGTGTTCGGGAGTTGCATAATCTCATAGTCAAAGGAATATGTATAAGTCATGAAGAAAGCAATAGCAATAAAACTGAACGATCAACATGCTTAGCTAACGGATGGGTCTTGTCCATCACATCATTCTCTAGTGATGTGATCCCGTTCATCAAATGGCAACACATGTCTATGGTTAGGAAACTTAACCATCTTTGATTAACGAGCTAGTCAAGTAGAGGCATACTAGGGACACTCTGTTTTGTCTATGTATTCACACATGTACTAAGTTTCTGGTTAATACAATTTTAGCATGCATAATAAATTGTTGGGGAACGTAGTAATTTAAAAAAAAATCCTACGCACACGCAAGATCATGGTGATTCATAGCAACGAGAGGGGAGAGTATTGTCCATGTACCCTCGTAGACCGAAAGCGAAAGCGCTAGCACAACGTGGTTGATGTAGTCCACTAGTGCAGAACCGGGCAATAGCACCGGTTCGTAAGGACCTTTAGTGCCGGTTCAGTAACCAGCACTAAAGTGTGGGCACTAAAGGTCCCCCCCTTTAGTACCGGTTCAGCACGAACCGGTGCTAAAAGGCAACCACGTGGCACGAGTCAGCTCCGGGGGCAGGGAGCCATTTAGTACCGGTTGGTGACACCAACCGGTATTAAAAGGTTGGGGGGTTTTGGGTTTATGATTTATTTTTCATTTAATTTTGTGTTTTCCATTTAATTCTTTTTCGTTTGCTGGTATTTTACGATACTACATATTGTACACGTTATGCATATATATAAATAGAATTTCTAGTAGAACCGATCATATATATATATATATATCATCGAATGTCTCGCAGCCACCATTAATTAATTCACACATATATACACACATGTATATATATACAATTAGCTAGCTATATACAATTTCTCCTAATTGGTGCCTTCGGAGCCAGTAGCATTAGCCTAATTGGTGCCTTCAGAGCACGATAACAATTGGAAGTGGTTCATGGGGGCGGTAGCGGGTAATAGTATTCTCCTTTGGGATCTATGACCTGGTCGAGCAAAAATCCCGCTATTTCCTCTTGAATTGCTTGTATGTGCTCCGTTGGTAGGAGCTGCTCCCGCACCTCTATGAACTGTCAAGAAGGAGATCAATATGCTTGTGTATTAGTTGTGTGACTAGATATCGATAATGGTGTAAAAATTGTGAATAGTGTTCTGACAAACGTACCCACTCATGTCTTTGAGATCTGCTCCTTTCGGACGCCATCATGCGAATGTTCTCGCAAACGTAGTATGCACACAGATTATTCCCCGGCGCATGCTTCAGGGCCTTTACGAGAATGGAATTTGATCAAATAATAATTAATCAAGCATGATAATTAAAGAGATGGCAGCTAGCTAGCTAGTACTACTTAATTACTTACCTGGGGTCGATACCATTTCAGATTTCATTTCCATTGGCCTTGAGTGACGCTGATGAACTTTGCCCAAGCCCTGCCCGCCGACAAAGAAAATGAATAAATGGGTTATTAAATAGTTGTTATCAGGAAATAACAAACTAATTAAATAGGCCGAGATATAGTTAATAATGATTGAAATTACCCGTTGACTATCCCCTTCACGATGGTGTAGTCACTTGCTTTCTTAAGTAGTGAGTCTAGTACTTCAACTGTTCCCTCATCAACTTTAATGATTAACAAGATCTAGTGAAATCTGCATGCACACACGTTTGCATGTCTTAATTAAGTGGGCATATGTAAGCAAAAACATGTAGCTAGCTAGTAGGCAAAAACAGAATTTGTAGTACAAGACAGTGTGACTCACTCGAAGTTGTAAGGAAGTAGTATATCTTCATTGTATTTGAGGCGCTTGAAGAACTCTAGCATGCTTTCCTCTACACTTTTTTTTGTAATATGGATCTAATTTCCATGTGTATTCATTAATGGTATTTGGGTCAATGAACCCAATGCCATAGCATCCACCTTTTTTTATTTCATAAATCTTCATCCTGCATAATACCACAGAAAAAAGAATATAGTGAGGATAATTACAGGTAATGATTGATCAAAATGATAACTACAGCTAGCTTGAGAGTTAAATTACAGAAAGAAATCACTTACAGACAATAGCAACTGACAATAGATTTGTCGACTGCGTCTTGATTGTATAACCGAAATAGCTCTGAATACTCAACGGACACAGCTTTCTCATGGTAGTAATGATCCTTCTTGACATTCACCATGAGGCACTCTCGATTGGAAATCTTGGTAATGTCCATGTACCATTGATGCAATTCATACATTCTCGTTGGGAACTTCTTGACCTCGTCTGGCTTGACCAAAGGTTGGCCTCGGACATATTTCCGTTTTATTTCCTCCTCTGCAATCAGAGGCATGGGCTCGATATCGAGGAGTTGTCCAACAGTGATCTTGAGCATTTCAGCCTACTCAATATGCTCCTCGGTTATTACCACATCGCCCAGCTTGGGAACATAAACGGTTTGCCCACAATAATATTGGGCGCGCGTACTCTCATGTGTTGTTGGCACAACAAGCGGGGGGATTGATTGCGCCGCATGTTCTCCCAGCTGGGGAACGGTTTTACCGCATGTTTTGCCAGCTGATTTGCTCGAGCTCGAGCTTGCCTCTTTTTGTAGACGTGCTCGATTTAACTTCCTGAGGTGGCGCTCATAGTCTGTGTCAACAGGCTTGGGAGTTGGTGGTCTAGCCATACGAATGAAGTGGTCAATCTTTTCCTCAGGCACTTTCTCCCTTAGCGGCGGTGGCGGTTTCGGTGCAAAATGGGCTTCCACCTCGGCTTTCGATATGGCTATGTTTTCCTCCTCGGACTTGTCGTAAGGCCTCTACGGAAGAGGCGCGAGGCTGCTTGGACCATATTGAAATCGCTTGCCTCCGCCTGTACCACCAATACTACCTCGACTTGTACCACTATGCACCATAGCTGAGGCGGCTCTCTTCCGTGATTGCTGAGGCGGCGAAGACGGCTGACGTGGTTGAGTTGGAGGAGGAGTGGCCTGAAGCTGTGCCGGACTTGGAGGAGAAGTGGCCTGACGCTTTGCCAGACTTGGAGGAGGAGGAGTGGCCTGAAGCTATGCCGGACTTGGAGGAGGAGTGGCCTGACGCGTTGGTGGACTTGGAGGAGCGGGAGTCTGCTGACTCGGTGGCAGACTTCGACGAGGAGTCGGATGACGCGGTGTGGGTGGCCTTCGAAAGATGATGCAATCCTTTCTCCATAGGATGATACGATGGTTGGCCTCTCCCAGTGTGTGCTCCTTGTCACCTCCAGGAATGTCAAGCTCTAGCCCCGAATATTGGTCCACCACCTCATCAACCAAGACACGAGCATAGCCCGCTGAAATCGGGTTGCAATGGAAGGTTGCCTCGGGGGGGATTTGTAAAAGCAAGGGCGTCCGCCACCTTCATGGATATGTTCTTCATTTTGAAGTGTAGCTCGCAGTTAGTGTTCTCCATGATGTCATCCACTGGGTAGCTATCCAGCAATGCGTTGCCCGGGGCGGAACCCACGTTGCTTCTCGGCATGGATGAGACGGTGCTATCCAATGCTGGATCATCCTCTAGCTGGTGCAGCTACTGAGACCCCCTTTGCTGGCTAAGTGAGTCGATCTGCTCCTGCTGCCGCTGGAATTTGACTGCCAAGTCCGCGTGTGGTCATTCTAGGCCTTGAAGGCGTTCATAGTCTAGCTTCCTCTGCTCCTCCTCCATCTTCCTCTTCTTCTCATCCGCAATCTTCTTTCTCGCACGGGTTCTGTAGTCGGCGTTCCAGTCCGAAAACCCCTCATACCATGGAATAGCGCCCTTGCCTCGTGTTCTTCCCGGGTGTTCAGGATTTCCCAGGGCACGCGTAAGCTTGTCGTTCTCTCTGTTGGGCTCGAACACCCCCGATCGAGCCTCTTCTATTGCAACAAGTAGCTTATCTTCGGCTCCGTCCAGACATGCCTTCTTCGAAACTTTGCCTGTCTTCGGGTCCAACTCCCCCCCATGCGCATAGAACCAAGTCCTGCACCTGGGGGGCCAGCTCAATGTTTCTGGAGTGACACCTCCATCTCTTTCTCAGACTTATCCCACTTAGGCATTCCCACCACATAGCCACCTGGCCCCAGCTTATGGAACTTATCCTTTTTTGCGGCATTGGCCTTGTTCATTCTCAACTGTTCCTTTAGATAATTCCGAATCCTTGAATTTCACGAAATCGTCCCAATGAGCACTTTGCTTCTCTAGTGTTCCCTCGAATACTGGAGTCTTCCTTCCTCCCTTGACGTACTTGTCCCATACACGATTCTTGTGGTTGTTGAATGCAACCGCCATCTTCCTAAGAGCAGCGTCCTTGACTTTCTCCACATCTGCATCTGTGAAATGATCTGGTAGGGTGAAATGTTCCATGAGTGTTTCCCAAAGCAGAAGTTTTTGTCTGTCGTCGACAAAAGTAACTCATGGATGTGGCTTTGCTGGCTCTCTCCATTCTTGAAGGGATATCGGGAGTTGGTCCTTCACAAGAACTCCGCACTGACGAATGAACTTGTTTGCAATCTTCTTAGGCGCTAATGGTTCGCCATTAGGTTTGATGGCCTCGATATTGTACTTTACGCCCTCCTTCAACTTTTTGTTCGGGCCTCGTTTCTTGTTGCCTGAAGATTTGCTCGATCCGGATGGCTAAAAGAAGAAAGATCGATTCGTTAATATATCTTCAAGTCATTTAAAACATGTGATGATCACCAGATGCCTGCTTATATAAATATATATACCTCGCCGGTCTTTGTTGTTTCAAGATCAACATTTTCTTCGTCATGTTCATAGTTCATGACTTCATCAATTCGGTCGTCGCGATCGAATATCATATCACCCTCCCCGGTGTTGTTTAGATATTCGGAGCCGTCATAATCTTCTTCATTCTGATCATCATCTGGCCCGCAACGATTGTGTATCATAGCTCGGGTGATCTCCCCAAAGAACCTGCCAGGTATTGGAGAACCTGACGTCCATAGCAGCCATGTAGCGATGGACGTGCTCGTCCTCCTCCCTGACACGGTGACGTACCACCTCCGGCGGGGCCGGCTCCCTCCGCACCGAAAGTGGCCCACGCGAACGCCACCAAAGGAGATCAGGGTCGAGGACGGGACCCGGGGCCGGGTTCCTCACCAAGCATCATGCCCCTGGAGGTAGCACCTCCCAGTGCCAGCCCGGCGAAGCCCAATCCCGGACATGGGTCCTCTGAAGCAGGGCGTCGTCGCGAACGGGTCGACGGCGAGGATGCGGGCCGGGCATCATCGACAACAAATACTATATGCCGCAAAAGTAAAGTAACATTTTTTAAATGATGGATTGTGATTTCATATATGCAAATTCTAAATTTTACAACTAAAACTAACATTTCTAATATTTCTATAACTAAAACTAACATTTCTAATATTTCTATAACTAAAAAACATTTCTATATAACTAACATTTCTACATAACTAACATTTCTAATATAACTAACATTTCTATATAACTAACATTTCTAATATTTCTATAACTAAAAAACATTTCTATGTAACTAACATTTCTAATATTTCTATAACACAGTGTGTGTGTGTGTGTGTGCGGCCGGGGCAGGAGCTCACCGGCGAGGCGCGACGACGGGGGGCGGCGACGGGGACGGAGACGGGCGGTGACGACGGGGATGGGGATGGGGCGGGGACGACGGGGACGGGGACGGACCGGGCGGGGACGGCGGGAGGACGGGGCGCGGCGCGACGACGGGGCGCGGCGCGGCGACGGGGACGGCGACGGGTGCGGCGACGAGGGGCGGCGGCGACAAGGCAGAGGAGAAAGAAGCAGAGGGAGATGAGAAACTGACAAATTTTTTGAAGTGTTTTCTTATATAGAACAACCTTTACTACCGGTTGAAGCCACCAACCGGTACTAAAGGTCTGTTTTGGCCAGGCCAAGCGGCGGGAACGGCACCCCTTCAGTACCGTGTGGTGGCACCAACCGGTACTAAAGACCCCCCCCCCTTTAGTATCGGTTGGAGCCACGACCCGGTACTAAAGGGGGTGTGTTGGCGCAGGTGCGATGCGGCAAGTTTAGTCCCACCTCGCTAGCCGAGGGGCGTCCTCACTGGTTTATAAGCCCCAGTGCGGTAGCTCTATCGAGCTCCTCTCCAAAGCAGGCCTACTGGGCCTACCTGTTCTGTGCTGTCCGCTTTGGCCCAGTAGGCGGGCTTTTTATTTTCTTGTTTTTTTTGCTTTATTTATTTTTGTTTTATTTATTTTTGAGTTGTTTTTTGCTGTATTTAGAGTTTCTTTGTGAATATTTTTGCTTTAGGTACAAAAAGTTACAAACTTCCTATTAGTGCCCGTAGTTTTCAAATTTGAATAGTTTAAATTTTGAATTATTTGAAATTTCTGTAGATCACTAGTTTGTGAATAACTTAACTTTGAAAATAGATTTTTTAGTGATTCTTTTTTCTTATGTTTAATATTAGTGTGTTTTATCATTATATTCAATTTGGTAATGCTTAGGTTATTTAAAAAATGAAATGCTTTTGTAACAGATGAGTTTTCGTCTGAAACCCTGATACTTCGAAAGAGATTATCCATTTTGTACATGAAGTGCATCCAGTTTGTTTGCACATAAAATTTCTTCGCGTTTCAAATGCCAAAACACATAACTAGCTACCCTAACTATTACAGAGATTCCCTCCTGGGTGTGCAACACAGAAGAAAGTGATGATAGTGAAGCCGATCACATCCCAGATATTTGGGTGTGAAACTTTTTCTTCGCGTGTGTCCCTTTGCGTCGTAGCCATGGAAAATCTTCATCATTTAACTGGATGCTCGGGTCAATATTCACTCCAAATGGAGCAATTTCATCAAACTTTTCATAATCTCCTGACATGTCTGTCTTGTCATCCACTCCCACGATGTTTCTCTTCCCAGAAAGAACTATGTGCCGCTTTGGCTCATCGCACGATGCATTCGCTTCCTTATCTTTTCTTTTTCTCGGATTGGTAGACATGTCCTTCACATAGAAAACCTGTGCCACATCATTGGCTAGGACGAATGGTTCGTCCGCATACACAAGATTGTTGAGATCCATTGTTGTCATTCCGTACTACGGGTCTTCCGTTACCCCGCCTCGTGTCATATTGACCCATTTGCACCGAAACAAAGGGACCTTCAAACCACGTCGATAGTGAAGTTCCCATATGTCATGTATATAACCATAATATGTTTCCTTTCCCGTCTTGGTTTCTGCATCAAAGCGTACACCACTGTTTTGGTTGGTGCTCTTCTTATCTTGGGCGATCGTGTAAAATGTATTACCATTTATCTCGTACCCTTTGAAAGTCATTATATTCAAAGATGGTAACTAGGACAGCAAGTACATGTCATCTTCAATAGAGGCGTCATGCATGGTACGTGTCTGCAACCAGCTGGCGAAACTCCTGGTTTGTTCACGTGTAATCCAGTCATCAGACCGCTCCGGGTGTTTGGAGCGTAGCAAATTCTTGTGTTCATCCATATACGGAGCCACCAAGGCGGAATTCTATAGAACTGTGTAGTGTGCTTCAGTGAGAGAATGTCCATCCATACATATTATGTGTTCCCCTCCTAGCGTGCCTTTTCCATCCAGTCTGCCCTTATGCCACGATTCAGGAACACCAATCGGCTTAAGGTCAGGAATAAAGTCAATACAAAACTCAATGACCTCCTCATTTTCATGGCCCTTGGAGATGCTTCCTTCTGGCCTAGCATGGTTATGAACATATTTCTTTAAGACTCCTATGAACCTCTCAAAGGGGAACATATTGTGTAGAAATACAGGACTAAAACGTTAATCTCCTTCGCATAGGTGAACTAGGACGTGCGTCATGATGTTGAAGAAGGATGGTGGGAACACCAACTCGAAACTGACAAGACATTGCACCAAATCATTCTCTAACCTTGGTATGATTTCTGGATCGATTACCTTGTGAGAGATTGCATTGAGGAATGCACATAGCTTCACAATGGCTAATCGAACGTTTTTCGGTAGAAGCCCCCTCAATGCAACCGGAAGCAGTTGCGTCATAATCACGTGGCAGTCATGAGACTTTAGGTTCTGGAACTTTTTCTCTGCCATGTTTATTATTCCCTTTATATTCGACGAGAAGCCAGACGGTACCTTAATACTGAGCAGGCATTCAAAGAAGATTTCCTTCTCTTCTTTGGTAAGAGTGTAGCTTGCATGACCCTGATGTATGTCGTCTTTTCCGTGCATACGTTGCTGGTCCTCCCGTGCATCAGGTGTATCTTTTGTCTTCCCATACACGCCCAAGAAGCCAAGCAGGGTCACACAAAGATTCTTCGTCACGTGCATCACGTCGATTGCGGAGCGGACCCCTAGGTCTTTCCAATAGGGCAGGTCCCAAAATATAGATTTCTTCTTCCACATGGGTGCGCGTCCATCAGCGTCATTCGGAACAGGTTGTCCACCAGGACCCTTTCCAAAGACCACCTTCAAATCCTTGACCATATCATGTACATCAGCACCAGTACGGTGGCGAGGCTTCGTCCGGTGATCAGCCTCACCTTTGAAATGCTTACCTTTGTTTCTTACGGGATGCCTGCTCGGAAGAAATCAACGATGTCCCAGGTACACATTCTTCTTACAATTAGCCAAATATATACTGTCGGTATCGTCCAAACAGTGCGTGCATGCGCGGTATCCCTTGTTTGTCTGTCCTGAAAGGTTACTAAGAGCAGGCCAATCATTGATGGTCACGAACAACAACGCCTTTAGGTCAAATTCTTCCCCATGTGCTCATCCCACGCACGTACACCTGTTCCATTCCACAGTTGTAAGAGTTCTTCAACTAATGGCCTTAGGTACACATCAATGTCGTTGCCGGGTTGCTTAGGGCCTTGGATGAGCACTGTCATCATAATGAACTTCCGCTTCATGCACAACCAAGGAGGAAGGTTATACAAACATGGAGTCACAGGCCAGGTGCTATGGTTGCTGCTCTACTCCCCAAAAGGATTAATGCCATCTGCGCTTAGACCAAACCATACGTTCCTTGCGTCATCTGCAAACTCCTTCCCGTACTTTCTTTCATTTTTTCTCCACTGCGACCCGTCAATGGGTACTCTCAACTTTCCGTCTTTCTTACGTTCTTCTCTGTGCCATCGCATCGCCCTGGCATGCTCTTTGTTTTGGAACAAACGTTTCAACCGTGGTATTATAGGAGCATAATACATCACCTTGGCAGTAATCTTCTTCCTGGGGCGCTCGCCCTCGACATCACCAGGGTCATCGCCGCTGATCTTATAGCGCAATGCACCGCATACCGGGCAAGCGTTCAAATCCTCGTACTCACCGCGGTAGAGGATGCAATCATTAGGGCATGCATGTATCTTCTGCACCTCTAACCCTAGAGGGCAGACAGCCTTCTTTGCTTCGTACGTACTCTCGGGCAATTCGTTGTCCTTTGGAAGCATATTTTTTATCATTACCAGCAACTTTCCAAATCCCTTGTCAGATACACCATTCTCTGCCTTCCATTGTAGCAATTCCAGTGTGGTGCCCAGCTTTTTCTTGTCACCTATGCAATTCGGGTACAACAATTTTTTGTGATCCTCTAACATGCACTGCAACTTCTTCTTCTCCAAATCACTTGTGTAGTTTCTCTTTGCATCGGCAATGGCCCGACCTAGATCATCAACGGGCTCATCCGATGCCTCTTCTTCAGCTTCTTCCCGCATTGCCGGCTCAGCTTCTTCCGGCATTACCGGCTCAGCTTCTTCCCTCATTGTTGTATCATCGTATTCAAGGAACCCATGGCCAGGATAGCTATCGTCGTCCTCTTCTTCTTCATTGTCTTCCATCATAACCCCTCTTTCTCCATCTTGGTCCAAACATTATAGTGGGGCATGAAATCAGACTCAAACAGGTGGACGTGAATGGTTCTTGACGTAGAGTAATTGTGACCATTCTTACAGCCAGCACATGGACAAGGCATAAAACCATCCGCCCGCTTGTTTGCCTCAGCCGCAAGCAGAAAAGTATGCACCCCATTAATGAACTCGGGAGAGCATCGGTCATCGTACATCCATTGCCGGCTCATCTTCAATACATAGCACCGAAAACACCAAATTAATACAATACATAAAGTTCTTACATAAAGTTCATACAACACTTAAATGCAACAAACAAATAACTCTCTAGCTAAAGAATTTAAATGCAACAACAAATGCGATCAAGATCGCAACTAAGGTAACAATTGATCCAACAGCATAATGATACCAAGCCTCACTATGAATGGCATATTTTCTAATCTTTCTAATCTTCAAGCGCATTTTCTCCATCTTAATCTTGTGATCATCGACGACATCGGCAACATGCAACTCAAATTCCATCTTCTCCCCCTCAATTATTTTCAATTTTTCTTTCAAATCCTCATTTTCTCTTTCAACTAAATTTAACCTCTCGACAATAGGGTCGGTTGGAATTTCCAGTTCAACTACCTCCTACATACAAATATCTATGTCAGCTTGATCGGCATAATTTGTCATAAACACGAAATGCAACAAATAGTTTTAAAAGAGAATATACCACATCCGAATCATAACAAGGGCGAGGGCCGACGGGGACGGATATCAAAACCATGGCACTATGTATAACAAACAACATACAGGTAAGATAATTATATGAGTAACTATATATCCAAATCACACAAACATCAATTTTTATATAAAATTTCATGAACAAGAGGCTGACCACAAGGTGGTGCCGGCGACGGGACGGTGCGGGCGATCGACGGTGGTTACGATGGAGATTTAGAAGGCACTAAGTAAACCACACCTACATATGCAAACTAAGTGTTATTTTGACCTCAATTTGCATATAAATCAAATACTACCACATATAATTCCTCCCAAATTACTAAAACCCACAATTAATCACTATATAAACCAATGCAAGAGTTAATCTAGCAATGAGAGATGAAAGGACAAAGTTGCTAACCTTTGTGATCATTTGAATGGATGGGGGCCTGCAAATCTTGACAAATTTGGGGCAAATTTTGTGATAAACTCGAGAGGAAGAAGGGAAGAACAGAGGAGAGGGAGAGGGGAAAGGGGGAAGAACAGAGTGCTGGTGGACGAAGGGTTTATATAGGACGACCTTTAGTACTGGTTCGTGGCACAAACCGGTACTAAAGGTGCTGGAGGGGCCCCACTCTGACAACATCCTGCCACCACTCTCATTAGTACCGGTTCGTGGCACGAACCGGTGCTAAAGGTTCGTCACGAACCGGTACTAAAGAGCTCCTCCTGCCTAGCCGTTGGAACCGGCACTAATGGACACATTAGTGTCGGTTCTGTTACAAGTCGTGCCTTTTGGTGTTGGCGACCTTGATCGCCACCAGCTTATCTTCGCGGGCTTCCTTGCAGTGGACTCTTACCAAGGACAACGCCACGTCAGCACCACACCAGGCAGAGGACTTCTTCCACTCTTACACTCGACCAGGGACCTCGTTGAGTCGAGTCATTAGAGAATTGAGGTCATTTCGAAGCGTCGCTCTTGGCCAGAGTGATGAGTCGATCCGTGAAACTGCCACCTTCAGACGAGCGAGGTAACTTGCCACACTGGCAACACAAGATTCTAGTCGAAGCACATTTATGGCAGCCTCATCGTCCACTGGAGAAGCAATAGGGTCCAAACCCATCTTGACCCGTCCAGTCTCCTCGTCGAAGTTTTGGCAGAATTCTGCAGTCAAAGAGTTAGTGAGTCGACTGGACAGAACTAACTTGCAGGCAGTAAAGCAGTCGGATTAAAAGGAGTACCTTCCAGCATAAGATAGAGCTTCTTGGCAAGAGCTCTCAGATAGGCTTCCATGTCATTTCTCTTACGAGCCGCAGACTCCAGCTTCTCATTCAGAGCCAACTTATCCTTCTTATGACGAGTTACCTCTCAGTTGGATTCAGTGAGAGAGGACTTCAACTTGCTTACTTCTTCTTCCAGCACTCTAACCGAAGCCAACTTCTGGTCTGCAAGGGCAGTCTTATCTTGAGCCTCCTTCTGCGCAGCCGCAAGGTCTGAGTCCTTCTTCTCCAGAGCCAACCTCATTTTCTCTGCAAAATAAGCAATCGGATCAAACAAGAAATCGAAGAAATACTTTAGAGGACGATCGACGTGAGCAGTCGACAGGCAGTTACCTTCCATACCAGCAACTTCATCTTGAGCTTTCTTCAATTTTTGTTGGGCCAACTCCAAGTCAAGGTTGAGTTGTCTCTGCTTCTCCTCAAATTCGGCGAACTTGGCAATAAGAGTACAAGATTTCTGCAAAGGGTAAAAGACACATCAATCAACAAGATCAAAGATTATTTACTTCCGAGTGAATAAAACATAAAAGTTTACTCAGACCCCAGCCGACTACCCGCAGTCGATCGCGGTCTCGGGGACTACACCCAGCGGGTGCACTTGGCGTGCCCCCACTAATTCATACCCCACTCGACCGGTCCACCCGGGTTGAGTTTTTAAAAAAAAGAGAGAAGAAAGAGAGAAGAACTATTCAGACCCCGGCCGACTGCCAGCAGTCGACCATGGTCTCGGGGACTACACCCAGTGGGTGCACTTAGCGTGCCCCCACCGGTTCAGATCCCACTCGCCCAGGCCGAGTGGAAGAGCGCAAATGCTAAAGACAACAAAACACCCAGTGGGTGTACAGATTCGACGCAAACAATAAGAGATTGTATGAAAGAAAATATTCCAGGTAGCATATCTTAATAGAACAAGGTCAGTCGAAAGCCTACTTACCTGGACATTGGCCCGGAGAGCCGCGCTGGCATCGTAAGCAGCCTGGTTGTTCTCATGCACTATCTTCATCCGCTCCATCATCACATTAGCCTGATGGATGGCCTCCGCAGCCGCGTCCGACTGGCTTTCCAGAACATGGTAGTTGGTGAAGAAGGGGGCAGACGACCCAGGTGCGGCAGCTTGGAGCTCCGAAGCGTGAGGTTGGACGACTAAAGGAAACACTGGTACAATCGATGGTGCAGGGCGATCACTTGACAATGGGACAGCAAAAGTTACAGAGGCCCCACCTGCGTCTTCAGATTGTTGGACGGTTGGTGTTGTCATCGATCCTTGCTGAGACGTCTGATACATCTCCAACGTATCTATAATTTTTGATTGATCCATGCTATATTATCTACTGTTTTGGGCAATATTGGGCTTTATTTTCCACTTTTATATTATTTTTGGGACTAACCTATTAACCGGAGGCCCAACCTAGATTTGTTGTTTTATGCCTATTTTAGTGTTTTGAAGAAAAGGAATATCAGACGGAGTCGCAATGGAACGAAATCAACTGGAGAAGTTATTTTTGGAAGGAAACACACCTGATGGACTTGGACCCCACGTCAAGGAAGGAACAAGGTGCCCACGAGGGTGGGGGCGCGTCCCCCCCTAGGGCGCACCCCCCTGTCTCGTGGGGCCCTCGTGGCTCCCCTGACGTACCTCCTTCACCCATATATACCTACGTGACCTAAAACTTCTAGAACGCACAATAGATCGGGAGTTCCGCCGCTAGAAGCCTTTGTAGCCAGCGAAAACCAATCTAGACCCGTTCTGGCACCCTGCCGGAGGGGGCAATCCCTCTCCGGTGGCCATCTTCATCATCCCGGTGCTCTCCATGACGAGGAGGGAGTAGTTCTCCCTCGGGGCTGAGGGTATGTACCAGTAGCTATGTGTTTGATCTCTCTCTCTCTCTCTCTCGTGTTCTTGATTTGGCACGATCTTGATGTATCGCGAGCTTTGCTATTATAGTTGGATCTTATGTTTCTCCTCCCCCTCTTCTCTCTTGTAATGAATTGAGTTTCCCCTTTGAAGTAATCTTATCGGATTGAGTCTTTAAAGACTTGAGAACACTTGATGTATGTCTTGGTGACCAACTTGCGGGTTTCATGACATTGGGAACCTATGCATAGGGGTTGGCACACGTTTTCATCGTGATTCTCCGGTAGGAACTTTGGGGCACTCTTTGAGGTTCTATGTGTTCGTTGAATAGATGAATTGAGATTGTGTGATGCATATCATATAATCATACCCACGGATACTTGAGGTGACATTGGAGTATCTAGGTGACATTAGGGTTTTGATTGATTTGTGTCTTAAGGTGTTATTCTAGTACGAACTCTAGGGCTATTTGTGACACCTATAGGAATAGCCCAGCGGATTGATTGGAAAGAATAACTTTGAGGTGGTTTCGTACCCTACCATAATCTCTTCGTTCGTTCTCCGCTATTAGTGACTTTGGAGTGACTCTTTGTTGCATGTTGAGGGATAGGTATGTGATCCAATTATGTTAGTATTGTTGAGAGGACTTACACTAGTGAAAGTATGAACCCTAGGCCTTGTTTCAACACATTGCAATACCGTTTACGCTCACTTTTATCACTTGTTACCTTGCTGTTTTTATATTTTCAGATTACAAAAACTATTATCTACCATCCATATTGCACTTGTACCACCATCTCTTCGCCGAACTAGTGCACCTATACAATTTACCATTGTATTGGGTGTGTTGGGGACACAAGAGACTCTTTGTTATTTGGTTGCAGGGTTGCTTGAGAGAGACCATCTTCATCCTACGCCTCCTACGGATTGATAAACCTTAGGTCATCCACTTGAGGGAAATTTGCTACTGTCCTACAAACCTCTGCACTTGGAGGCCCAACAACGTCTACAAGAAGAAGGTTGTGTAGTAGACATCAAGCTCTTTTCTGGCGTCGTTGCCGGGGAGGCGAGGAAAGCGGCACTAACACCCCGTCAACTAAGCTCTTTTCTGGCGCCGTTGCCGGGGAGGTTAGCGCTTGAAGGTATATCTTTAGATCTTGCAATCGAGTCTTTTAGTTTCTTGTTTTATCACTAGTTTAGTTTATAAAAGAAAACTATAAAAAAATGGAATTGAGTTTGCCTCATACGCTTTACCTTTTTAATATCTTTCGTGAGTATGATGGAAAGCATAATTATGCTCAAGTGCTAGAAGAAGAAATCTATAAAATGGTTGGCACTAAATATTTGAATGATGAGCATGATTGCAATGTTGTTAGTATGAATTCCTTTAATATCCATGATACTAATGATATGCAAAGCCACAAGCTTGGGGAAGCTATGTTTGATGAAGATGATATTTTTTGTCCCCCAAGCTTTGATGAGCAAATTTACTATGATGAAAGCATGCCTCCTATCTATGATGATTATTGTGATGACACGTATGCTTTAAAGAATAATTATAACCATGAAACTTGTCGTCTTGATCTTAATTTTCAATCACATGATAGTTATTTTGTTGAGTTTGCTCCCACTATTATTCATGAGAAGAATTTTGCTTATGTGGAGAGTAGTAAATTTTCTATGCTTGTAGATCATGAAAAGAATGCTTTAGGTGCTGGTTATATTGTTGAATTCATTCATGATGCTACTGAAAATTATTATGAGGGAGGAACATATGGTTGTAGGAATTGCAATAATATCAAGTTTCCTCTCTATGTGCTTAAAATTTTGAAGTTATGCTTGTTTTACCTTCCTATGCAAGTTCATTATTGTTCGCACAAGTTGTTTGCTCACAAAATTCCTATGCATAGGAAGTATGTTAGACTTAAATGTGCTAGTCATATTCTTCATGATGCTCTCTTTATGTTTCAATTCTTATCCTTTATGTGAGCATCATTGAAATCATCATGCCTTGCTAGGGGCATTAAACGATAGCGCTTGTTGGGAGGCAACCCAATTTTATTTTAGTTCATTGCCTTTTGTTCCTGTTTAGTAATAAATAATTCATCTAGACTCTGTTTAGATGTGGTTTTATGCTTTTAATTAGTGTTTGTGCCAAGTAGAACCTTTGGGAACACTTGGGGGAAGTCTTGTTGATCATGCTATAAAAAACAGAAACTTTAGCGCTCACGAGAATTGCAGCCATTTTTATTTGGAGAGTTATATTTAGTTAATTCTTTTTGCAGATGATTAATAGATAAATTACTCAGGTCCATAAATTTATTTGAGAATTTTATAAGTTCCATAAGTATACGTTTGATCCATATTACTACAGACTGTTCTGTTTTTGACAGATTCTGTTTTTCATGTGTTGTTTACTTATTTTGATGAATCTATGGCTAGTAAAATAGTTTATAAACCATAGAGAAGTTAGAATATGGTAGGTTTAACACCAATATAAATAAAGAATGAGTTCATTACAGTACCTTGAAGTGGTGATTTATTTTCTTATACTAACGGAGCTTACGAGTTTTCTACTTTAAGTTTTGTGTTGTGAAGTTTTCAAGTTTTGGGTAAAGATTCGATGGACTATGGAATAAGGAGTGGCAAGAGCCTAAGCTTGGGGATGCCCAAGGAACCCCAAGGAACCCCAAGGTAATTTTCAAGTACAACCAAGAGCCTAAGCTTGGGGATGCCCCGGAAGGCATCCCCTCTTTCGTCTTCGTTCATCGGTAACTTTACTTGGAGCTATATTTTTATTTACCACATGATATGTGTTTTGCTTGGAGCGTCAATTTATTTTGTTAGGGTTTGCTTGCTGTTATTTAGAACAATGTTTTGCATCTTTTATTTCAATAAAAGTGGCATTGATAGCCTTTACTATGCCTATGTTACAAGTATACATGTCGCTGTTTGAAAACAGAAAGTTTACCGCTGTTGCAATAATTCCCTAGAAAAGTCAGAATGTGATAAAATGTTGAAACCTTTTGAATATTAGCTCTGATAAATTTAATACAGTGGGAATTTTCTTTCATAATTTTTGGAGTTAGGGAAGTATGGATGTTGCAGCATTATTTACAGACTATCCTGTTTAGGCAGATTGCTGTTATGTTTGCATTGTTTGCATATGTTTGCTTCTTTAATGATTCTATTTGAGGATAGGACTATTAAATATGCAGAGGCATTTAGTATGCAATGTTGAATAATAATTTTAGTTATTTGCTACAGTAGAGTATGATAAGGTTTTTGCAATGGTTTATACTAACTTATCTCATGAGTCCTTGTTGAGTTTTGTGTGGATGAAGCTTTTGAGATTTAGGGAGACCGTGATATGAGAGGACTTAAGGAGACACAAAATCTCAAGATTGGGGATGCCCAAGGCACCCCAAGATAATATTTCAAGAAGTCTCAAGCATCTAAGCTTGGGGATGCCCCGGTTGGCATCCCACCTTTCTTCTTCAACAACTATCGGTTAGTTTCGGTTGATCCTAAGTTTTTGCTTCTTCACATGATGTTTGTCATTCTTAGAATGTCATTTTATTTTTCTTTGCTTGCTGTTTGAATAAAACACCAAGATCTGAAATTATTAAATGTTACAGAGTCTTCACATGGTTGCATAATTATTCAACTACTCATTGATCTTCACTTATATCTTTCGGAGTAGTTTGTCGATGCTCTAGTGCTTCACTTATATCTTTTAGAGCATGGTGGTAGTTTTATTTTGAAGAAATAGATGAACTCTCATGCTTCACTTAGATTATTTTGAGAGTCTTAATAGCATGGTAATTTTCTTAAAATCCTAATATGCTAGGTATTCAAGAATAATAAAATTCTCTTATCAGTGTGTTGAATACTATGAGAAGTTTGATGCTTGATGATTGTTTTGAGATATGGAGATGGTGATATTAGAGTCATGCTAGTTGAGTAGTTGTGAATTTGAGAGATACTTGTGTTGAAGTTTGTGATTCCCGTAGCATGCATGTATGGTGAACCGTTATGTGATGAAGTTGGAGCATGATTTATTTATTGATTGCCTTCCTTATGAGTGGCGGTCGGGGACGAGCGATGGTATTTTCCTACCAATCTATCCCCCTAGGAGCATGCGCGTAATACCTTGCTTTGATAACTTGTAGATTTTTGCGATAAATATATGAGTTCTTTATGACTAGTGTTGAGTCCATGGATTATACGCACTCTCACCCTTCCACCATTACTAGCCTCTCTAGTACCGCACAACTTTCGCCGGTACCATAAACCCACCATATACCTTCCTCAAAACATCCACCATACCTACCTATTATGGCATTTCCATAGCCATTCCGAGATATATTGCCATGTAACTTTCCACCATTCTATTTATTATGACACACTCCATCATTGTCATATTGCTTAGCATGATCATGTAGTTGACATTGTATTTGTGGCAAAGCCACCATTGATAATTCTTTCATACATGTCACTCATGAGTCATTGCACATCCCGGTACACCACCGGAGGCATTCATATAGAGTCATATCTTGTTCTAAGTATCGAGTTGTAATTCTTGAGTTGTAAGTAAATAAAAGTGTGATGATCATCATTATTAGAGCATTGTCCTAGTGAGGAAAGGATGATGGAGACTATGATTCCCCCACAAGTCGGGATGAGACTCCGGATGAAAAATAAATAAAAGAGGCCAAAGAAGCCCAAATAAAAAAAGGAAAGAAAAGAGGCCATAAAAAAGAAGAAAAAAAAGAGAAAAGGCCCAAAAAATATATAAAAAATGATGAGAGAAAAAGAGAGAAGGGACAATGTTACTATCCTTTTACCACACTTGTGCTTCAAAGTAGCACCATGATATTCATGATAGAGAGTCTCCTATGTTGTCACTTTCATATACTAGTGGGAATCTTTCATTATAGAACTTGGCTTGTATATTCCAATGATGGGCTTCCTCAAATTGCCCTAGGTCTTCATGAGCAAGCGAGTTGGATGCACACCCACTAGTTTCTTTTTGAGCTTTCATACACTTATAGCTCTAGTGCATCCGTTGCATGGAAATCCCTACTCACTCACATTGATATCTATTGATGGGCATCTCCATGGCCCGTTGATACGCCTAGTCGATGTGAGACTATCTTCTCCCTTTTTTCCTCTCCACAACCACCATTCTATTCCACCTATAGTGCTATGTCCATGGCTCACACTCATGTATTGCGTGAAGATTGAAAAAGTTTGAGAACATCTAAAGTATGAAACAATTGCTTGGCTTGTCATCGGGGTTGTGCATGATTTAAATATTTTGTGTGGTGAAGATGGAGCATAGCCAGACTATATGATTTTGTAGGGATAGCTTTCTTTGGCCTTGTTATTTTGAGAAGACATGATTACTTTGTTAGTATGCTTGAAGTATTATCATTTTTATGTCAATATGAACTTTTGTCTTGAATCTTACGGATTTGAATATTCATGCCACAATTAAGAAAAATAACATTGAAATTATGCCAACTAGCATTCCACATCAATTTTTTTTATCATTTACCTACTCGAGGACGAGCAGGAATTAAGCTTGGGGATGCTTGATACGTCTCCAACGTATCTATAATTTTTGATTGCTCCATGCTATATTATCTACTGTTTTGGGCAATATTGGGCTTTATTTTCCACTTTTATATTATTTTTGGGACTAACCTATTAACCGGAGGCCCAGCCCAGATTTGTTGTTTTATGCCTATTTCAGTGTTTTGAAGAAAAGGAATATCACACGAAGTCGAAACGGAATGAAATCAACTGGAGAAGTTATTTTTGGAAGTAAACACACCTGATGGACTTGGACCCCACGTCAAGGAAGGAACGAGGTGCTCACGAGGGTGGGGGCGCGTCCCCCCCCCCTAGGGCGCGCCCCCCTGTCTCGTGGGGCCCTCGTGGCTCCCCTGACGTACCTCTTGCACCCATATATACCTACGTGACCTAAAACTTCTAGAACGCACAATAGATCGGGATTTCCGCCGCCAGAAGCCTCCGTAGCCACCGAAAACCAATCTAGACCCGTTCTGGCACCCTGCCGGAGGGGGCAATCCCTCTTCGGTGGCCATCTTCATCATCCCGGTGCTCTCCATGACGAGGAGGGAGTAGTTCTCCCTCGGGGCTGAGGGTATGTACCGGTAGCTATGTGTTTGATCTCTTTCTCTCTCTCGTATTCTTTATTTGGCACGATCTTGATGTATCGCGAGCTTTGCTATTATAGTTGGATCTTATGTTTCTCCTCCCCCTCTTCTCTCTTGTAATGAACTGAGTTTCCCCTT
This sequence comes from Triticum dicoccoides, assembly GCF_002162155.2. Classification (NCBI taxonomy): domain Eukaryota; kingdom Viridiplantae; phylum Streptophyta; class Magnoliopsida; order Poales; family Poaceae; genus Triticum; species Triticum dicoccoides. The sequence goes on from NC_041386.1 coordinate 583,730,397, forward strand.
TGAAGTAATCTTATCGGATTGAGTCTTTAAAGACTTGAGAACACTTGATGTATGTCTTGGTGACCAACTTGCGGGTTTCGTGGCATTGGGAACCTATGCATAGGGGTTGGCACACGTTTTCGTCGTGATTCTCCGGTAGGAACTTTGGGGCACTCTTTGAGGTTCTATGTGTTGGTTGAATAGATGAATTGAGATTGTGTGATGCATATCGTATAATCATACCCACGGATACTTGAGGTGACATTGGAGTATCTAGGTGACATTAGGGTTTTGATTGATTTGTGTCTTAAGGTGTTATTCTAGTACGAACTCTAGGGCTGTTTGTGACACCTATAGGAATAGCCCAACGGATTGATTGGAAAGAATAACTTTGAGTTGGTTTCGTACCCTACCATAATCTCTTCGTTCGTTCTCCGCTATTAGTGACTTTGGAGTGACTCTTTGTTGCATGTTGAGGGATAGTTATGTGATCCAATTATGTTAGTATTGTTGAGAGGACTTACACTAGTGAAAGTATGAACCCTAGGCCTTGTTTCAACACATTGCAATACCGTTTACGCTCACTTTTATCACTTGTTACCTTGCTGTTTTTATATTTTCAGATTACAAAAACTATTATCTACCATCCATATTGCACTTGTACCACCATCTCTTCGCCGAACTAGTGCACCTATACAATTTACCATTGTATTGGGTCTGTTGGGGACACAAGAGACTCTTTGTTATTTGGTTGCAGGGTTGCTTGAGAGAGACCATCTTCATCCTACGCCTCCTACGGATTGATAAACCTTAGGTCATCCACTTGAGGTAAATTTGATACTGTCCTACAAACCTCTGCACTTGGAGGCCCAACAACGTCTATAAGAAGAAGGTTGTGTAGTAGACATTAACGTCTTGCCAGCTGCTACTTTTTTGTTCTTTCTGGGCCTAGGGGCCACATCTTCATCATCATCCGGAAGCTCGATGACGTTGGGTGGGGCTACAAATAAACCAGTCGACCCCAAGTGAATCGCCAGAATTTAATCGAGCAAATAATCAAGAACAAGATCATGAGAGTTCTACCTGGGTTGGAGGTAACCGCGTCTTCCATTTCCTCGTCTCGGTATTGGTAGGAACAAGTTCCAGATGTAGCAGCACTGCAAATGTCAACATTCAGTCGGTTATGTTCTGTTGCTCGAGTCGACCAAAAGATCAGGTCAGATGATTACCCGGATATGGTGGGGATGGTCACTTTGGTTCTGGGCAAAGCCTTCGGTGGTTTGGAGGATGTGGCCTTCAATGCTTTCGGCGCAGGAGGCGGCGCAGTCTTGAGCTGTTTCGATGCCTTCTCAGTCGGCACCGGAGAAGACGTCCAAGGGTGCTTCGAAGATTGCCCAGTCGGTGCGGCCGCCAGGTCAGGGGTGCTCACCGGGTCATGAGCGTGCTTGGACCTCCTCTCTCTGCGAGGAGGCGAGTCGACCTCTTCTTCATCACTCGAGTCATCGCTCTCCTCGTCCTCCTCTGCATCCGAGTGCCACTCGACACTCTCGCCCCCGCTCGCCCCTTCCTCGACATTTTGCTCCTGCACTCCATTGGGCATCGAGTACATATCAATAAGAGCCTAAAAAGACAATGAACAAAAGAAAGACAGTCGACCGTCAACAAGATACTACATAGTAAATCAAGAAGACACTCGACAATGCAGAATCATACCTGTTCCGGCTGGCGCAAATGGTCGAATGGAACCACCCTCCTGGACCTTCGGGGATTATCCTTGTTGCCGGTGATTCCTCTCAGCCACTTCTCCACCGTGTCCTCACTAACGTCCTCCGGGTGTATCCGAGTGGAATCCTCAAGTCCCGAGTACATCCACATCGGATGGTCACGAGCTTGGAGTGGTTGAATGCGTCGACTGAGGAAGGCCTCCAGCAGGTCCATACCAGTCACTCCGTCGCGGACCAGTTGGATAACCCGCTCGACCAACACCTTCACCTGCGCCTTCTCTTTCGGGGTCACTCTCAAAGAGGAGGGCTTCTCCACTCGAGCCATGGAAAAGGGGGGAAGTCCAGTCGACTGACCCGGGGTAGGCTGATCCTTGCAGTAAAACCAGGTCGACTGCCAGCCCCGGACCGAGTCGGGAAGGATCATAGTTGGGAAGGTGCTCTTGTTCCTCATTTGAATTCCAAGGCCCCCGCACATCTGTATCACACGCGTCCTCTCATCACTCGGGTTGGCCTTCTTGACCGTCTGGGAGCGACATGTGAAGATGTGCTTGAAGAGACCCCAGTGTGCTCGGCAACCCAAGAAATTCTCGCACATTGACACGAAGGCAGCAAGGTACATGATGGTGTTTGGAGTAAAGTGGTGGAGATGAGCCCCGAAGAAGTTCAAAAAACCATGAAAGAAAGGATGGGGAGGCAAAGAAACCCGCGGTCGACATGAGTGGCGAGGAGAACCCACTCACCCTCCTGCGGCCGCGGCTCGGTCTCGTTCCCCGGGAGTCGCGCCGATTCATGGGGGCTTAGTCCCCCCTCAACCAGATCGTCGATGTCATCTTGGCTGATCGTCAAGCGGATCCAGTCGCCCTGGATCCAGCCTGGCGGGAGGCCGGACCTTGACGAGGATCCACCCAGGCTGGTCCTCTTTCCTTTCGCCTTCATCGTCGCCTTCTTTGCACGCTCCAATGCCACCGTCTTCTCCTTCCCCATGGCAGCGAATCGAGTCCGAGCGTGGCTACGACACCGAGAGCGGAAGCAGGCGCAGCGGAGAAATCTGAGGAAGAAGAAGGAGAATGAGGGCGCACTGTTCAAAGGTCCGGTCCGGTGCCTTTTATAGGGACACTTCTGAGTGACTGACTTGTAGGCCCGAACGATCTTATCAAATCCCGCAACAGTCGCGCGCGCGATATGTGGCAAAAAAGGTGGCACGGGGATCGAGGCAACCTGCCTAATCCGTCCCGATTACCGTGGCCTCCCCCACTCGGCGCGCTTCCCAAAATTCGAATCCCGCGAAATCCGCGGACAGCAGAACAACTTGTCAGACGGAAGACATCCTCCACATCATCACTCGGAACTCTTCAGTAAAAGTTCACTCGACAAAAACTAAGAATGGATCAAGGCAACTGAAAAAGAAGTTGGTGTCGTCACCCCAGTTCATTGATCTAGAACAAGATATACTCATAGCACGAAAAATGAGTCGGAAGTGTTCTCAGCTCCTTCCTCACTCAAACCCTGATCCATTCGGGGGCTAATGATGAAGCTATGTACCTAGGGTAGGGTCATGGATCTGTCCAAGATACCCTCCCCAAGGACATCTCTAAAAGAACCAGAAGCATTCGAAGAAAAATCATCATCCACTCGACCATGAAGCTATGTTCCACTCGACAGTCTTGAAGACACTCGACCATATGGACAATCACTCGACTACCAGAAGATCTAGAGCCACTCCACTCTGCAACGGTCGGGAATTAAGTCATAGCTTTAATGGTCATTATGTATCTTTATTGCAGGCGTTACCAGTAACATCCCCATCTTTATGTACCTTAAACCCTTTGTAACTGAGGGCGGGAGGGGTCTGGCAAACTCTATAGAAGCCACCCCTCCTCAGGGACAAGGGTTCACATCCCTTGTAACTCACACGCATATAATCCAGTCGACCGCCTCCGAGCTGCGAGACATAGGGTTGTTACTTCCTCTGAGAAGGGCCTGAACTTGTACCTCGTGTGTACAACTCCTCCATAGCTGAGATCTTGCCTCTACATTCCTACCCCCTATTCTGCTGTCAGACTTAGAACCACAACAAAGGCTACGGCGACGGCCAAGCGACGACAGCGGCAGCGCTCGACGGGCGAGCTCGGTTTCGGTGCTGCGGTGCACAAAGAGGCGAGCTAGGGGCGTCTACGGGTTCTTGGGGCATGGGGAGCATGATGATGTGATCAGCTGCGACTGATGTGGGCCTAAGCGGCGGCGACAATGACACGCAGCGGTGGTGCTCAACAAGGTCGAGGCTAGCGGACGCACGCAAACAAACGTGAAGGGGGATAAGGGGCAGGAGCTCACCCCGGAGCTATTGGCGTGCTCAGACGCATCGGGGGCAGTCGAGGCGGTGCAGATCGAGCGGCGGAGCTCCTGTGGCCGCAAGTGGGGAAGACAAAGATGGCGGCGAGGATGGGGGCTCCCGGCTGCATCCTGAGGGAGGAGATGACTTGGAGGAACATGGTGAAGCTTCCGAATAGGCTCGCGGGACTGGGAGTCGACGGGGAGCACGCGGGGCATGGCGGCAACAGCGACGACAGTGGCTGGGCTACGCGGGAGAGAAAGAGGTAGGGTGAGGAGGGAGGAGAGGGGAGTTAGGGTTGGCGACATGAGGGGGAGAGAGTCGGGGCGCGCCTTATCCTTGCCGGGATGCGACAGATGGCCGACATGGTTACGCCCTGGCTGGTGGATGGCCGCCACCTCCCATGCTTCTTTGTAGCGAGGAAGAAGGCAATGGGGGAGGCAGGCCGGGCCGCCTGGGCCGCCACTGTGCACAGTGGGCCTCTTTTTTCCTTCTTTTAGTTTTTAGCTTTCCTTTACTATTTTCTTTTTATTTGATCTGTTTTGCATTTTTTATAGTACCAATTGAGTTTTGTTTTGAACACAACTTGGCACATAATTCCAGCACAAAAATCTTGAGATGGAACAAAAAGTTTGGGGTCAAAAGGAGTTGTCTAACCATATTGTAGAAATTGAAAAGGCCGAATTAATTGCTGTAGGACCACTAAATTAATTCCGAGGGGCATTTTTGGAATTCAAATGAGGTTGGTTTCAACATGAAAATGATCAAGGGAAATTTATAGGACAATGTGAACATTTTTGTTTCACTGTTAGAAGAAATAAATATTTGACTTGCATTTTAAATTTGAATTTGAGTTTGGTTTGAAAAAAAGTAAGGATTAGCAACATAATCGTGATGACTTGGCAGTCATTAGCAGGAGTTTACTGTAGCAAGATTACCGGGGTGTTACACTTTTGCAACTATTGCTATCGCATAGCGATAAATTAAAGGAATTATATGGCGCTTACATCTTATGCAATAAATAGACAACCATAAGGCTACTGCCAGTTGCCGATAACTTTAACAAAACATGATCTTCTCATACAACAATTTATATCTCATCACGTCTTGACCATATCACATCACAACATGCCTGTCCTCTATTTTGTTGTTGCAAGTTTTACGTGGCTGCTACGGGTTTCTAGCAAGAACCATTCTTACCTACGCGTCAAAACCACAACGATTTTTCGTCAAATGTGCTGTTTTAACCTTCAACAAGGAACGGCTGTAGTCAAACTCGATTCAACTAAAGTTGGAGAAACAGACACCCGCCAGCCACCTGTGTGCGAAGCACATCAGTAGAACCAGTCTCATGAACGCGGTCATGTAATGTCGGTCCGGGCCGCTTCATCCAACAATACCGCTGAATCAAAATAAGACGTTGGTGGTAAGCAGTATGACTATTATCGCCCACAACTCTTTGTGTTCTACTCGTGCATATCATCTACGCATAGACCTGACTCGGATACCACTGCTGGGGAACGCAATATTTCAAAAAAATTACCTATGATCACGCAAGATCTATCTAGGAGATGCATAGCAACGAGAGGGCAGAGTGTGTCTACATACCCTCGTAGACCGAAAGCGGAAGCGTTTAGTAACGCGGTTGATGTAGTCGAACGTCTTCGCGATCCAACCGATCCTAGCATCGAACGCACGGCACCTCCGAGTTCCGCACACATTCAGCTCGATGACGTCCCTCGAGCTCTTGATCCAGCAAAGTGTCGAGGGAGAGTTCCGTCAGCATGACGGCGTGGTGATGGTGATGGTGAAGTGATCCGCGCAGGGCTTCGCCTAAGCACTACGTGAATATGACTGAAGGCGTGGAGGGGGACGCCGCACATGGCTAACAATGTTTGTTGTGTGTTCTAGGTGCCCCCTCCCCACATACATATAGGTGGGAGGGGGAGGGGAATAGCCATGGGGCGCCCAAGTAGGAGGAATCCTACTTGGGGCCTCCTCCAATTCGGCCTCCCCCTTTCCTTATTTTCGGAGGGGGGAAGGAAAGAGGGGAGAGGGGAAAGGAAGGGGGAATCATATTCCCTCTATTTCCTTTCCTCCTCCCCTTTTCCTTTCTCCACTTAGGCCGGCCCATATGGGGGCGCACCAGCCCCTTAGGGGCTAGTCTGTCCCGCCCTTGGCCCAATAAGGCCCATATCTTTGTCGGGGGGTCCGCGGAACCCCTTCCGGTGACCCGATACGTACCCGGTACCCCCGGAACACTTCTGATGTCCGAATACTATCATCCTATATATGATTCTTTACCTCTCGACCATTTCGAGACTCCTCGTCATGTCCGTGATCTCATCCAGGACTCTGAACAACATTCGGTCACCAAATCACATAACTCATATAATAAGAAATTGTCATTGAATGTTAAACGTGTGGACCCTACGGGTTCAAGAACTATGTAGACAAGACCGAGACACATCTCCGGTCAATAACCAATAGCGGAACCTGGATACTCATATTGGCTCTTACATATTCTACGAAGATCTTTATCGGTCAAACCGCGTAACAACATACGTCATTCCCTTTGTCATCGGTATGTTACTTGCCCGAGATTCAATCGTCGGTATCATCATACCTAGTTCAATCTCGTTACCGGAAAGTCTCTTTACTCGTTCCGTAATGAATCATCCCGTAACTAACTCTTAGTTACATTGCTTGCAAGGCTTATAGTGATGTGCATTACCGAGAGGGCCCAGAGATACCTCTCTGATACACAGAGTGACAAATCCTAATCTCGGTCTATGCCAACTCAACAAACACCATCGGAGACACCTGTAGAGCATCTTTATAATCACCCAATTACGTTGTGACATTTGATAACACACAAGGTGTTCCTCCGGTGTTCGGGAGTTGCATAATCTCATAGTCAAAGGAATATGTATAAGTCATGAAGAAAGCAATAGCAATAAAACTGAACGATCAACATGCTTAGCTAACGGATGGGTCTTGTCCATCACATCATTCTCTAGTGATGTGATCCTGTTCAACAAATGACAACACATGTCTATGGTTAGGAAACTTAACCATCTTTGATTAACGAGCTAATCAAGTAGAGGCATACTAGGGACACTCTGTTTTGTCTATGTATTCACACATGTACTAAGTTTCTGGTTAATACAATTCTAGCATGAATAATAAACTGTTGGGGAACGTAGTAATTTTAAAAAACATCCTATGCACACGCAAGATCATGGTGATGCATAGCAACGAGAGGGAGAGTGTTGTCCACGTACCCTCGTAGACCGAAAGCGGAAGCGTTAGCACAACGCAGTTGATGTAGTCGTACGTCTTCACGATCCGACCGATCAAGTACCGAACGCACGGCACCTCCGAGTTCTGTACACGTTCAACTTGATGACGTCCCTCGAACTCCGATCCAGCCGAGTGTTGAGGGAGAGTTTCGTCAGCACGACGACGTGGTGACGAGGATGATATTCTACCGACGCAGGGCTTCGCCTAAGCACCACTACGATATGATCAAGGTGGATTATGGTGGAGGGGGCACCGCACACGGCTAAGAGATCAAGAGATCAATTGTTGTGTCTTTGGGGTGCCCCCTGCCCCCGTATATAAAGGAGTGGAGGAGGGGGAGGGTCGTCCCTCTCTATGGCACGCCCTAGGGGAGTCCTACTCCCACCGGGAGTAGGATTCCCCCTTTCCTAGTAGAACTAGGAGCCCTTCCAAGTAGTAGGAGTAGGAGGGAAGGAAAGGGAAGGGAAAAGGAGAAGGAAGGAAGGGGGCGCCCCCCTCCCTAGTCCAATTCGGACCAGCCCATGGGGAGGGGTGCGGCCACCCTTTGAGGCCTTTCTCTCCTTTCCCGTATGGCCCATTAAGGCCCAATACGAATTCTCGTAACTCCCCGGTACTCCCGAAAATACCCGAATCACTCAGAACCTTTCCGATATCCGAATTGTAGCGACCCGACCCGAATGGATCAAGTCTCTGTGCTTAAGTGTCATCCCTGGATCGGTATGCTGACACACACAGTACTCGAGGATTTATAACAGAGGTAAATCACATGTATAAGTAACGTAAATACTATTACCTCAATCCAAATAGCGAAGTAACAAGGTTGTGGATTCCCATCAACACCAACGGCAAAGTTGAGTGTAGAAATCATAACCCTAACGTATCACTTACTCGTCGTAAGAAATCCTGCAACATGAGACGTTGCAGCCAAAAGGGTCAGTACATTGAATATACTGGGAAATTCACACCATAGAGAATGATGAATAAAGGCTATCACTACATGCATATTTGGCTAGTGGAAAAGCTCTATGGTTATAGGGTTTTGCGTAAAGCCAATTTTTCCCTACTGCAAAGGAATAAATTTTATTTAACTATCATGGTGATTGTTAAACATTGAGAATGGTTGACAGCATTCTCAATCCCAAGTAAATATCATCATTAAAACCCAACAATATTCATTTAAAGTAACGTGATGAGATTCACATGATAATCCAGGTACTAGAGACTCAAGATGTCCATAACCAGGGACACGGCTAATCATGATTAGTTTATACACTCTGCAGAGGTTTGCGCACTTTTCCCCACAAGACTCGATCTCCTCCGTTGGATATCTCGCACTGCACGGTGTTTGAGAAACGGATGACCGAGACATAGTCTTTCAGAAGTGCTAGCACCTTACGATCGGGTAGACCGTACCACCTACATCCCCTACATCTGCTAGTCTACCACTGTAAGAGTTCGCATGACTTAGTCAACTATGCTAGAGCCCATAATAGCTTGTGGTTGCACACGGAAGTTTCTAGCATGAATAATCTCATGATCCCTTTGAGCCTGGGTGGCGGTCCATAAAAAAACAGGCAATCCTGGTCTACCCAGGTGCCTAGACAGGCAATTCTGGAATAACCAGGTACCTCAATCCACCCAGATGTGTGTTTAAGTTGCCACCTTAAGTAAACCATTAATTAACAATCTCACATCTGTCATGAAATACTCTCAAACTCAATCCACGTCTACGAGCATAGCATGGCAATGAAAGCATAATGTAAAAGTAACTCCCAAAGGTTTGTTAATAAGCAGGTAATAGGTTCCTACCTCATCAACTACTTCCCAATACCCACAACTTAATTAGCTCCTAATCATGCAACGTTTGAGGTTTGATCTAATGCAACAAAAACTGGGTATGAAAGAGGTATGATCAAGGTGTGAACTTGCCTGCAATGTTGATGAAGATGATTCGCACTCAAAAATCTTGATAGCTCTACTCGTCACACCCCGGTCAATCTATCGTAATCATGCAATAGTAACCACACATAAGCAATCACTCAAAAGACCAGAAAGATCGAAGAAGTCGATTCGGAAAACATCAAAACCAAGCAAATAGCTCTTGCAAGATAAAACAATTTCTAACAGTACAAAAATTATGTGAATTTGGCCTTATCAGAAAATTTAGGTCAAGAGCTTCGATTTGCAAAAAGAATCAACTCAAACGGAGCTATGAAACTCAAGTTATGATCAAACGAAGTTTGAATTCAAATATGATCTAATTCAAAATTTAAACTTTTCAAAAACATGTTTGAGTTGGATTACTGGATAGAGGAGATCATAACGAAGAAGTGGGCGTTGATTTCGTTGGATTTGGACAAACGAGTAAAAAGTAATGGCTATTTGAAAAATCAGGGCCAAGCTGTTTTACGGAAGAAAAAATAGCTACAGGCTAGGGTCTAATGTATAAATACGTAGAGTAATTGATAATCTAATTATTTTATCATATTAGCCTAAAAACAATAAACTACGGAGGTATAAGAAGAAAAAAAACAAAGAAAGATACCTTTATAAGACAGAGAAAAGACAACTTTGAAGAGAGAAGACAACTTCCAGAAGTCGCGCGAGAGAGAAAAAATATATTTTTCTTAAATAAATCTAGTCAAACCAAAATATTGATTTAACCCGAATTGGATAATTTTTGGAGGCTTTATGGGTCTATATTTATTGGTGGAAAAGAGAATTAGGGGTCAAAGGCTAGACAATGTGGCACTAAACGTAGACAAAAATATACGAAACAGAGAAGAAAAAAAGGATGGGCCTAAAGGCCTTCGGCCGGCTGCGCGCATACACTGCGTGTAGCTTTTTTTTTTACAAAACTCGGCCTAAGAAAAAAAATACGAAAAGGCTGGCTGCGCCTGGCCTATTTAAGAGAGAAAAAAACAATGGGGCGCCAGAAGCTACTATATTGCGCATGCAGGCGACAAATAAATATGAGCCGCACGTACAATTTTTTTTAGAAACAGAAGGAAAACCGAATAACAAAAATAAAATAAAAATTTTATATAGGCATATTATATATCAAAATTTTCAGGAAAAGATTTTCTACGACATGGACATTTTTATAATGCCGAATAGAATCCACACAAATTTAGATAATTCAAAGAGTGCTACTGGTCTAATAAAATCCGATAAAAATCATTTTAAAAAATCAAAATGATTTCAAATTTATTTCTCTCCAATTTTCCGTTGTAGGGAATCATGTTACCCTAATTTACATATATTTTATTTTTGGAGAAAAATAATTTCAATAAAACTCAAATAACTCCAAATTGAAAATAGCTTCAAAAGAACTTTGAATTTAATTCTTTGAAACTCCCAACTCATATTTCATATAATTTGAAGAAGTCATTTTATCTTCTCTCATGAAAATCATTGAGCTGCATGAAGTTTATGAATTGAAATATTTCCAAATGAAATTCAATTATTTTCAAATACCCTTTCATTTAATTTAAATGGAAGAAGTCATATCTTCTTCGCTCAACGGTTTTGTATTTGAAAATAATTTGAATTCATGGAGATCGGAAAGCAAATATGAAAGTTTGGGAAAGTCCTTTTATTCCCTCTCATTTAACTTTCAAAAAGTTTTGAATTCACTCACTTTCAGACAATCAATCAAACAATCAATCAAATCTATCTATTTATTATAACATTCCAAAGTTTAGAATTTTGGGATGTTACAAACCTACCACCCTTAAAAGGAATCTCGTCCTCGAGATTCAGAGAGGCTAGAAAGAAATGGGTTAGGTTCGGGGTCTCTTCAAAATTTCATCAATCGTCTCCGGGGTCTGGGGTGCTACCACCCTTAGAAGCATGGTTACGGTTCCATCAAACTCATATACTTCATCCATATTGTTAACAGTGTCGGTATTCTCAGATTTTCAGGATAATTTCTTATCTGGGCTCTTTCGGTAGTGGCATAACCTTTTCCTCAAATCTTCTGTCTTTCATCTTGGTAAGGTTCTTCTGTGACTGGGTCTTCTTAGCTGACGGGTCTGGCGCCAAAACTAAACAACTATCGATATCTCATGGTGGTCAACAATTTATGGTTTCTCCTACAGGAAATGGGTATGGGTTGATCCTCACCGTATAACCTATGGTTGGCAAAAGTTGCCGTGTACAAGGGGAAAATACCTATACCATTGTAAGTTTAAACTGGGTTTTGATCGTCGTCTCTTTACTATAGGCAAGTCACTCAGATTTACCATCCCATATAGCTAGGCGAACAATAAGAGTAAGTCGGTATGGTGATCAATCCATCCCGCACCCAAATCATTACCCTGTATATAGTTTAGCGAATCTCGCATACTAACACTCGGTCATCCTCACAAGCATTGCAGAATTTTTCTTGTCGATGAACGAAGTTCGGATATATCCATAGATTCTGCAAGCCAAACAACCATCTATCGTTCCTTCACAACTCTCAGGTTTTGCGTAACTCCTATAAGATCTTCTATCGATAAATTCGTAACTTCTTCCAGGGTTTTTCCTTCAGCAAGAATGTGCTTGCTTCTTGGCAGGTCATGGGCATGTGGGTTATGGCCCATCTCATCACTTGTAGTCCTTGAACTTATCATCGGGCAACTGATCATTTTTCCAACTTCCAACTTCCTAGTATTCTTAAATCCATCCAATTGTACTGTCTTCCTTCCTTCTATTGGCACCAAACTAGGACATGATTACTCAGACTCATCATGGAGTTTCCATTGATCCATATTTCCGACATCATACCTCCTTTATATCCAATAGTAATATATCTCTTCATCCTCATGGAATATCCCACATACCGAGTTAAAAACTTATACTTATGAAGTCCATATTCCACTTCATGGAACATCATTATCCTTTCTAGAGTCAAGCATCCTTACAGGGGAATATTGGCCATCTCTGCATGGCACTTCTTCAACTGGGAAACATGAAACACATCTTGAACTCCTGACAGTCCTTCGGGTGACTCCAACTTGTTGGCCACTTCTCCCATACGCTCCAAAACTCGGTATGTCCTACAAATCTTGGGGCAAAAATTTTTTTAACTCCAAATCATTTAACTCCTCGTAGAGGGGTCACACGAAGACATGCTTTGTCTCAAACTTCATAGACTACCTCCTTGAGTTTTTGAGTCTACATAACTCTTCTGTCTGGACTGAGCTACCTTCAGTCTATCTCGAATCAACTTAACATTCTCTTCTGACTCCTTGATCACATTTGGTCCAAACAACTGACGGTCTCCAACTTCATCCCACACACTCTTGGGGCATCACACATATCGAGACAAAACTCGTATTCATTTTGTCCGAAATCCACTCAGTGGAGTATCCTTATCTTTTCCGGGGTCAAGGGTTCTTATAGGGTACTACCACCCTTAAAATGCACAAATCTTCCATAGACTATATTTCTTATATCCTCAAAATGGTCAAAATCCTTCTTCATAGAGTAACAACTCATAAAATCCATAGCAGTACCAATGATGCTAACTTTATTCATCCTCAAATGATTATGATCTCTCACTTTTCCATTACATGTCTTAACTCAACACCTCAATATAGAGAAAATGTCCTCTCTTCTACTACTCCATTTCTTTTGTTGCAAACTCAACTATCTAGCACAAGTTTCCTTCTCCTTGTGGCATTCTCTGGCAAAGTGCCCTGCTCCATTACAACTAAAACATATTACTTCTGACAAGTATCGAGGTTTCCTTTTTGGGCAATTGTTGAGGTAGTGCCCTGACTCCTTGCACCTGTAACAGATGATATGACTCAGGTCCCTCCTGGGCTCCAATCGGTTTCTCTTCCTAGACTTTTCCATTCCAATCAGGGCTTCTATTTCCTGTGGGTCATATTCTACTTCCTCTGCCGGGAATTCTACTAGATCCCCATTCAAACAATTTTGGGAGATGTGTTCTTCTTCTCCACATGAATAGCAAGACTTAGTGCAGGGTTTACTCGGGTCTTCTTCAGGTGTGTCCTCCACATCTTCCTTCATCACGGGTTCTTCTAAAATTTCCATAAGGGCTCCTTTCATTACTTCTTTCTTCTGTTGGATGGTTCGTTGTACCATGGGGTAAATGTGACACTGAGCAGGATAGTGGGTAGTCCCTTCACACAAGAAACAAGTAATCTGCGTAGTTGGGCATTCTTCAACTGGGTGACTTCCTTCACAATTAGGGCATTCATCCTTGTGTTCCTTATGGGTGTGTCCTATTTCTCCACAAATCTTGCATGCACAAGGTTTCTTCATATCCTTTCCATAAGGCTTCAACTTCTGGGACACAAACCGAGACTTTAGCAAAATCAACTTAAAATCTTTCCAAGTGGTTACTCCTTGCCATCCATTCGTGGTTTGGTACATCCTCCACCAAGTAGCAGCACCTCTTTCAAAGCACTGCAGAGGATGATGGGTCATATCATGTCCAACTATAGGGTTATTCTCCATGTGATCCTCCATGTTCTGAATCCATCGGTCTGTCTCCAACTGACTCATCGGTCCAGAAAATACAAGCTCCATCTTCATTCATCCTCTATTGGGTCCATATGGGTTTGGGATGAGATAAGAGAGATAGAGAGGGGTACACACAATACAAACAAATTTTTTGAAAAAAAAACAGATTTTATTTGTGGCTGTCGGGAAAACATCAAACAAATGACAGCTCACAAACGTCGCATCTAACGTAGGTATATAACAGGGGTTTGGTCTTCTAAAGGTCAATAAATCTTCAACATCTCCAAACTCTTCAAGTCTTGTTCATGCCTCCAATGGCTTCTTTCGACCGTGCTTGTCCTTCTCAAGTTCTTTTGCCAGATCATCTCTGTTGACACGAAGTCTCTCATGACGTCCTTTATTATTCTGGAGTTGCGTCCCAAACTTTTAGGTTTCATCATCCTTGGCATGAACCAAGGTCCTACTGTCCTTCAGTTCCTGACAAATCTCCGGTATCTCGAGGTTGTAGCTCCTCCAGCTTGGCTACTTTCAGCTTCTGGTTCCTAAGTTCTTCACAAAATGCTTCCTTGTCTAATACGGCTTCCTGGAGCTCCATCTTAAAATTCTTGATGTACTACTCCAGATTCTGGCGATACACCAGCTAAGGTTAAAACTTCATCTTACTGTTAGGTGCTCCATCAGTCTTCTACCATCCAATCCTTCCGAAGAAATGCATACTTAGCTCAGCTCGGTGACCATAGTATCAGTGGCGATGACATCACGGATAACCGTGTTTCTACCCTTGTCATTGCCATGAGCTATCTTCCATAGTTGATATCTCCTACCTTAGGGTTTTCTTGACAAATCCTTGAGTTCTTCACTCTACATGCTCCAGTCTTTCTCCCATACACCTTGATCTCGGGTATTGACAGCTTCCATAATCTGCCAAGTTCCATAAGGGGTAGCCTTCCTAGGTCATACAAATCTGGGAATTCTTCAGAGCCTTCAAATTCTACTTGTCTTTGGTCTTCAACCATTGTAGTTTCCATTATTCAGATGCACGGAAAATACTCTTCATTCCGAAGTGGTCTTAGTTGTCCGATATCTTGTACTTCTTAGAGTGGTCTCATCAGTCGAATCTTCGTGTGGTCAAAAGGGGAAAGGGGTATGGTCTCACTAAAGGGAATTTTTGAATAAGCTCAGAAGAGAGAGAGGTAAAAGATCTTTTGAAAGGGAAAGTTGTAGAGAAAAATCTTTGCTATGGGTTTGCCAGTTTCTAGGGTCACGTCCTACAGTCAACATGTGCTCTGATACCATCTTGTAGCGACCCGACCCGAATGGATCAAGTCTCTGTGCTTAAGTGTCATCCCTGGATCGGTATGCTGACACACACAGTACTCGAGGATTTATAACAGAGGTAAATCACATGTATAAGTAACGTAAATACTATTACCTCAATTCAAATAGCAGAAGTAACAAGGTTGTGGATTCCCATCAACACCAACGGCAAAGTTGAGTGTAGAAATCATAACCCTAACGTATCACTTACTCGTTGTAAGAAATCCTGCAACATGAGACGTTGCAGCCACAAAGGGTCAGTACATTGAATGTACTGGCAAATTCACACCATAGAGAATGATGAATAAAGGCTATCACTACATGCATATTTGGCTGGTGAAAAAGCTCTATGGTTATAGGGTTTTGCGTAAAGCCAATTTTTCCCTACTGCAAAGGAATAAATTTTATTTAACTATCATGGTGGTTGTTAAACATTGAGAGGTTTATACACTCTGCAGAGGTTTGCGCACTTTTCCCCACAAGACTTGATCTCCTCCGTTGGATATCTCTCACTGCATGGTGTTTGAGAAACGGATGACCGAGACATAGTCTTTCAGAAGTGCTAGCACCTTATGATCGGGTAGACCGTACCACCTACATCCCCTACATCTGCTATTCTACCACTGTAAGAGTTCGCATGACTTAGTCAACTATGCTAGAGCCCATAATAGCTTGTGGCTGCACACGGAAGTTTCTAGCATGAATAATCTCATGATCCCTTTGAGCCTGGGTGGTAGTCCATAAAAAACAGGCAATCCTAGTCTACCCAGGTGCCTAGACAGGCAATCCTGGAATAACCAGGTACCTCAATCCACCCAGATGTGTGTTTAAATTGCCACCTTAAGTAAACCATTAATTAACAATCTCACAGCTATCATGAAATACTCTCAAACCCAATCCACGTCTACGAGCATAGCATGGCAATGAAAGCACAACGTAAAAGTAACTCCCAAAGGTTGAAGGAAATATGCCCTAGAGGCAATAATAAAGTTATTATTTATTTCCTTATATCATGATAAATGTTTATTATTCATGCTAGAATTGTATTAACCGGAAACATAATACATGTGTGAATACATAGACAAACAGAGTGTCACTAGTATGCCTCTACTTGACTAGCTCGTTAATCAAAGATGGTTATGTTTCCTAACCATGGACAAAGAGTTGTTATTTGATTAACGGGGTCACATCATTAGTTGAATGATCTGATTGACATGACCCATTCCATTAGCTTAGCACCCGATCGTTTAGTATGTTGCTATTGCTTTCTTCATGACTTATACATGTTCCTATGACTATGAGACTATGCAACTCCTGTTTGCCGGAGGAACACTTTGTGTGCTACCAAACGTCACAACGTAGCTGGGTGATTATAAAGGAGCTCTACAGGTGTCTCCAAAGGTACATGTTGGGTTGGCGTATTTCGAGATTACGATTTGTCACTCCGAATGTCGGAGAGGTATCTCTGGGCCCTCTCAGTAATGCACATCATTTAAGCCTTGCAAGCATTGCAACTAATGAGTTAGTTGCGGGATGATGTATTACGGAACGAGTAAAGAGACTTGCCGACGATCGAATCTCAGGCAAGTAACATACAGATGACAAAGGGAACAACGTATGTTGTTATGCGGTCTGACCGATAAAGATCTTCGTAGAATATGTAGGAGCCAATATGGGCATCTAGGTCCCGCTATTGGTTATTGACCGGAGACGTGTCTCGGTCATGTCTACATTGTTCTCAAACCGTAGGGTCCGCACGCTTAAGGTTTCGATGACAGTTATATTATGAGTTTATGAGTTTTGATGTACCGAAGGAGTTCGGAGTCCCGGATGAGATCGGGGACATGACGAGGAGTCTCGAAATGGTCGAGACGTAAAGATCGATATATTGGACGACTATATTCGGACATCGGAAAGGTTCCGAGTGGTTCGTGTATTTTTCGGAGTACCAGGGAGTTACGGGAATACGGGAGAAGAAGTATATGGGCCTTATTGGGCTTTAGGGGAGAGGGAGAGGCAGGCCGCGCGCCCCCACAAGGCCTAGTCCGAATTGGACTAGGGGGAGGGGCTGCGCCCCCTCCTTCCTTCTCTTCCCTCTTCCCCTTCCTTGTCTCCTACTCCTACTACATGGAAGGACTCCTAGTGTGACTAGGAAAGGGGGAATCCTACTCCCGGTGGGAGTAGGACTCCCCTAGGGCGCGCCATAGAGAGGGTCGGCCCTTCCCTCCTCCACTCCTTTATATACGGGGACAGGGGGCACCCCATAGACACAAGTTGATCTTCGTGATCGTTCCTTAGCCGTGTGCGGTGCCCCCTCCATGATATTACACCTCGGTCATATTGTAGTGGTGCTTAGGCGAAGCTCTGCGACGGTTGAACATCAAGATTGTCACCACGCCGTCGTGCTGACGGAACTCCTCCCCGAAGCTTTGCTGGATCGGAGCCCGGGGAGCGTCATCGAGCTGAACGTGTGCCAAGAACTCGGAGGTGCCGGAGTAACGGTGCTTGGATCGGTTGGACCGGGAAGACGTACGACTACTTCCTCTACGTTGCGTCAACGCTCCCGCTTCGGTCTACGAGGGTACGTAGACAACACTCTCCCCTCTCGTTGCTATGCATCACCATGATCTTGCGTGTGCGTAGGAAATTTCTTGATATTACTACGTTCCCCAACAGTGGCATCCGAGCCTAGGTTTTATGTGTTGATGTTATATGCACGAGTAGAACACAAGTGAGTTGTGGGCGATATAAGTCATAC
Source organism: Triticum dicoccoides (assembly GCF_002162155.2). Classification (NCBI taxonomy): domain Eukaryota; kingdom Viridiplantae; phylum Streptophyta; class Magnoliopsida; order Poales; family Poaceae; genus Triticum; species Triticum dicoccoides. The sequence continues at coordinate 583,748,287 of NC_041386.1, forward strand.
TACTTACCAGCATGTCATACTTTGGTTCGGCGGTATTGTTGGATGAAGCGGCCCGGACCGACATTACGCGTACGCTTACGCGAGACCGGTTCTCCCGACGTGCTTTGCACATAGGTGGCTTGCGGGTGACAGTTTCTCTAACTTTAGTTGAACCGAGTGTGGCTATGCCCAGTCCTTGCGAAGGTTAAAACAACACCAACTTGACAAACTATCGTTGTGGTTTTGATGCGTAGGTAAGATTTGTTCTTGCTTAAGCCCGTAGCAGCCACGTAAAACTTGCAACAACAAAGTAGAGGACGTCTAACTTGTTTTTGCAGGGCATGTTGTGATGTGATATGGTCAAGACATGATGCTGAATTTTATTGTATGAGATGATCATATTTTGTAACCGAGTTATCGGCAACTGGCTGGAGCCATATGGTTGTCGCTTTATTGTATGCAATGCAATCGCGCTGTAATGCTTTACTTTATCACTAAGCGGTAGCGATAGTCGTGGAAGCATAAGATTGGCGAGACGACAACGATGCTACGATGGAGATCAAGGTGTCGCGTCGGTGACGATGGTGATCATGACGGTGCTTCGAAGATGGAGATCACAGGCACAAGATGATGATGGCCATATCGTATCACTTATATTGATTGCATGTGATGTTTATCTTTTATGCATCTTATCTTGCTTTGATTGACGGTAGCATTTTAAGATGATCTCTCACTAATTATCAAGAAGTGTTCTCCTTGAGTATGCACCGTTGCGAAAGTTCTTCGTGCTGAGACACCACGTGATGATCGGGTGTGATAGGCTCTACGTTCAAATACAACGGGTGCAAAACAGTTGCACACGCAGAATACTCAGGTTATACTTGACGAGCCAAGCATATACAGAGATGGCCTCGGAACACGGAGACCGAAAGGTCGAGCATGAATCATATAGTAGATATGATCAACATAGTGATGTTCACCAATGAAACTGCTCCATCTCACATGATGATCGGACATGGTTTAGTTGATTTGGATCACGTGATCACTTAGAGGATTAGAGGGATGTCTATCTAAGTGGGAGTTCGTAAGTAATATGATTAATTGAACTTAAATTTATCATGAACTTAGTCCTGGTAGTATTTTGCAAATTATGTTGTAGATCAATAGCTCGCATTGTTGCTTCCATGTGTTTATTTTGATATGTTCCTAGAGAAAATTGTGTTGAAAGATGTTAGTAGCAATGATGCGGATTGAATCCGTGATCTGAGGTTTATCCTCATTGCTGCACAGAAGAATTATGTCCTTGATGCACCGCTAGGTGACATACCTATTGCAGGAGCAGATGCAGACGTTATGAACGTTTGGCTAGCTCAATATGATGACTAATTGATAGTTTAGTGCACCATGCTTAATGGTTTAGTCTCGGGACTTCAAAGACGTTTTGAGCGTCATGGACCATATGAGATGTTCCAGGAGTTGAAGTTAATATTTCAAGCAAATACCCGAGTTGAGAGATATGAAGTCTCCAACAAGTTCTATAGCTAAAAGATGGAGGAGAATCGCTCAACTAGTGAGCATGTGCTCAGATTGTCTGGGTACTACAATCGCTTGAATCAAGTGGGAGTTAATCTTCCAGATAAGATAGTGATTGACAGAATTCTCTAGTCACCATCACCAAGTTAGTAGAACTTCGTGATGAACTTTAATATGCAAGGGATAACGGAAACAACTCCCAAGCTCTTCGTGATGCTGAAATCAACGAAGGTAGAAATCAAGAAAAACATCAAGTGTTGATGGTTGACAAGACCACTAGTTTCAAGAAAAGGGCAAAGGGAAGAAGGGGAACTTCAATAAGAACAGCAAGCAAGTTGCTGCTCAAGTGAAGAAGCCCAAGTCTGATCCTAAGCCTGAGACTAAGTGCTTCTACTGCAAAGGGACTGGTCACTGGAAGTGGAACCGCCCCAAGTATTTGGCGGATAAGAAGGATGGCAAGGTAAACAAAGGTATATTGGATATATGTGTTATTGATGTGTACTTTACTAGTGTTTATAGCAACCCCTCGGCATTTGATACTGGTTCATTTGCTAAGAGTAGTAACTCAAAACGGGAGTTGCAGAATAAACAGAAACTAGTAAAGGGTGAGGTGACGATGTGTGTTGGAAGTAGTTCCAAGATTGATATGATCATCATCGCACACTCCCTATACTTTTGGGATTAGTGTTGAAACTAAATAAGTGTTATTTGGTGTTTGCGTTGAGCATGAATATGATTTGATCATGTTTATTGCAATACGATTATTCATTAAAGTCAGAGAATAATTGTTGTTCTGTTTACATGAATAAAACCTTCGATGGTCATACACCCAATGAAAATAGTTCGTTGGATCTCGATCGTAGTGTTACATATATTCATAATATTGAAGCCAAAAGATGCAAAGTCAATAATGATAGTGCAACTTATTTGTGGCACTGCCGTTTAGGTCATATTGGTGTAAAGCACATGAAGAAACTCCATGCTGATGGGATTTTGGAATCACTTGATTATGAATCACTTGGTGCTTGCGAACCATGCCTTATGGGCAAGATGACTAAAGACTCCTTTCTCCGGAACAATGGAGCGAGCAACAGATTTGTTGGAAATCATACATACTGATGTATATGGTCCGATGAATATTAAAGCTCACGACAAGTATCATTATTTTCTGACTTTCACAGATGATTTAAGCAGATATGAGTATATCTATTTGATGAAACATAAGTCTGAAAAGTTCAAAGTATTTCAGAGTGAAGTGGAAAAACATCGTGACAAGAAAATAAAGTTTCTACGATCTGATCGCAGAGATGAATATTTGAGTTACGAGTTTGGTCTTCAATTAAAACAATGTGGAATAGTTTCACAAACTCATGCCACCTGGAACACCACAACATAATGGTGTGTCCGAACGTCATAACCATACTTTATTGGATATAGTACAATCTATGATGTTTCTTACCGATTTACCAATATCATTTTGGGATCATGCATTAGAGACAGCTGCATTCACGTTAAAAGGGGCACCATCTAAGTCCGCTGAGACGACACAATCTGAACTGTGGTTTGGCAAGAAACCAAAGTTGTTGTTTCTTAAAGTTTTGGGTTGTGATGCTTATGTGAAAAAGTTTCATCCTGATAAGCTCAAACCCAAATCGGAGAAATATGTCTTCATAGGATACCCAAAGGAGACTATTGGGTACACCTTCTATCACAGATCCGAAGGCAAAACATTCGTTGCTAAGAATGGATCCTTTTTAGAGAAGGAGTTTCTCTCGAAAGAAGTGAGTGGGAGGAAAGTAGAAAACTTGATAAGGTAATTGTACCTTATCCCTTATTGGAAAGTAGTTCATCACAGAAATCTGTTCTTGTGACTACTACACCAATTAGTGAGGAAGCTAATGATGATGATCATGTAACTTCAGATCAAGTTACTACCGAATCTCGTAGGTAAAACAGAGTGAGATCCGCACCAGAGTGGTACGGTAATCCTATTCTGGAGGTCATGTTACTTGACCATGACGAACCTATGAACTATGAGGAAGCGATGATGAGCCCAAATTCCAATAAATGGCTTGAGGCCATGAAATCTGAGATAGGATCCATGTATGAGAACAAAGTGTGGACTTTGGTGGAGTTGCCCGAGGATCGGCAAGCCATTGATAATAAATGGATCTTCAAGAGGAAGACGTACACGGATAGTAGTGTTACTATCTACAAAGCTAGAATTGTCGCAAAAGGTTTTCGACAAGTTCAAGGTGTTGACTACGATGAGAGTTTCTCACTCGTATCTATGCTTAAGTCTGTCCGAATCATGTTAGCAATTGCCGCATTTTATGAAATCTGGCAAATGGATAAACAAAACTGCATTCCTTAATGGATTTATTAAAAAAGAGTTGTATGTGATGCAACAAGATGGTTTTGTCAATCCTAAAGGTGCTAACAAAATATGCAAGCTCCAGCGATCCATTTATAGACTGGTGCAAGCATCTCGGAGTTGCAATATACGCTTTGATAAGTTGATCAAAGCATATAGTTTTATATAGACTTGCGGTGAAGCCTGTATTTACAAGAAAGTGAGTGGGAGCACTACAACATTTCTGATAAGTATATGTGAATGACATATTGTTGATCGGAAATAATGTAGAATTATTCTGCAAAGCATAAAGGAGTGTTGGAAAGGAGTCATAAAGGAGTGTTGGAAAGGAGTTTTTCAAAGAAAGACCTCGGTGAAGCTGCTTACATATTGAGTATCAAGATCTATAGAGATAGATCAAGACGCTTGATAAGTTTTTTCAATGAGTACATACCTTGACAAGATTTTGAAGTAGTTCAAAATGGAGCAGTCAAAGAAAAAGTTTCTTGCCTGTGTTACAAGGTGTGAAGTTGAGTAAGACTTAAAGCCCGACCACGGCAAAAGATAGAAAGAGAATGAAAGTCATTCCCTATGCCTCAGTCATAGGTTCTATAAAGTATGCCATGCTGTGTACCAGATCTATTGTATACCATACACTTCGTTAAGAGAGGGAGTACAATAGTGATCTAGGAGTAGAATAATGGACAGCGGTCAAAATTATCCTTACTAGAATAAAGGATATGTTTCTCGATTACGGAGGTGACAAAAGGTTCGTCGTAAAGGGTTACGTCGATGCAAGTTTTGACACTGATCCAGATGACTCTAAGTCTCAATCTGGATACATATTGAAAGTGGGAGCAATTAGCTAGAGTAGCTCCATGTAGAGCATTGTTGACATAGAAATTTGCAAAATACATGCGGATCTGAATGTGGCAGACCCGTTGACTAAACTTCTCTCACAAGCAAAACATGATCACTTTTTGGGTCTTAATCACATAGCGATGTGAACTAGATTATTGAATCTAGTAAACCCTTTGGGTGTTAGTCACATGGAGATGTGAACCAATCACATAAAGATGTGAACTATTGATGTTAAATCACATGGCGATGTGATCTAGATTATTGACTCTAGTGCAAGTGGAAGACTGAAGGAAATATGCCCTAGAGGCAATAATAAAGTTATTATTTATTTCCTTATATCATGATAAATGTTTATTATTCATGCTACAATTGTATTAACCGGAAACATAATACATGTGTGAATACATAGACAAACAGAGTGTCACTAGTATGCCTCTACTTGACTAGCTCGTTAATCAAAGATGGTTATGTTTTCTAACCATGGACAAAGAGTTGTTATTTGATTAACGGGATCACATCATTAGTTAAATGATCTGATTGACATGACCCATTCCATTAGCTTAGCACCCGATCGTTTAGTATGTTGCTATTGCTTTCTTCATGACTTATACATGTTCCTATGACTATGAGATTATGCAACTCCCGTTTCCCGGAGGAACACTTTGTGTGCTACCAAACGTCACAACGTAGCTTGGTGATTATAAAGGAGCTCTATAGGTGTCTCCAAAGGTACATGTTGGGTTGGCGTATTTCGAGATTAGGATTTGTCACTCCGAATGTCGGAGAGGTATCTCTGGGCCCTCTCGGTAATGCACATCATTTAAGCCTTGCAAGCATTGCAACTAATGAGTTAGTTGTGGGATGATGTATTACGGAACGAGTAAAGAGACTTGCCGGTAACGAGATTGAACTAGGTATTGGATACCGACGATCGAATCTCAGACAAGTAACATACCGATGACAAAGGGAACAACGTATGTTGTTATGCGGTCTGACCGATAAAGATCTTCGTAGAATATGTAAGAGCCAATATGGGCATCCAGGTCCCGCTATTGGTTATTGACCGGAGACGTGCCTCGGTCATGTCTACATTGTTCTCGAACCGTAGGGTCCGCACGCTTAAGGTTTCGATGACAGTTATATTATGAGTTTATGAGTTTTGATGTACCGAAGGAGTTCGGAGTCCCGGATGAGATCGGGGACATGACGAGGAGTCTCGAAATGGTCGAGAAGTAAAGATCGATATATTGGGCGACTATATTCGGACATCGGAAAGGTTCCGAGTGGTTCGGGTATTTTTCGGAGTATCGGGGAGTTACGGGAATACGGGAGAAGAAGTATATGGGCCTTATTGGGCTTTAGGGGAGAGGGAGAGGTAGGCCGCGCGCCCCCCCAAGGCCTAGTCCGAATTGGACTAGGGGGAGGGGCTGCGCCCCCTCCTTCCTTCTCTTCCCTCTTCCCCTTCCTTGTCTCCTACTCCTACTACATGGAAGGACTCCTAGTTGGACTAGGAAAGGGGAAATCCTACTCCCGATGGGAGTAGGACTCCCCTAGGGCGCGCCATAGAGAGGGCCGGCCCTCCCCTCCTCCACTCCTTTATATACGGGGACATGGGGCACCCCATAGACACAAGTTGATCTTCGTGATCGTTCCTTAGCCATGTGCGGTGCCTCCCTCCATGATATTACACCTCGGTCATATTGTAGCGGTGCTTAGGCGAAGCCCTGCGACGGTTGAACATCAAGATTGTCACCACGCCGTCGTGCTGACAGAACTCCTCCCCGAAGCTTTGCTGGATCGGAGCCCGGGGAGCGTCATCGAGCTGAACGTGTGCCAAGAACTCGGAGGTGCCGGAGTAACGATGCTTGGATCGGTTGGACCGGGAAGACGTACGACTACTTCCTCTACGTTGCGTCAACGCTCCCGCTTCGGTCTACGAGGGTACGTAGACAACACTCTCCCCTCTCGTTGCTATGCATCACCATGATCTTGCGTGTGCGTAGGAATTTTTTTTGATATTACTATGTTCCCCAACAAAGGTTTGTTAATGAGCAGGTAATAGGTTCCTACCTCATCAACTACTTCACAATACCCACAACTTAATTAGATCCTAATCATGCAATGTTTGAGGTTTGATCTAATGCAACAAAAACTAGGTATGAAATAGGTATGATCAAGGTGTGAACTTGCCTGCAATGTTGATGAAGATGATTCGCACTCAAAAATCTTGATAGCTCTACTCGTCACACTCCGGTCAATCTATCGTAATCATGCAATAATAACCACACATAAGCAATCACTCAAAAGACCAGAAAGATCGAAGAAGTCGATTCGGAAAACATCAAAACCAAGCAAATAGCTCTTGCAACATAAAACAATTTCTAACAGTACCAAAATTATGTGAATTTGGCCTTATCAGAAAATTTAGGTCAAGAGCTTCCATTTGAAAAAGGAATCAACTCAAACGGAGCTACGAAACTCAAGTTATGATCAAACGAAGTTTGAATTCAAATCTGATCTAATTCAAAATTTAAACTTTTCAAAAACATGTTTGAGTTGGATTACTGGATAGAGGAGATCATAACGAAGAAGTGGGCGTTGGTTTCGTTGGATTTGGACAAACGAGTAAAAAGTAATGGCTATTTGAAAAATCAGGGCCAAGCTGTTTTACGGAAGAAAAAATAGCTACGGGCTAGGGTCTAATGTATAAATACGTAGAGTAATTGATAATCTAATTATTTTATCATATTAGTTTAAAAATAATAAACTACGGAGGTATAAGAAGAAAAAAACAAAGAAAGATACCTTTATAAGGCACAGAAAAGACAACTTTGGAGAGAGGAGACAACTTCCAGAAATCGCGCCGGAGAGAAAAAATATATTTTTCTTAAATAAATCTAGTCAAACCAAAATATTGATTTAATCCGAATTGCATGATTTTTGGAGGCTCTATGGGTCTATATTTATTGATGAAAAAGAGGGTTAGGGGTCAAAGGCTAGGTAATATGGGACTAAACGTAGACAAAAATATACGAAACAGAGAAGAAAAAAAGGGATGGGCCTAGCAGTTTTTTTTTTTTACAAAACTCGGCCTAAGAAAAAAAAGAAAAAGAATACAAAAAGGCTGGCTGGGCCTGGCCTATTTAAGAGAGAAAAAAACAATGGGGCGCCAGAAGTTACTATATTGCGCATGCAGGCGATAAATAAATATGAGCTGCATGTACAATTTTTTTTTCAGAAACAGAAGGAAAACCGAATAACAAAAATAAAATAAAAATTTTATATAGGCATATTATATATCAAAATTTTCAGAAAAAGATTCTCTAGGACATGAACATTTTTATAATGCCGAATAAGATGCACACAAATTTAGATAATTCAAAGAGTGCTACTGGTCTAATAAAATCCGATAAAAATCATTTTAAAAAAATCAAAATGATTTCAAATTTATTTCTCTCCAATTTTCTGTTGTAGGGAATCATGTTACCCTAATTTTTATATATTTTATTTTTGGAGAAAAATAATTTGAATAAAACTCAAATAACTCCAAATTGAAAATAACTTCAAAAGAACTTTGAATTTAATTCTTTGAAACTCCCAACTCATATTTCATATAATTTGAAGAAGTCATTTTATCGTCTCTCATGAAAATCATTGAGCTGCATGAAGTTTATGAATTGAAATATTTCCAAATGAAATTCAATTATTTTTAAATACCCTTTCATTTAATTTAAATGGAAGAAGTCATATCTTCTTCGCTCAAGGGTTTTGTTTTTGAAAATAATTTGAATTCATGGAGATCAGAAAGCAAATATGAAAGTTTGGAAAAGTCCTTTTATTCCCTCTCATTTAACTTTCAAAAAGTTTTGAATTCACTCATTTTCAGACAATCAATCAAACAATCAATCAAATCTATCTATTTATTATAACATTCCAAAGTTTAGAATTTTGCAAAAAGAATCAACTCAAACGAAGCTATGAAACTCAAGTTATGATCAAACGAAGTTTGAATTCAAATATGATCTAATTCAAAATTTAAACTTTTCAAAAACATGTTTGAGTTGGATTACTGGATAGAGGAGATCATAACGAAGAAGTGGGCGTTGATTTCGTTGGATTTGGACAAACGAGTAAAAAGTAATGGCTATTTGAAAAATCAGGGCCAAGCTGTTTTACGGAAGAAAAAATAGCTACAGGCTAGGGTCTAATGTATAAATACGTAGAGTAATTGATAATCTAATTATTTTATCATATTAGCCTAAAAATAATAAACTACGGAGGTATAAGAAAAAAAAAACAAAGAAAGATACCTTTATAAGACAGAGAAAAGACAACTTTGAAGAGAGAAGACAACTTTCAGAAGTCGCGCGAGAGAGAAAAAATATATTTTTCTTAAATAAATCTAGTCAAACCAAAATATTGATTTAACCCGAATTGGATGATTTTTGGAGGCTTTATGGGTCTATATTTATTGGTGGAAAAGAGGATTAGGGGTCAAAGGCTAGACAATGTGGCACTAAACGTAGACAAAAATATACGAAACAGAGAAGAAAAAAAGGGATGGGCCTAAAGGCCTTCGGCCGGCTGCGCGCATACACTGCGTGTAGCTTTTTTTTTTACAAAACTCGGCCTAAGAAAAAAAATACGAAAAGGCTGGCTGGGCCTGGCCTATTTCAGAGAGAAAAAAACAATGGGGCGCCAGAAGCTACTATATTGCGCATGCAGGCGACAAATAAATATGAGCCGCACGTACAATTTTTTTTAGAAACAGAAGGAAAACCGAATAACAAAAATAAAATAAAAATTTTATATAGGCATATTATATATCAAAATTTTCAGGAAAAGATTTTCTACAACGTGGACATTTTTATAATGCCGAATAGAATCCACACAAATTTAGATAATTCAAAGAGTGCCACTGGTCTAATAAAATCTGATAAAAATCATTTTAAAAAAATCAAAATGATTTCAAATTTATTTCTCTCCATTTTTCTGTTGTTGGGAATCATGTTACCCTAATTTACATATATTTTATTTTTGGAGAAAAATAATTTCAATAAAACGCAAATAACTCCAAATTGAAAATAACTTCAAAAGAACTTTGAATTTAATTCTTTGAAACTCCCAACTCATATTTCATATAATTTGAAGAAGTCATTTTATCTTCTCTCATGAAAATCATTGAGCTGCATGAAGTTTATGAATTGAAATATTTCCAAATGAAATTCAATTATTTTCAAATACCGTTTCATTTAATTTAAATGGAAGAAGTCATATCTTCTTCGCTCAACGGTTTTGTATTTGAAAATAATTTGAATTCATGGAGATCGGAAAGCAAATATGAAAGTTTGGGAAAGTCCTTTTATTCCCTCTCATTTAACTTTCAAAAAGTTTTGAATTCACTCACTTTCAGACAATCAATCAAACAATCAATCAAATCTATCTATTTATTATAACATTCCAAAGTTTAGAATTTTGGGATGTTACACAAATATAGTCGTACAATATATCGATCTTTACATCTTGACCATTTCGAGACTCCTCATCATGTCCCCGATCTCATCCAGGACACCGAACTCCTTCGGTACATCAAAACACATAAACTCATAATATAACGGTCATCGAACTTTAAGCGTGCGGACCCTACAGGTCGAGAACTATGTAGACATGACCAAGACACGTCTCTGGTCAATAACCAATAGCGGAACCTGGATGCTCATATTGGCTCCTACATATTCTACTAAGAACTTTATCGGTCAAACCGCATAACAACATACGTTGTTCCCTTTGTCATCGGTATGTTACTTGCCCGAGATTCGATCGTCGGCATCTCAATACCTAGTTCAATCTCATTACCGGCAAGTCTCTTTACTCGTTCCGTAACACATCATCCCGCAACTAACTCCTTAGTTGCAATGCTTGCAAGGCTTATAGTGATGCGCATTACCGAGTGGGCCCAGAGATACCTCTCCACAATCGGAGTGACAAATCCTAATATCGAAATACGCCAACCCAACAAGTACTTTCGGAGACACCTGTAGAGCACCTTTATAATCACCCGGTTACGTTGTGACGTTTGGTAGCACACAAAGTGTTCCTCCGGTAAACGTGAGTTGCATAATCTCATAGTCATAGGAACATGTATAAGTCATGAAGAAAGCAATAGCAACAAACTAAACGATCAAGTGCTATGCTAACGGAATGGGTCAAGTCAATCACATCATTCTCTAATGATGTGACCCCGTTAATCAAATGACAACTCATGTCTATGGCTAGGAAACTTAACCATCTTTGATTCAACGAGCTAGTCAAATAGAGGCATACTAGTGACATACTGTTTGTCTATGTATTCACACATGTATTAGTTTCCGGTTAATACAATTCTAGCATGAATTATAAACATTTATCATGATATAAGGAAATAAATAATAACTTTATTATTGCCTCTAGGGCATATTTCCTTCAGTCTCCCACTTGCACTAGAGTCAATAATCTAGTTCACATCGCCATGTGATTTAACATCAATAGTTCACATTACCATGTGATTAACACCCATAGTTCACATCATCATGTGACCAACACCCAAAGGGTTTACTAGAGTCAATAATCTAGTTCACATCGCTATGTGATTAATACCCAAAGAGTACTAAGGTGTGATAAAGTTTTGCTTGTGAGGGAAGTTTAGTCAATGGGTCTGCCACATTCAGATCCATATGTATTTTGCAAATTTCTATGTCAACAATGCTCTGCATGGAGCTACTCCAGCTAATTGGTCCCACTTTCAATATGTATCCATATTGAGACTTTGAGTCATCTGGATCAGTGTCAAAACTTGCATCGACGTAACCCTTTACGACGAACCTTTTGTCACCTCCATAATCGATGAACATATCCTTATTCCACTAAGGATAATTTTGACCAATGTCCAGTGATCTACTCCTAGATCACTATTGTACTCCCTTGCCAAACTCAAGGTAGGGTATACAATAGGTCTGGTACACAACATGGCATACTTTATAGCACCTATGGCTGAGGCATAGGGAATGACTTTCATTCTCTCTCTATCTTCTGCCGTGGTCGGGTTTTGAGTCTTACTCAACTTCACACCTTGTAACAGAGGCAAGAACTCCTTCTTTGACTGTTCCATTTTGAACTACTTCAAAATCTTGTGAAGGTATGTACTCATTGAAAAACTCATCAAGCGTCTTGATCTATCTCTATAGATCTTGATGCTCAATATGTAAGCAGCTTCACCGAGGTCTTCCTTTGAAAAACTCCTTTCAAACATTCCTTTATGCTTTGCAGAATAATTCTACATTATCTTTGATCAACAATATGTCATTCACATATACTTATCAGAAATGTTGTAGTGCTCCCACTCACTTTCTTGTAAATACAGGCTTCACCGCAAGTCTGTATAAAACTATATGCTTTGATCAACTTATCAAAGCGTATATTCCAACTCCGAGATACTTGAACCAGTCCATAGATGGATCGCTGGAGCTTGCATATTTTGTTAGTAACTTTAGGATTGACAAAACCTTTTGGTTGCATCATATACAACTCTTCTTTAATAAATACATTAAGGAATGCAGTTTTGTTTATCCATTTGCCAGATTTCATAAAATGCGGCAATTGCTAACATGATTCGGACAGACTTAAGCATAGATACGAGTGAGAAACTCTCATCGTAGTCAACACCTTGAACTTGTCGAAAACCTTTTTGCGAAAATTCTAGCTTTGTATATAGTAACACTATTATCAGCGTTCGTCTTCCTCTTGAAGATCCATTTAATCTCAATGGCTCGCCGATCAATGGGCAAGTCAATCAAAGTCCATACTTTGTTCTCATACATGGATCTCATCTCAGATTTCATGGCCTCAAGCTATTTCGCGGAATCTGGGCTCGTCGTCGCTTCCTCATAGTTCGTAGGCTCGTCATGGTCAAGTAACATGACCTCTAGAACAGGATTACCGTACCACTCTGGTGCGGATCTCACTCTGGTTTACCTACGAGGTTCGGTACTAACTTGATCATCATCATTAGCTTCCTCACTAATTGGTGTAGTAGTCACAGGAACAGATTTCTGTGATGAACTACTTTCCAATAAGGGAGCAGGTACAGTTACCTCATCAAGTTCTACTTTCCTCCCAATCACTTCTTTCGAGAGAAACTCCGTCTCTAGAAAGGATCCATTCTCAGCAATGAATATCTTGCCTTCGGATCTGTGATAGAAGGTGTACCCAACATTTTCTTTTGGGCAACCTATGAAGATGCACTTCTCCGGTTTGGGTTTGAGCTTATCAGGTTGAAACTTTTTCACATAAGCATTGCAACCTCAAACTTTAAGAAACGGCATCTTAGGTTTCTTGCCAAACCATAGTTCATACGGTGTCGTCTCAACGGATTTAGATGGTGCCCTATTTAATGTGAATGTAGTTGTCTCTAATGCATAACCCCAAAACGATAGTGGTAAATCGGTAAGAGACATCATAGATCGCACCATATCTAATAAAGTACGGTTACGACGTTCGGACACACCATTACACTGTGGTGTTCCAGGTGGCGTGAGTAGTGAAACTATTTCACATTGTTTTAACTGAAGGCCAAACTCGTAACTCAAATATTTTACTTCTGCGATCATATCGTAGAAACTTTTATTTTTGTTACGATGATTCTCCACTTCACTCTGAAATTCTTTGAACTTTTCAAATGTTTCAGACTTGTGTTTCGTCAAGTAGATATACTCATATCTGCTCAAATCATCTGTGAAGATCAGAAAATAATGATACCTGCCGCGAGCCTCAATATTCATCGGACCACATACATCAGTATGTATGATTTCCAACAAATCTGTTGCTCGCTCCATTGTTCCGGAGAACGGAGTCTTAGTCATCTTGCCCATGAGGCATGGTTCGCAAGCATCAACTGATTCATAATCAAGTGATTCCAAAAGCCCATCAGCATGGATTTTCTTCATGCGCTTTACACCAATATGACCTAAACGGCAGTGCCACAAATAAGTTGCACTATCATTATTAACTTTGCATCTTTTGGTTTTAATATTATAAAAATGTGTATCACCACGATCGAGATCCAACAAACCATTTTCATTGGGTGTATGACCATAGAAGGTTTTATTCATGTAAACAGAACAACAATTATTCTCTAACTTACATGAATAACCGTATTGCAATAAACATGATCCAATCATATTCATGCTCAACGCAAACACTAAATAACATTTATTTTAGGTTTAACACTAATCCCGAAAGTATAGGGAGTGTGCGATGATGATCATATCAATCTTGGAACCATTTCCAATACACATCATCACTTCACCCTTAACTAGTCTCTGTTCATTCTGCAACTCCCGTTTCGAGTTACTATTCTTAGCAACTAAACTAGTATCAAATACTAAGGGGTTGCTATAAACATTAGTAAAGTACACATCAATAACATGTACATCAAATATACCTATGTTCATTTTGCCATCCTTCTTATCCGCCAATTACTTGGGGTAGTTTCGCTTCCAATGACCAGTCCCTTTGCAGTAGAAGCACTCAGTTTCAGGTTTAGGTCCAGACTTGGGTTTTTTCACTTGAGCAGCAACTTGTTTGCCGTTCTTCATGAAGTTCCCCTTTCTTCCCTTTGTCCCTTTACTTGAAACTAGTGGTTTTGTTTACCATCAACACTTGATGCTTTTCTTGATTTCTACCTTCGTCGATTTCAGCATCACGAAGAGCTTGGGAATCATTTCTGTTATCCCTTTATAGTTCATCACAAAGTTCTACTAACTTGGTGATGGTGACTAGAGAATTCTATCAATCACTATTTTATCTGGAAGATTAACTCCCACTTGATTCAAGCGATTGTAGTACCTAGACAATCTGAGCACATGCTCACTGCTTGAGCTATTCTCCTCCATTTTTTAGCTATAAAACTTGTTGGAGACTTCATATCTCTCAACTCGGGTATTTACTTGAAATATTAACTTCAACTCCTGGAACATCTCATATGGTCCATGACGTTCAAAACGTCTTTGAAGTCCCGATTCTAAGCCGTTTAAGCATGGTGCACTAAACTATCAAGTAGTCATCATATTGAGCTAGCCAAACGTTCATAACATTTGCATCTGCTCCTGTAATAGGTTTGTCACCTAGCGGTGCATCAAGGACATAATTCTTCTGTGCAGCAATGAGGATAAACCTCAGATCACGGATCCAATCCGCATCATTGCTACTAACATCTTTCAACTTAGTTTTCTCTAGGAACATATCAAAAATAAAATAGGGGAGCTAAACGTGAGCTATTGATCTACAACATAGATATGCTCATACTACCAGGACTAAGTTCATGATAAATTTAAGTTCAATTAATCATATTACTTAAGAACTCCCACTTAGAAAGACATCCCTCTAATCTTCTAAGTGATCACGTGATCCAAATCAACTAAACCATAACCGATCATCACGTGAAATGGAGTAATTTTCAATGGTGAACATCACTATGTTGATCATATCTACTATATGATTCACGCTCGACCTTTCGGTCTCGGTGTTCCGAGGCCATATCTGCATATGCTAGGCTCGTCAAGTTTAACCTGAGTATTCTGCATGTGCAAAACTGGCTTGCACCCGTTGTAGATGGACGTAGAGCTTATCACACCCGATCATCACGTGGTGTCTGGGCACGACGAACTTTGGCAATGGTGCATACTCAGGGAGAACACTTTTTATCTTGAAATTTAGTGAGAGATCATCTTATAATGCTACCGTCAATCAAAGCAAGATAAGATGCATAAAAGATAAACATCACATGCAATCAAAATGTGTGACATGATATGGCCATCATCATCTTGTGCCTTTTATCTCCATCTCCAAAGCATCATCATGATTTCCATCGTCACCGGCATGACACCATGATCTCCATCATCTTGATCTATATCAATGTGTCGTCACATGGTCGTCTCGCCAACTATTGCTTTTGCAACTATTGCTATCGCATAGCGATAAAGTAAAGCAATTATTTGGCGCTTGCATCTTATGCAATAAAGAGACAACCATAAGGCTTCTGCCAGTTGCCGATAACTTCAACAAAACATGATCATCTTATACAAAAACTTATATCTCATCATGTCTTGACCATATCACATCACAAAATGCCCTGCAAAAACAAGTTAGACGTCCTCTACTTTGTTGTTGCAAGTTTTACGTGGCTGCTATGGGCTTAGCAAGAACCATTCTTACCTACACATCAAAATCACAATGATAGTTTGTCAAGTTGGTGCTGTTTTAACCTTTGCAAGGACCGGGCGTAGCCACACTCGGTTCAACTAAAGTTGGAGAAACTGACACCCGCTAGTCACCTGTGTGCATAGCACGGCGGTAAAACCAGTTTCGCGTAAGCGTACGCGTAATGTCGGTCTGGGCCACTTCATCCAACAATACCGCCGAACCAAAGTGTGACATGCTAGTAAGCAGTATGACTTATATCGTCCACAACTCACTTGTGTTCTACTCGTGCATATTACATCAATGCATAAAACCTGGCTCTGATACCACTGTTGTGAACATAGTAATTTTAAAAAAATTCCTACGCACACGCAAGATCATGGTGATGCATAGCAACGAGAGGGGAGAGTGTTGTCCACGTATCCTCATAGACCAAAAGCGGAAGCGTTAGCACAACACAGTTGATGTAGTCGTACGTCTTCACGATCCGACTGATCAAGTACCGAACACACGGCACCTCCGAGTTCTGCACACGTTCAACTCGATGGCGTCTGTCGAACTCCGATCCAGCCGAGTGTTGAGGGAGAGTTTCGTCAGCACGACGGCGTGGTGATGATGATGATGTTCTACCGATGCAGGGCTTCGCCTAAGCACCGCTACGATATGATCGAGGTGGATTATGGTGGAGGGGGCACCGCACACGGCTAAGAGATCAAGAGATCAATTGTTGTCTCTTTGGGGTGCCCCCTGCCCCCGTATATAAAGGAGTGGAGGAGGGGGAGGGCCGTCCCTCTCTATGGCACCCCCTAGGGGAGTCCTACTCCCACCGGGAGTAGGATTCCCCCTTTCCTAGTAGAACTAGGAGCCCTTCCAAGTAGTAGGAGTAGGAGGGAAGGAAAGGGAAGGGAAAAGGAGAAGGAAGGAAGGGCCCTGAAGGAAATATGCCCTAGAGGCAATAATAAAGTTATTGTTTACCTTATTTCATGATAAATGTTTATTATTCATGCTAGAATTGTATTAACCGGAAACATAATACATGTGTGAATACATAGACAAACAGAGTGTCACTAGTATGCCTCTACTTGACTAGCTCGTTAATCAAAGATGGTTATGTTTCCTAACCATGGACAAAGAGTTGTTATTTGATTAACGGGATCACATCATTAGATGAATGATCTGATTGACATGGCCCATTCCATTAGCTTAGCACCCGATCGTTTAGTATGTTGCTATTGCTTTCTTCATGACTTATACATGTTCCTATGACTATGAGATTATGCAAATCCCGTGTGCCGGAGGAACACTTTGTGTGCTACCAAATGTCACATCGTAACTGGGTGATTATAAAGGTACTCTACAGGTGTCTCCAAAGGTACATGTTGGGTTGACGTATTTTGAGATTAGGATTTGTCACTCCGATCGTCGGAGAGGTATCTCTGGGCCCTCTCGGTAATGCACATCACTTAAGCCTTGCAAGCAATGCAACTAATGAGTTAGTTGCGAGATGATGTATTACAGAACGAGTAAAGAGACTTGCCGGTAACGAGATTGAACTAGGTAATTGGATACCGACGATCGAATCTCGGGCAAGTAACATACCGATGACAAAGGGAACAACGTATGTTGTTATGCGGTCTGACCGATAAAGATCTTCGTAGAATATGTAGGAGCCAATATGGGAATCCAGGTCCCGCTATTGGTTATTGACCGGAGACATGTCTCAGTCATGTCTACATTGTTCTCGAACCCGTAGGGTCCGCACGCTTAAGGTTTCAATGACAGTTATATTATGAGTTTATACGTTTTGATGTACCGAAGGTTGTTTGGAGTCCCGGATGTGATCACGGACATGACGAGGAGTCTCGAAATGGTCGAGACATGAAGATTGATATATTGGACGGCTATATTCGGACACCGGAAGTGTTCCGGGTGATTTCGGAGAAAACCGGAAAGCCGGAGGGTTACCGGAACCCCCCCCCCCCAGAGAAGTAATGGGCCATATGGGCCTTAGTGGAGAGAGAGAGGGGCAGCCAAAGGTGGGCCGCGCGCCTCCTCCCCCCCTGGTCCGAGTTGGACTAGGAGAGGGGGGGCAGCGCCCCCCTTTCCTTCTCCCTCCGCACTTCTTTCCCCCTCCTAGTAGGAGTCCTACTCCTACTAGGAGGAGGACTCCTCCTTGGCGCGCCATAGGGGCCGGCTGGCCTCCTCCTCTCTTGAACCTTTATATACGGAGGCAGGGGCACCCCAGAAATAGAGAAGTTGATCCACGTGATCATATTCTTAGCCGTGTGCGGCGCCCCCTGCCACCATAGTCCTCGATAATATTGTAGCGGTGCTTAGGCGAAGCCCTGCGACAGTAGTACATCAAGATCATCACCACGCCATCGTGCTGACGGAACTCTTCCCCGACACTTTGCTGGATCGGAGTCCGGGGATCGTCATCGAGCTGAACGTGTGCTAAAACTCGGAGGTGCCGTAGTTTCGGTGCTTGATCGGTCGGGCCGTGAAGACGTACGACTACATCAACCGCGTTGACATAACGCTTCCGCTGTCGATCTACAAGGGTATGTAGATCATACTCCCCCCTCTCGTTGCTATGCATCACCATGATCTTGCGTGTGCGTAGGAATTTTTTTGAAATTACTACGTTCCCCAACAGTGGCATCCAAGCCTAGGTTTTATGTGTTGATGTTGTATGCACGAGTAGAACACAAGTGATTTGTGGGCGATATAAGTCATACTGCTTACCAGCATGACATACTTTGGTTCGGCGGTATTGTTGGACGAAGCGGCCCGGACCGACATTACGCGTACGCTTACGCGAGACCGGTTCTCCCGACGTGCTTTGCACATAGGTGGCTTGCGGGTGACAGTTTCTCCAACTTTAGTTGAACCGAGTGTGGCTACGCCCGGTCCTTGCGAAGGTTAAAACAGCACCAACTTGACAAACTATCGTTGTGGTTTTGATGCGTAGGTAAGATTGGTTCTTGCTTAAGCCCGTAGCAGCCACGTAAAACTTGCAACAACAAAGTAGAGGACGTCTAGCTTGTTTTTGCAGGGCATGTTGTGATGTGATATGGTCAAGACATGATGCTGAGTTTATTGTATGAGATGATCATGTTTTCTAATCGAGTTATCGGCAACTGGCAGGAGCCATATGGTTGTCGCTTTATTGTATGCAATGCAATCGCGCTGTAATGCTTTACTTTATCACTAAGCGGTAGCGATAGTCGTGGAAGCATAAGATTGGCGAGACGACAATGATGCTACGATGGAGATCAAGGTGTTGCGCCGGTGACGATGGTGATCATGACGGTGCTTCGGAGATGGAGATCACAGGCACAAGATGATGATGGCCATATCATATCACTTATATTGATTGCATGTGATGTTTATCTTTTATGCATCTTATCTTGCTTTGATTGACGGTAGCATTATAAGATGATCTCTCACTAAATTATCAAGAAGTGTTCTCCCTGAGTATGCATTGTTGCGAAAGTTCTTCGTGCTGAGACACCACGTGATGATCGGGTGTGATAGGCTCTACGTTCAAATACAACGGGTGCAAAACAGTTGCACACGCGGAATACTCAGGTTATACTTGACGAGCCAAGCATATGCAGATATGGCCTCGGAACACGGAGACCAAAAGGTCGAGCGTGAATCATATAGTAGATATGATCAACATAGTGATGTTCACCAATGAAACTACTCCATCTCACGTGATGATCGGACATGGTTTAGTTGATTTGGATCACGTAATCACTTAGAGGATTAGAGGGATGTCTATCTAAGTGGGAGTTCTTAAGTAATATGATTAATTGAACTTTAATTTATCATGAACTTAGTCCTGGTAGTATTAGCATATCTATGTTGTAGATCAATAGCTCGCGTTCTTGCTTTCATATGTTTATTTTGATATGTTCCTAGAGAAAACTATGTTGAAAGATGTTAGTAGCAATGATGCGGATTGGATCCGTGATCTGAGGTTTATCCTCATTGCTACAC
The DNA here is from genome assembly GCF_002162155.2 of Triticum dicoccoides. Taxonomy (NCBI): domain Eukaryota; kingdom Viridiplantae; phylum Streptophyta; class Magnoliopsida; order Poales; family Poaceae; genus Triticum; species Triticum dicoccoides. Next base: position 583,768,253 of record NC_041386.1, read on the forward strand.
AGAAGAATTATGTCCTTGATGCACCGCTAGGTGACAGACCTATTGCAGGAGCAAATGCAGACGTTATGAACGTTTGGCTAGCTCAATATGATGACTACTTGATAGTTTAGTGCACCATGCATAACGGCTTAGAAGCGGGACTTCAAAGACGTTTTGAACGTCATGAACCATATGAGATGTTCCAGGAGTTGAAGTTAATATTTCAAGCAAATACCCAAGTTGAGAGATATGAAGTCTCCAACAAGTTCTATAGCTAAAAGATGGAGGAGAATCGCTCAACTAGTGAGCATGTGCCCAGATTGTCTGAGTACTACAATCGCTTGAATGAAGTGGGAGTTAATCTTCCAGATAAGATAGTGATTGACAGAATTCTCTAGTCACCATCACCAAGTTAGTAGAACTTCATGATGAACTATGATATGCAAGGGATAACGGAAACGATTCCCAAGCTCTTCGTAATGCGGAAATTAATGAAGGTAGAAATCGAGAAAAACATCATGTATTGATGGTAGACAAGACCACTAGTTTCAAGAAAAGGGCAGAGAGAAGAAGGGGAACTTCAAAAAGAACAGCAAGCAAGTTGCTGCTCAAGTGAAGAAGCCCAAGTCTGATCCTAAGCCTGAGACTAATTGCTTCTACTGCAAAGGGACTGGTCACTGGAAGCGGAACTACCCCAAGTGATTGGCAGATAAGAAGGATGGCAAAGTGAACATAAGTATATTTGATATACATGTTATTGGTGTGTACTTTACTAGTGTTTATAGCAACCCCTCAGTATTTGATACTAGTTCAGTTGCTAAGATTAGTAACTCGAAACGGGAGTTGCAGAATAAAGACTAGTTAAGGGTGAAGTGACGATGTGTGTTGGAAGTGGTTCCAAGATTGATATGATCATCATCGCACACTCCCTATACTTTCGGGATTAGTGTTGAACCTGAATAAGTGTTATTTGGTGTTTGCGTTGAGCATGAATATGATTTGATCATGTTTATTGTAATACGGTTATTCATTTAAGTAAGAGAATAAATTGTTGTTCTGTTTACATGAATAAAACCTTATATGGTTACACACCCAATGAAAATAGTTCGTTGGATCTCGATCGTAGTGATACACATAATCATAATATTGAAACCAAAAGATGCAAAGTTAATAATGATAGTGCAACTTATTTGTGGCACTGCCGTTTAGGTCATATTGGTGTAAAGCGCATGAAGAAACTCCATGCTGATGGGATTTTGGAATCACTTGATTATGAATCACTTGATGCTTGCGAACCATGCCTCATGGGCAAGATGACTAAGACTCTGTTCTCCGGAGCGAGCAACTGACTTATTGGAAATAATACATACTGATGTATGCGGTCCGATGAGTGTTAAGGCTCACGGCAAGTATCATTATTTTCTGAACTTCACAGATGATTTGAGCAGATATGGGTATATCTACTTGATGAAACATAAGTCTGAAACATTTGAAAAGTTCAAAGAATTTCAGAGTGAAGTGGAAAATCATCGTGACAAGAAAATAAAGTTTCTACGATCTGATCGCGGAGACAAATATTTGAGTTACAAGTTTGGTCTTCAGTTAAATCAATGTGGAATAGTTTCACAAACTCATGCCACATGGAACACCACAGCATAATGGTGTGTCCGAACGTCATAACCGTACTTTATTGGATATAGTGCAATCTATGATGTCTCTTACCGATCTACCACTATCGTTTTGGGGTTATGCATTAGAGACAGCTGCATTCACGTTAAAAGGGCACCATCTAAATCTGTTGAGACGACACCATATGAACTGTGGTTTGGCAAGAAACCAAAGTTGTCGTTTCTCAAAGTTTGGGGTTGCAATGCTTATGTGAAAAAGTTTCATCCTGATAAGCTCAAACCCAAATCGGAAAAGTGTGTCTTCATAGGATACCCAAAAAGTTACTGTTGAGTACACCTTCTATCACAGATCCGAAGGCAAGAATTTTGTTGCTAAATTCAGAAACTTTCTGGAGAAGGAGTTTCTCTCGAAAGAAGTGAGTGGGAGGAAAGTAGAACTTGATGAGGTAACTATACCTGCTCCATAATTGGAAAGTAGTTCATCACAGAAATCTGTTCCTGTGACTCCTGCACCAATTAGTCACGAAGATAATGATGATGATCATGTAACTTCGGATCAAGTTACTACCAAACCTCGTAGGTCAACCAGAGTGAGATCCGCACCAGAGTGGTACGGTAATCCTATTCTGGAGGTCATGTTACTTGACCATGACGAACCTACGAACTATGAGGAAACGATGATGAGCCCAAATTCCGATAAATGGCTTGAGGCCATGAAATCTGAGATATGATCCATGTATGAGAACAAATTATGGACTTTGGTTGACTTGCCCGATGATCGGCAAGCAATTGAGAATAAATGGATCTTCAAGAGGAAGACGGACGCTGATAGTAGTTTTACTATCTACAAAGCTAGAATTGTCGCAAAAGGTTTTCGACAAGTTCAAGGTGTTGACTATGATGAGATTTCTCACTCGTATCTATGCATGAGTCTGTCTGAATCATGTTAGTAATTGCCGCATTTTATGAAATCTGGCAAATGGATAAACAAAACTACATTCCTTAATGGATTTATTAAAGAAGAGTTGTATATGATGCAACCAGAAGGTTTTGTCAATCCGAAAGGTGCTAACAAAATGTGCAAACTCCAGCAACCCATCTGTGGACTGGTGCAAGCATCTCGGAGTTGAAATATACGCTTTGATGAGTTGATCAAAGCATATAGTTTTATACAGACTTGCGGTGAAGCCTGTATTTACAAGAAAGTGAGTGGGAGCACTACAGCATTTCTGATAAGTATATGTGAATGACATATTGTTGATTGGAAATAATGTAGAATTATTCTGTAAAGCATAAAGGAGTGTTTGAAAGGAGTTTTTCAAAGAAAGACTTCGGTGAAGCTGCTTACATATTGAGCTTCAAGATCTATAGAGATAGATCAAGACGCTTGATAAGTTTTTTCAATGAGTACATACCTTGACAAGATTTTGAAGTAGTTCAAAATGGAGCAGTCAAAAAAAGAGTTCTTGCTTGTATTACAAGGTGTGAAGTTGAGTAAGACTCAAAGCCTGACCACGGCAGAAGATAGAAAGAGAATGAAAGTCATTCCCTATGCCTTGGCCATAGGTTCTATAAAGTATGTCATGCTGTATACCAGATCTATTGTATACCCTGCACTGATTTGGCAAGGGAGTACAATAGTGATCTAGGAGTAGATCACTGGACAGTGGTCAGAATTATCCTTAGTGAAATAAGGATATGTTTCTCGATTATGGACGTGACAAAAAGGTTCGTCGTAAAGGGTTACGTCGATGCAAGTTTTTGACACTGATCCAGATGATTCTAAGTCTCAATCTGGATACATATTGAAAGTGGGAGCAATTAGCTAGAGTAGCTCCGTGCAGAGCATTGTAGACATAGAATTTTGCAAAATACATACGGATCTGAATTTGGCAGGCCCGTTGACTAAATTTCTCTCACAAGCAAAACATGATCACTCTTTGGGTGTTAATCACATAGCGATGTGAACTAGATTATTGAATCTAGTAAACCCTTTGGGTGTTAGTCACATGGAGATGTGAACCAATCACATAAAGATGTGAACTATTGGTGTTAATCACATAGCGATATGAACTAGATTATTGACTCTAGTGCAAGTGGGAGACTGAAGGAAATATGCCCTAGAGGCAATAATAAAGTTATTATTTATTTCCTTATTTCATGATAAATGTTTATTATTCATGCTAGAATTGTATTAACCGGAAACATAATACATGTGTGAATACATAGACAAACAGAGTGTCACTAGTATGCCTCTACTTGACTAGCTCGTTAATCAAAGATGGTTATGTTTCCTAACCATGGACAAAGAGTTGTTATTTGATTAACGGGATCACATCATTAGATGAATGATCTGATTGACATGACCCATTCCATTAGCTTAGCACCCGATCGTTAAGTATGTTGCTATTGCTTTCTTCATGACTTATACATGTTCCTATGACTATGAGATTATGCAACTCCCGTGTGCCGGAGGAACACTTTGTGTGCTACCAAATGTCACAACGTAACTGGGTGATTATAAAGGTACTCTACAGGTGTCTCCAAAGGTACATGTTGGGTTGACGTATTTCGAGATTAGGATTTGTCACTCCGATCGTCGAAGAGGTATCTCTGGGCCCTCTCGGTAATGCACATCACTTAAGCCTTGCAAGCAATGCAACTAATGAGTTAGTTGCGAGATGATGTATTACAGAACGAGTAAAGAGACTTGCCGGTAATGAGATTGAACTAGGTATTGGATATCGACGATCGAATCTCGGGCAAGTAACATACCGATGACAAAGGGAACAACGTATGTTGTTATGCGGTCTGACCGATAAAGATCTTCGTAGAATATGTAGGAGCCAATATGGGCATCCAGGTCCCGCTATTGGTTATTGACCGGAGACATGTCTCGGTCATGTCTACATTGTTCTCGAACCCGTAGGGTCCGCACGCTTAAGGTTTCGATGACAGTTATATTATGAGTTTATACGTTTTGATGTACCGAAGGTTGTTCGGAGTCCCGGACATGACGAGGAGTCTCGAAATGGTCGAGACATAAAGATTGATATATTGGACGGCTATATTCGGACACCGGAAGTGTTCCGGGTGATTTCGGAGAAAACCGGAAAGCCGGAGGGTTACCGGACCCCCCCCCCCCGGGAGAAGTAATGGGCCATATGGGCCTTAGTGGAGAGAGAGAGGGGCAGCCAAAGGTGGGTCGCGCGCCTCCTCCCCCCTGGTCCGAATTGGACTAGGAGAGGGGGGGCGGCGCCCCCCTTTCCTTCTCCCTCCCCACTTCTTTCCCCCTCCTAGTAGGAGTCCTACTCCTACTAGGAGGAGGACTCCTCCTT
>NC_041386.1:583773585-583784117 GCF_002162155.2 Triticum dicoccoides
GAGAGAGAGGGGCAGCCAAAGGTGGGCCGCGCGCCTCCTCCCCCCTGGTCCGAATTGGACTAGGAGAGGGGGGGCGGCGCCCCCCTTTCCTTCTCCCTCCCCACTTCTTTCCCCCTCCTAGTAGGAGTCCTACTCCTACTAGGAGGAGGACTCCTCCTTGGCGCGCCATAGGGGCCGGCCGGCCTCCTCCTCTCTTGAACCTTTATATACGGAGGCAGGGGCACCCCAGAAACAGATAAGTTGATCCACGTGATCATATTCTTAGCCGTGTGCGGCGCCCCTGCCACCATAGTCCTCGATAATATTGTAGCGGTGCTTAGGCGAAGCCCTGCGACAGTAGTACATCAAGATCGTCACCACGCCGTCGTGCTGACAGAACTCTTCCCCGACACTTTGCTGGATCAGAGTCCGGGGATCGTCATCGAGATGAACGTGTGCTAAAACTCGGAGGTGCCGTAGTTTCGGTGCTTGATCGGTCGGGCCGTGAAGACGTACGACTACATCAACCGCGTTGACATAACGCTTCCGCTGTCGATCTACAAGGGTACGTAGATCATACTCTCCCCTCTCGTTGCTATGCATCACCATGATCTTGCGTGTGCGTAGGAAATTTTTTGAAATTACTACGTTCCCCAACAGGCTCCCCTCCCTAGTCCAATTCGGACCAGCCCATGGGGAGGGGTGCGGCCACCCTTTGAGGCCTTTCTCTCCTTTCCCGTATGGCCCATTAAGGCCCAATACAAATTCCCGTAGCTCCTCGGTACTCCCGAAAATACCCAAATCACTCAGAACCTTTCCGATGTCCGAATATACTCGTCCAATATATTGATCTTTATGTCTCAACCATTTCGAGACTCCTCGTCATGTCCCCGATCTCATCCGGGACTCCAAACTCCTTTGGTACATCAAAACACATAAACTCATAATATAACCGTCATCGAACTTTAACCGTGCGGACCCTACGGGTTCTAGAACTATGTAGACATGACCGAGACACGTCTCCGATCAATAACCAATAGCGGAACCTGGATGCTCATATTGGCTCCTACATATTCTACGAAGATCTTTATCGGTCAAACCGCATAACAACATACGTTGTTCCCTTTGTCATCGGTATGTTACTTGCCCGAGATTCGATCGTCGGCATCTCAATGCCTAGTTCAATCTCGTTACCGGCAAGTCTCTTTACTCGTTCCGTAACACATCATCCCGCAACTAACTCATTAGTTGCAATGCTTGCAAGGCTTATAGTGATGAGCATTACCGAGTGGGCCCAGAGATACCTCTCCGACAATCGGAGTGACAAATCCTAATCTCGAAATACGCCAACCCAACAAGTACCTTTGGAGACACCTGTAGAGCACCTTTATAATCACCCAGTTACGTTGTGACGTTTGGTAGCACACAAAGTGTTCCTCCGGTAAACGTGATTTGCATAATCTCATAGTCATACGAACATGTATAAGTCATGAAGAAAGCAATAGCAACAAACTAAATGATCAAGTGCTATGCTAACGGAATGGGTCAAGTCAATCACATAATTCTCTAATGATGTGACCCCGTTAATCAAATGACAACTCATGTCTATGGCTAGGAAACTTAACCATCTTTGATTCAACGAGCTAGTCAAATGGAGGCATAGTAGTGACATACTGTTTGTCTATGTATTCACACATGTATTATGTTTCTGGTTAATACAATTCTAGCATGAATAATAAACATTTATCATGATATAAGGAAATAAATAATAACTTTATTATTGCCTCTAGGGCATATTTCCTTCATAAACATTTATCATGATATAAGGAAATATAAATAACATCTTTATTATTCCCTCTAGGGCATATTTCCTTCAGGAGGAGGGTTGTGTTTGGGTGTCATAAATTTAGCAAATCAAGCCAGGGAGAATAGGAAGGTAGTAGAGATTTAACAACAAATTTTATGAGTAGACAATTATTTTGAGTATGATGGTTTTTAAAGCCTAAACCCCCATATTTTCGTGGTTTGCAAACATTGTTCCAAGCTATGAGGCACTAAGCACTAGACATGTATCCTCTGCGATCCAAAAGAAGGTGGTCTGAGGTGCATAAATTGCCTGGTTACCTTCTTTTGAATTTGACAAATCAATATGAAGTAGGTGAGTAGTGACTCGAGTACTACAGTAATAAGTATGACGCGATTATCCTTGGCTAGGAGTTTTATGCGCCAACCGGTCAAGAATTTCTTCCAAAATTCTAGTACAGGGAGAAACGCATTAGGCACTGGTCGAGTAGGTGAGAGAGGTAGGCCTAGGTAGATTTGGGGGAATGGAGAGCTTGAGCAACCAGTGAGGTTGCAATTTCGTCAGAAGTTTGGGGGAGGGAGCATGGATAGAGAAAAAGGTTGTTTTGAGAAGTTTGCTAGTCTGGTGTCAATGAAAATTTCATCTAAGATTACCTTTGGCCTGGTTGCAATGGGGATCAATGCTCCATCGATTATAGGAGTATTGTCAGCGTATTGTAAGGTAATGCGCGGTAGGTGGGAGAACAAGGGGTGGAGAGGTTGCATGATATCTATGTTTCTACGGTTGAGTTGCTAAAGGAACAACTACAACAAAGTGATATGGAGAGTGGGGGTCACCTTGACGCAATCCATTTTTACAATTTATCCAATTCCGTGGAACGCCATTGAGAAGGATCATGTTTTTGCCTATGGAGAGAATGTTGTCAGTCCAATTATAGGCTTTTGGTGAGAAGCCTCTAACATTGAGGATTTTGGTGAGTGAGTCTGAGAAGACAGAGTTGAAAGCTTTACATAAGTCTCACTTAAGTACCATTGTGTGTGCTTTTCTGGTGTTGCAATAGTTGATTAGACCAGCGCGCGTAGACAATCTTTTTTAGTAATTTTATGACCGAAAATAAAGCCTGGTTGTCATGGACTAAGAGAGCATATAGGGTTTAAGTCTATTTAGTGAAAAATTCGGTTACTGCTTTGAAAGAGCGGTTTTGGAGCTAGACGGGCCTAAAGGAGTCTAGTGTTCTAACGGTTTCCTTTTTTGGTGGTAGTATGATGTGAGCTCTATTTATGTGTTCAATGTCGGTAGTCCCATCGAAGAAACCTTGCAAGAATTGGATGATAGTTGGTTTAAAGAGGTGCAATGATTTTTGGTAAAAGGGAGGTCCAAAGTCATCCGGACCTGGGCTTGCAAGGGGGTTGTTGTGAAAGAATACATGTTTAATTTCGTGTTCACTTAAATTCGCATCAAGGGTGGAGAGCGTGAGCATGGTGGTTGGATAAATAGAGGCTAGGTCCAAGTTCCAATGGTTGTGACGTATAATAACGAAAATTTCAATGAAGAATGTTTTGAGGATGAAGGCTTTGTGATCATGATTGAAGAAATCAGTGTTGTCGTGAGAGAGGGAGTGGATTTTTTTTTTTTGCATACATTGTGAAGCAGAAGCAATGAAATAGCTCGAATTTTGACCTCCCTCAAATGTAGAGCTAATTTAGGCACGTAGTTTTGAGAAGGTCGTTTTTTCCTGTACTTTTTGAAGGATTGTGATCACGATTTTTCGGGTTAAATATTTTGCAGGCGAGAGTTGACGGTTTCTTCTTGAAGGTCTAGGATCTGAATAATTTTCTAATAGTTTTTTCATGTAGTTTTTTTTTTTTGAGCATCCGTTTTTTCATGTAGTTAGGCTAGAACCCAGGAGCGGGCCCATTTGTTTCAGCTGCATCTTGTGTGTCTAAGCATGAGAGCTATATCTCACTTAATGCGAGATGTTCGCTCGTCTCACATGAAGAGTTTTCCTCCCTTGCCATAACTCGGCCGCCACACTTTGTTATTGTTTTTTTCTCGTTCACTGGCTACTTTCTATGGTTTACGGTTGCTCTCTCAATGTAGCTTCGGTTTTTTTTTCTTCTTTGTTGTTTATCCATTGGACTTGGCTTGTCTTTGCCGGGTTTTATTATTGTGTTTCTATAAGTTTTCATTGGCTTTCACTATTTTCTTTCTTTTTCTGTGTGTTTTCTTTATGGTTCTTTTTTTGTTTTTTCTTATTGTGTGTTTTCTTTATGGTATTTCAATAGTTATTTACTTTTTGTGTGATTTCTTAATGATTTTCGTCTCTTTGTTTTTTATTTTCCTTTTTCCTATGTTTTTGTATGCTTTCATTTATTTTCCTCATTTTTCAATGGATTTATTACTTTAGTTTTTATTTACTGTTTTCTTAGGTTTTAATATATTTTTCCTATTTTGTGTTTTTCCATGTGGATTTTATTCTTTTTCTCCATTTTCTCTGGTTTTATTTATTTCTCTCTTGGTTTAGATCAGTTTCCATTCTTTTGCATTCCTTTTCTTTGGTTTTCATTTTCTTTCTTGGTTTTCTTTGTATTTATTTTTGGTTTTTATTGGGTTTCTTTGTTTTTCCTTGTTTCTTTGTCCGTTTTTTACACAAGCCAACTTTTTTTTAGCACGCATTAAACATTTTTCGTATAAATCAAATACATAATATATAAACACATTTATGATTTTTTAAATACATGATTAACATTTTTTGAATAATTATATTTTTCAGCTACATTTTTTCATACACATTGTACTTTTTTGGTATCTATCTTACCAATAAATTTTACTACACATTTAACATTTTTAAATACAAGATTAAGATTTTTTTTAAGTACATGGTCAACATTGTACAATAGAAACTGAACATTTTTTAAGTGCCAGTAAATTCACACACAATGTACATTTTTTGTATACATCAGAAACGGGTTTTATACATGTTTTAACATTTTTAGATGCATAATGAGTTTTCTTTAAATATATGTTTTCCTGATTTCTACTTCTGTTTTAGTGTATATTGTACTTTTGTCGTATATACCAGAAACATTTTTTATACACGTCTAACATCTTTTAAATACATGATAAATATTTTTGTCATGCACATTGTATTGTTTTTTCATATATATGACAAACATTTTTTGTACACATTTAACTTTTTTTAAATGCTTAAGTCAAGAAAACCCCCCTCAAAAGAACTACCTAAAATCTGAAAACACATACAAAAAATAAAATAAAAAAACAAAATCTTGAAGACGCGGCCAGTACGCGATACGTGCGGACGGTTGGACGCACCACTTAAGCTCCGTCAGCCCACCGAAGTGACTCTTGCGGGGCTCCCGCAAGGGATACCTCTTAGTGACTCCTATAAGCGAGACATAGGGGTGCCCGCGTGCAAGTGCCACGGTGAGGGAGGCCGCCAGGTTGGTCCATGGGCCCAAGGTTTTGTGAGGTACAATAACGAAGATTTCAGTGAAGAATCATCATCGTCTCAGAGTATGAGTTTGGGCACGTAGACGGAAATATCTTGTTCGCACAAGGTCCAAGATTTCGTTTCGATAATATCGGCATGCTACCTACAACTCAAAGTGGATTTTTGGTCACAAGAAGTGAAGAATGCTGACACCAGTTCTATTCTCTGCACATCGAGGTTCAGCCCTGCACCGCCCATAATTTGTTACACTACCCAATTCTCAAAAGCAAGCCAAATCCCACTCTACCGCAGTACACACAAACGCTATCGATCCGGAGTCAATCATCAATCTTACACGCGCCCCGCAGCAGTCTCGGCGCCGCCGCGAGCACAGCCTAGTTTAGTTCGCACAACAACAACAACAACAACAACAACAACAACAGAGGTGACAAAATGCGAAAGCCAAGAATGAATTGCCTGGAGACAGCAGCAGACCCTGACCCACGGGCACCAGACACCAGGACGGACGGAGATCCACCCTCGGGGCGCCGTGCGCCGGCCGGCGGTCGGAGGAAGCCGCTGTTCTAGGTTGCATCAAGGGGTGCCACTTCACGCCTGACGGAGATGCAGGTCCGGCGGCACCCGGAGATAGTCGGAGCTCTGCTCGCCTGACCAACCGGAAAGCCGTTTTGTCAGAACAAGCTGCTAGCAATTGTTCCTAAGATTGATCAGGTAGGGAGGCGATGACACTACCTTTGTTTGCTTCGGTTCTGCCGCCATTGGAGGCGCCGTTCTCGTCCTTCTTGGTGTTGAGGAAGCGGCCGCCGGTGCCCCTCGCCCGCCGCATCGCGTGCTGGTGCCGGGACTCGTGGAGGTAAGGCTGCAATGGAGTAGAAAACAGAGGTCGAACACAGGTTCAGGCAGGAAGGAACGAGGGAGATGATTTGCTGGGCTCACCTTCCTGGCCTTGATCGCCTTCCTCTCGAGCTCGGCCTTGGCGCGCGACTGCCGCCGCCTCAGAATGCCATGGTACTGCTTGGCGTTCACGTACACGGGCTCCTCGGACACTTCCAGAGGCAGCGGCATGCGAGGGTGCGTCAGCCCGGGTAGCTGGAAGTGAGCCTGTCAGGGCCACAAGAAACGCAGCCAGTTGAGAAATGCAGCCAATTCAGGCATATGAGATGGTTTCTGGTGCTTAAATTGGCATGGAAATACTGTATACCACTGCTTGAGCTCCATAGGGACCGACCATGCCTGTGTAGTAAGCATCAGGGTACGGGTACGTTGCCGAAGCCTGCACAATGCCAAATTGCCAACATGTGCTTCAGATAAAGAATCGCGCTGCCAGACAGTTGCAAACATCAACGGAAAAGATAAGAGTCCAGGAAGGGGAAGAGATCATACCATCGGTTGGTTTAGTTCTAGGTGTGAGTATGGTGCTAAATAGTCTGTGGCCAAAGCAGGCATCCGCGACGTGGCACGTTGATTTTCTACTTCAAAGCTTCCATCTGGCATTCAGAGAACATCACGGTAACAGATATCAGGTATATGTGAATTGCAGACAAGCTCGTTTCCACATATAACAGTTATTCAGGTGCATAATTACTGAAGATATTCTAGTGCACATAGTAGTTATTACTTCCTCCGTCCGGAATTACTTGTCCTACATCCGTTTGAGCGACAAGTAATTCCGGACTGAGAGAGTATTACATGGTTTACAAGATTGGACTTGAGTTTCCTCATCATTTTGCTGAAGCAACTCTGCTGACAGGATCTTAAAAGAAAACAATACATAGGAGTGCAAGTAGTACCCTTCAAAAAAAAAAAAAAGGAGTGCAAGTAGTAGACAGGCCAACAAACCTTTTGGTTCCCCTGATCTCTGGGAGTCGTCGTCGCTACTCTCGGCGCGCGGGTCGTCGTCGGCCGTCTTCTTCTTCCCCTGCGTCGTCGCGCCCTTGCCCGCGCCGCCGCCGAGCGGGTTGCTCGACAGGCTGATCCCCGCCCCGCTTCCGGGCGCCACGACGGCCGGAGACACGGCCCCGAACCCTGTCCCCGTCCACCAGGGCTGCATCGCCATGCCGGACGGCAGCCCTCTCGGCTCCACCAGGTTGCTCTCTCCCGGCCGCGATCCCATGCCACTCATAGCTTCTCACTGTTTGAGCAGCACCACCGAAGAGAACATGCACGGGGGCACACAGGTCAACGAAGAAGAAGATGCGTTGCAAACACAGAGCATATTCAAAAATTTCAACTTGGCCACGCGCCAGATCCCCGGAAGAACAGATGGGAGTACGGATCATGATGATTAAGAAACTGAAGCAACCAATTATTACTGCTAATGAACAGGATGAGAGCCCGCCCGGGGCCGAGAAAGACGGGATCGAACCAGCCGACGACTTTTCTCCAGGCTTATTACGGAACAGTAGCAGTGTCTGCCTGTCAGATTACAATATCCATTGACAGTTTGACACGCACGAACCCGAATAATGGAACACACAGCAGAACAGTAAAAACGAGAAGACACTCTAGCTATAATAGAACTGTAGGCACGTCCCAGCTGGATGGGTGCAACCGAGCCGACGAAAAGAGACGCGAATTCCTCGCCGTTGGAGTAAAGCAGAAGCAGATAGTACTATCGTCGCCTCGCCGGTGAAATTCGAGCCCTAATCTGCGGCGGCGCCGGCAACAGCAACCGTGACTCTCATCCCCGCCGACGCCGCGCAAGCGAGATCCCCGCACGACTCGCTCTCCAGCCCAAGCCGGTGGAGTTAATTCGGATAAGCCTCTTGCTTGCCACTTATCCAAAGAAGAAGAAAGCCGGCGGGCGGCAGCCCGAAATAGAAACACCGGTCGGCCCGCATCGGAACCGAGGCGCGCGGAAAAGGGCAGGCAAACACCAATCAGAAGAAGCGACGAGACGACGAGAATAAAAAGGGAACAAGGGAGGAAGGAAGGAAGGAAGGAAGCAGACGAGAGGCGAGGAGGGCTACTGACCACTGGGCGCGGAGGGAGGGAGGGAGGGAGGGAGGGAGTGAGGTTCCCGGCCAATAGGGCGTCTTCCTCCTCTATCTCCTCTGCTCTCTATCTCCACACGCACGCCGGCTGGCTTGGCTCGGGCTAAGACGGGATTGGGCGAGGGATAATCGCGGTGGTTAACATGGCTGTTAGGGGGGCCGATGGGTGGACGAGAGTGGAGGCGTGTACCGGGGGAAAGGGAAGGGGGTCGCCACCGCCACGCGGCCGGTGCGAGCAGCGGAGGTGAGAGTGACGGACAGACGAGGTGGGTGGCGACGGGCGGGACGTACGGGAGGAGATAATGCTAGACTAAGCAAGGGGCTGGCGGGTTGATTAAATTAATTAATCCCTCCTTTCCGGTTTATAATAAGGCTGGTTATAGTGGGGTAACTTAGCTAAGCTAGTAACTTAACACATTCCAAGGCAATTTTGCTTATGTGGCAAGTATTTAATGAGGAAAAAGATGTTTGAAGTAACATAATATGTTACTATAACATAGCGTTTCCCGAGGTAAAATGAGCCTATATGTTAATAAATGAAGCGATCTATGACACCACTACTATGATACTTTGCACTATGAAGGTAGTAACTTAGACTAGTGCCATATGCATGACACTAGTATAAGTTACTCCCCACTATGACCAGTCTAAGGCTCAATTCAAAAATCTCATCAACCAAGATAGATGATGAGTGGTGGAATATTTTTTGTAGTTTGCAAAAACACTCAATTAATGTTTTTGTTTTTCTCAAAAAATTATGTTTACGGATGCATTAATTGCAATGCATGCATGCATATGTGATGGGGAACAACCAAATTGAGCCTTATAAAATGGAAAAACTAAAATTTTGAGATAAGTCCTATAAGACCGAAAAGAAGGAGTAACTCGATTTATTTACTGTACTACCACGGCTGGGTCTCCCCGTAGTACAGTAATTTACCTGGTGTGTTGTGTTAATGCTTGGTCTCCTCCTGCGGCCTGGTTATTGATTAAAGTGTGCGCAGTGCTGCCAGGTGACACGGAATAGTGCTTTTTAATAGTGCGTGCGGGGTTAATGACCGTCTGGCCCATGCATAATATGCATCCCATATGCTCTCTTTTTTTCTCATTCGATGAGAAAAGACTGGTTTCCGCTATGAAAAATAACAAAATAAAACACACACAGAAATACTCCCTCCGTTCGGAATTACTTGTCGCAGAAATGGATGTATCTAGACGTATTTTAGTTCTAGATACATCCATTTCTGAGACAAGTAATTCCGAACGGAGGGAGTATATATTAAGAGCCTGGTGCAAAAACCTAGGGAAGAAAAGCTAGGATCTATCATAGTCCATGCACCGCCACATATAGAAATTCTCAAGTACTTTAAGGCTGGTCACAGTAAAGAGTAACTTAATGTAGTAACACATGTTACTACCTACATAGCGACGAGTAACACATGTGTGATGTCATGCAAGCCTTTACTTCCTCCGTTTCTTTTTAGTTTGAAAATAAGATTTGGTAAAAGTCAGACTTTGTAAAGTTTGACTAACTTTGTTGGACAAAATATCAACATCTGTACAATACTAAAGCTATATGGTATGAAAATTAATTTCATGATGCATCTAACAATACTGATTTCCTATTGTGAATCTTGATAGTTTTTTTCTATAAATTTAGTCAAAGTTGACGAAGTTTGACTTTGACCAAATCTTATATGCAAACTAAAAAGAAACAGATTGAGTATTTATTAAATTTAGACTCATTTTGACTTGAGTGTGTTCTTTTTTACGGTAATATATTATGTTACTATAAACTCCTCTCTTCATTTGCCACATAAGGAAAATCACTATCTAAGTTACTCCTACTAGGACTGGTCTAAGAGGCCACGAGCCCAGTTGACAATTTATAATTTCAGCATACCCATGCGCTTTCTCATCATCATGCAAAACCATAATCACCTCACTTTAATAAGAGAAATATTTAGCCCATACATCTGCTCAAACAGAAAGAGCAACAGTTTTGTGTTTCTCACATTTTTCACATTATCCTTCATAAACAAGCTATGATACTGCCGTCAACATACTACAATATATCTACCACTCTCTCGATCACATGTGGTATAAGAGCATCTACAGCCACAACCTGCAAATCTGGGCCCTCATATGTTCGCGGTCGTGTCCGGACGCGCCCGCAAACAGTGACCAGACGGGTCTCAAATTTTGCCATTTGCAAACAGAAACCCTATTTCTGAAACACCTAATACATGCAAACACATGCATGTCAATTATTTTGGATGTTTAG
>NC_041386.1:583784287-583791598 GCF_002162155.2 Triticum dicoccoides
TCGTACTTAAGATTTTCCCATCCGTATTGGCTGACGGATTTCGGATGTTTAGTCACATCTCACCGCGTGAGGAACAAGTCGACCGGCTAAAATAGTCGGTCGTCCAGAAGCTATAAGCTTCGGTCATCGTTGCACCCTTTGGTAAGGATATAGACTGTCACTATTAATCTCCTCTGCTTATCATAGAGAAGATTGATAGTCATGGTCTATATCCTTCGTAAACAGAACATTGATGGTTGCATGGCTCTTTTTGAATCACGGTGTGTCGAACAGGCAAGGTGCAGTCTGGTTGAAGGGTGGTGGCAGAGCAGCAAACGTCCGACATGGAGAAACAAGTGAAAATGGGTAGGTCGAAGGGGGGTTTGGTTCACCTTTTATGGGGGTCGGGCTGCCAGCCCAACATAGTGGACGCGCTTGGGCCTCTCTATATACACCTCATATTTGAGCAAGATATGATGGGTGACGGTCAGCCCGGGTGTTTGAGGCACCCATCTGGGTTGGCTTTTTCAGGTCGTATGGGTGGGGGGAGGGGGATTGAGGCGTCCGGCTATACATGCTGGTATAAGCTGGACCATTGTACATGGACGGTTGGCAGCTATTTTAAAGAGGAAAGAACACAAGGGATCTCAGTGTCTCCCCTCCTTTAAAGCTAGTACCAAAATCACATTATGCTCCTTGGGAGAACTCATCCTAAATAGAATACTCCTATTGGACGTGCTTTTTACTACGTCTCATGAATAAATTCCATTGCGGAGCTGACACAAAGTAGTAACACAAGGAACCATTCTTAAGTGGCTAGAGTTTGCAGGCTCGCGGACTTATATTCTGCTGAGTGACGTAAGAGCGTCTTTTTTGTAGGCGTAGAGAAAGTTTTCGAGTTTTTATTATTACTATTATTATTGTGGGAAGAAAGTGTTCGAGCTTATCAACAAGCCTAACGTTACGTAGGAATCGTGCGCTTTTTATACTTTACCGAAGGAGCCACGTCCACTGAGCGGAATTTTGGTGGTACAACATAGTAGTATATGTTGGGTGGTTGGAGTTAATTTACTACTCTACTAGGGCACGAATAATCCACTCCGAGTCCAATACGGAGCGTACACAAGAGCGGTCGACGCAAAAGCACAACAAGTTGGGCAGAAAGTTGCCCCCTCTCCAATGCATCATCTCATTTCATTGCTATTTTTTACTACTCCCTCTGCTCATTTATATAAGACGTTTTAGCAAATTCAGACAGTGTACTAAACAGTTCAAACCCAGCTGTCTGAAACGCCTTATAAAAGCGAGCGGAGGGAGTAGAAGACTTGCGTCATCTGATATGGCTCACGAGATCGACCGTCGATCTCATCCCTGCTGGAGGCCAAGGGCATGTCGGCCAGCAGACAGGGAGGAGGCCACCTAGAGAGCCGTCGCATGCAGTTGGGTGGGCGCCGCGCGGGCTCCCATGCACGGCCGGCCGGCCGGCCTTGTGATGGATCTACCGCTTGCCTGGGAACAGTGAGGCCGCCCGTTTTTGGGTAAAGGGCAATCCGCCGAAAGAGGCAGGGCTGGCAATCACTCGTGAACGGCGATGATGGCGCCCGTGCGAGGTCCCCCCGCCGCCCCGGCCGGATCTACCAGACGGCGCGTGCGCCCCGGCCGTCCAGTCGTCATTGCGCGTGCGGGCGTGCCAGCGCCACGCAGCGCCGGGCCCCGCGACGGGGACGCCCCAGCGAATCGCGCACCGCCCGGGCCGGGCCACGTCCGTCCGTCCGCCCGTCCTCGGAGCCGACGGGGAGGGAGACTCGCGACGGTGGGTGGAGGTGGGGCGGGCGCGATCGGTGTCGATGACGCGAGCGAGCCGGCGTCAGCGACCCCGGAGTAATTTATCTAGCAGGCGGCGGGGGGTGCTTTGTCGCGGCGCTGTGTGTCTTGCGGCGAGGTGGCAGCTCGGGTTCCGGGGGCACCGCGGCGCCTGGCCGACCCCGTGACGTGCCGCAGTTGGCCCCTCGGCCCGGCTTGGAGTAGTGCGCTGCACGTATGGATCGTTTGGATTATGATAGAGAAGAAACTTTAGATTAGGGCACGCTACAGGACAGAAGCAGTGCGATGCAGGGCATCAAATTGGGATACTAGCCTTCTCTTCTTTCGTAGCAAACATCTTGGAGAAGCAGGGGCATGTTTTAGCGTGGGGTGAATGGCCGACAGTCTTCGTCAAGTTGGAGCTGCGGCTAATTACTCTAATCAGCCGGGATCTGAACACGGCCATGCTCTACATCTACAATCATTCTGCTCCACAGCACACACAAATAATGCTTTGTAATTGGGTGTGTTGGCATCTGAAAATAAGGCGTGCTGGCGGATGAGTCCAAACACAAGTCTAGCGTTCTTGCTACTCCCTCCGTCCGAAAATACTTGTCACCTAAATGAATAAAAGGGGATGTATTTAGATGTATATACATCCCTTTTATCTATTTTGATGATAAGTATTTTCGGACGGAGGGAGTACGTATATGGGGCTGGGACAGTTTTGTGTTTGTCGCTTGCAGCCGCATCCGTCTGACGAATATGCTGCCTGCGTGTCAAAATGCTTGTCCTTTAGGCTATGACGTGGCATTCAGCTTGATATTTCTACTACTGGTCAAACTGTCCGGAAACACTGAAATGCTATTGATGAGTCTTGTAATATATCCCACTAACGGTGTTTGCTGATATTTCTTTCAACGGCAACGTTTAGGCAAACAACGCATCAGATAGCATAGAAGAAGAAAGAAAGGCCAATGTGGCGATGGCCCCTCGACAACTTCACACCAGTCCTGGCCATGGGCAGCCCGGCCCGAAAAAAGCCCGATCCGGCCCGGCCCGACGCTGCTCCCGGGCCTAGATTTTGAGCCCGATGGCCGGGCCGGGCCTGGGCCCATCATTTTTGTGTTTTCCTGAAGGACGAGCCGGGCCGGCCCGAAGCCCGGCAGGCTTTTACGTGTTTGGGCCGGGCTCGGGCCCAGAAAACAAGCCCGGCGGGCTCGGGCCTGAGTTTTTTGCGTCGGGCTTGGCTAGGCCCGGCCCAAAGTATGGCCAGGTATACTTCACACGGACTATTCATCGAGACAAATTCCATTCAAAGGGGAGATCTAAAAGAGCATCGCCATCGGCCAATTCCTCGCCCCCTTTAATATTTTGCCCAAGAACAAAATGATTTGCCGGTGTCGCATTGTTGAAAACGACGTGATTCCGATGTCCAGAGCAGCCGGAAAATGAGCCGAATGGCCGTCTGAATGTCACTCGAGAGAGGGTGCTTACCCTTCTGAGATGTCCACCAATCGACGACATCGACGTCTGGCTCCGGCATCCACTCTGCCGTACCCTAGTCCGACGAAACCACCTCCCAAACCTTGCGAGAGAAGATGCCTCCCAGCACCAATTGTTGTATCATCTTAGGCACAATGTTGATATTTCATTATACTTTCAGTGGCGGAGCCAGGGTATGCATGATTTTCCTCCTTTTTCTGAGAAACAAACATGCACGATTTCCAAACGACCTTGGTAACTATGCTTGGGCCATCACCCACCAGCCCATCATTTATTCTGAGAAAATACGATCAACTATACAAAGGAGGGTGGTGCTATGTCACAAATGCTATGTATCACTAGTAGCCAGCAGTAGGACGATACTGCTCGCTAACCGGGGTAGAGTGGGGCCCATTAAGGCAGAGCTTCACGAGCGAGAGGTTTACACGGCGGTTTCGAGAATCTTTTAGGCCGGTTTTGAAAGCGTCCTTGCAGGTTTGATTACTGCTTTCTTTTTCTCGGATGGATTTATAGTTTTTTTGCTTGATTTTTTTCCATTTTTTGTTTTTTCATTTTAAATTCCAAAATAGTTTTCCAAAATTCATGAACTTTCTCAAAATCGTTAACATTTCTCAACTTAGTGAACATTTTCAAATCTACGACATTTATAAAAAATTTGTGATTTTTTTAATTTCTAAACATTTTCCTAAATAGCAATAATTTTCAAATTCAGGATTATTTATTCAAATGCATGAACAATTTTTATATTAATTTATTCAACCTGGAATACATTTGTAAATTCATGATTATTTCAAACAATAAATTGGTTAACTTTTCGAACTCATGAACATTTATAAATTTTCATGAAGAATTTGTGAAACTATGAATAAATTTTAAATCATGAATTTTTTTCAAATCCTATAAACGTTTCCATATTCTTGTGGTTTATTTCAAATTCACGAATTTTTTTCGAATCCATGATTTTTTAATTAATGAACTCTTGAAAAAGCTATGGACATTTTTTGAATGACAAAATATTTTTTTAATTCACAAATATTTTTGAAATTCAAGAAAGCTTTAATCAAATTCGTGCAAAGGTTTAAAAATTAGAAATAATGCTGACCGGAAGAAAAATTAACATTTTTCTTAGTTGAGAACAAGAAAAAACATTTTTTAGGGATAGAAAAAAAGAAGGGTGCTACTAGGCGCCGGCGCACCGGCCCAATCTTTCGGCCGGTCCGTTGCTGGCCACCCGATCTAAAAGCTGCAAACCGTCAGATCGCGTGTCCTTTTCTTTTTCCTTCTTTATCTTTTTGCCTCACATGCACAGAAAAGAATACAACAAAACGCCATCCATCCTTGCCCGCGCGACCTCGAAGCTCCGCTGGCTCCTCGCTGTTCCCCGCTCGATGCTCGTCGCCGGCATCGGCGCTCGGCGATTGTAGCAAAAAATAGCAACGCCAGTTTGAAAGCAAAACACATGATTCCAGCAAATAAGTAATATGGTTGCAACAAAACAATAATGTGGTCCAGCAAAAATGATGTGTTTCCAGCTAAACACATTGATATGGTTCCAGTAAAAAACAAACATGATTCCAACAAAAAAAACATGTAGTTCCAGCAAAAAATTGAAAAGGGGGTTTCCAACAAAAAAACGATGCAGCAAAAAAAGTCATGGCGTCGCCATCGTAGCCGCTCCAACACCATCCTCGGCAATTGCAACAGGTCAAAAAGGTTCCAACAAAAAACATGGCACCCCGTCGTCGTGGCCGCCTAGCACTATCCTCTCCTGTTGCAGCAAATTGAGAAACTGATTCTAGCAAAAAATGGAAGTGTTTCCAGCAAAAATCAAAAAAGGCAGCAACTTACCGCAGCCCACCACCGTCGCCGCTCACCACCATCCTCGCCGGTTGAAGCAAATCCCCGCGTAGGTTGTAGCAAATCCTCACGCCGATTCCAGCATCGCATCTCACTGGTCGAACGTGTTACCTCGGACATCGTCGCCGGTCAGTGGACGCAACAGGCTTCACCGCAGGACGGCCGCTCCACGGCCTCGCATCCATGGGCCCGGCTCGCCGTGGCCGTGGGTGCAGATCGCCGTGGCGGTGTTTGGTGAAGCAGCCATGGAAGAGATATAAGAAACAGAAGGTGGGTAGTGGCCATGGACGACCGGCACCGCGTCGGCGGTGGCTGAGAATCCCGGCGGCGACGCGCTAAGACGAGGTGGAGCAGAGGAGATGGAGCAGAGCGAGATAGGAGGAATGGATGTGGTTGTTTAAGCCTCCGAGAAGATAAGGTGAGGGGAGAGCGATGGACGGGCCCCACTGAAGATACGTACGCACGGGTGACGCCCGTGCGTGACTGGCCCAATTTTCAGCTGGTCCGCCGGATACAAGCATTTACCAAAAAAAGAACTAAACTCACACATGTTTCCGCTGGCTCGTACCTAGCCAGGCCCAGGTCGCGGAGCACGCGAACTGCCTGTGCTTTGTCGGGCGTCCCTATGTCCCGCTTACAGCGAGACCTAGGGAACACTCGTGTCAAGAGCAGCGCTGGGCCAGCCCAGGTGCTCTGGAGGCCACATCCTAGTTTTCTTTTCTTTTTTCTTTTTTCGTTTTCCTTGTTTGTTTGTTTTATTTTTGTATATACATCGAAATATACTAAATAAAATATATCACAAAAAACTTTACATAAAACATTTGAAAAAGTAAGTTAACCAACCGTTCAAAAAATGTTAGATGTATACAGATAAATTGTTTCTTGTGTATATGAAAAATGTATACGAAACAACATACAATGTGGGTGAGAAAGTTGATCATATATTTAAATAATGTTAATCAAGCATTTGAACAAAATGTTAAATCAGCATTTAAACATGTTTCTCAAGCATTTGAACAACATGTTAAATCAGCATTTAAAAATGTTTCTCAAGCATTTAAAAAATGCTAAATGTTATAGAAAAATGTTAAACATGTATTAAAATATATTAATGTTGCATTCAAAAAGTTAATCATGCATTTAGACAATGTTAAATGTGTACAAAATGTTTACCACATATTAAAAGGAAATTTGGTATTTTATTATATATGAAGAATTATAAAAAAATGTTAAGTATTTATAAAAAATGTTGACCATTTATTTAATTTTTTAATAGTGTATTTTAAAAAATATTAATGAAGCATTTATGAAAATGCGTATAGAAAAAATGTTGAACATGTATTAAAAAGGTTAATCTTTTATTTAAAAAAATGTAAATCAAGCATTTGAGAAATGTCTATAATATGTATAGAAAAAAATGTTGCCTGTGTATTAAAAAATTATTCTTGACATATACGAAAAATGTAGAATGAAAACCAAAAGAAACAAAGAAAAACGGAAAAGTAAAGAAGCCATAAAAAAGAAAGGGAAACAAAGAAGAAAGAAAAAGAAAAAAACAAGTGGAGAAAAAAAAGAAAAACTACCGATGATAGTCAACAAAAGAACTAAGAAAAATGATGAAAACCAATCAATAGAAAAAGGAAAAAGAAAAGAGAGAAAGGGAAATAAAAAAACCAAATAAAGCAATGAAAAGAATGGAAATAGTGAAAAAAAGCACAAAGAAACAAAGATGAACAAAGAAAACCGATGAACAAAAAGAAACAAACAAACAAAACCATGAAAAACAAGTAACAAGCAAAGAAAATCGAAGGAAAAATGAAAGAAAAGTGTAAAAATCAGTGAAACCCAAGAAAGAGACAAAGAAAAACCCAAAAATCAGTAAAAACCAAGATGAAACAAAAAAAAGGAAAAGATGAAAAAAAAGTGAACCAGCGAACGAAGCGCACCAAGGGTACTTGATCGAAAAATAGACAAAAATGGCCATGCCCAATAGCTACATCGCAGGGGGAAATGCTTTAACGAGACAGAAAAAACTCTCGCATGAAGGAAGATATGGTTGCCGCGTGCTTTGTCACACTTGTAGTGAATAGCGAGCGGTCGCCTGCCCGCATGAACGGTGTTGGCAGCCCAATAGCGCAGTAGGCGGCAGTAGGTTTTGTAGCCTCC
>NC_041386.1:583791952-583836993 GCF_002162155.2 Triticum dicoccoides
AACCTTTTTATTCTCTTTATTTTCCAGTTTCTTTTTCTTAGAGAACAATTTTTGGCGAAAAATAGTGCACTTTTCAGAACTCATGTATTTTTTCTTGAGAACTCGTGAATTTATTTAAATAACTGAATAATAGGTTAACACTTTACAAATTGTATACTTTTAAATTAAAACATACTGAGCAACTAATAAAATTACATGAATAATTTAAAAATTCGTATATCATTAAAATTATTTTCCATCTATCAAAAAAATAAGTAAATTTAATATTATTTAGAAAATCTGCAACGGGTGTTTAAAAATTCAATGTGCATACACAAAAAAATTGATAAGTATTTGAATCACATTCAACTTATATTTGAAAAATCTTCAAGGTATGCTTACAAATTATTTTATGTGTAAGAGGAAAATGTTCATTCATAAAAGAGACATATATACAGAAATTTCAGGTATTTGTAAAATAAAAATCCCATATTTTTAAGAAAAAAATTTAAACTAAAAAATAAAACAAATAGAAAACCGCAAAAACAATAAGAAAAATGGAAAAAGGACGATAAGGGAAAAAATAAAGGTCGTAAGAAAGTAGAAAAACGAGAGAGAAAATAGGGCATTTGGTTCATGTATGCATCATTGGTTCATGCATTGACAAATTGACAGCTGAAATCAAACTTGGTATAGTGTTCGTTCCAAAGCGGTGTGGCTAATTAGAGCAACCCGGGGCGAGGGGGGTGTCGACCCCACTTGTACCAAAAAAACATTGCAAATTTATGAACTTTCGTCTTCTCGGTTGAGCACCTCCGCATGTATGACAAAAACAATATTTTTCAACATGAAAGTGGTGGCTTCTCTTTGCGTAGAGTCATTTGTCACATAAGTGGATTTCTCTTGTAGTGTCATTCCTCTTTTATATGGGCTGAGCATAGTGCAGCCCAATAAGCTTAAATTTTATCACGCCTTCCGTTTGCATTTATTCAATATATTGACTTTGTCTCCAGACAATTTTTGTAAACTTTGACAGAGTTTATTGAAAATTTTATTTAAATCCATGATACCAAATCAATATCATTAGATTCATGATTGCATATATTTTCATATCATTTATATTTGTTATTTTAAATTTTCATATTCATTTTTGTAAACTTGGTCAAAAATGAAAAAGTTTTACTTAGGTCAAAGCTAATATGTAGAGTAAATGAAAACAAAGGGAGTTTCATTATTATTATAAACTTTGTTTAAAAACATTTTATTCAAAACAATTGTTAAAAAAATCTAAACATTAAAAATATGTTGAAAACAATATACCTTTGTATATTCAATAAAATGTTCACTGTATGTTGAAAATGTTCGTTCTATAGTTAGAAATTGTTCACCGTGTCTTTTGGACAAATGTTTATCGTGTATTTGAAATAATAATGTTCATGTATAAATGTTGATAAAGTGAAAGGAAAAAAGAAAAGAAAAGTGTCAAAGAAAAGTCGGCGACAGTGCATGGGGTGCTAGTAAAGACGAGATCACGAAATCGACCGACCACAACAAGGGAGGACTGTGTGTTTTGCCACATAGCATAGGATTTTTCCTTGTTTTGTTTGTTCCATAAACACGGCGGGGCAACGGTTTAGGAAGATGGTCACTCATGAACTGCCTACGTTAGCAAAAATTTTGGAGTGTACGGACTGGTTTGAGGAGCCTATGGAGGAGATTGTACCTTTTATTACAGACGATGTAACCGCTATTTCAAATCAATAAAGTACCGATTTTCAGGAAAAACAAAAGGAGAAGGAGAACCTAACGCTAAAGTTTTGTGTTTTGCTTGTCGTACTTCTTTGAATAAAGGTATTCCGGTCTTTTCTTTGACGGTGTTATGGAGCTAGAGAGGTTGGCGTCCTTGCATGTCCGATTAGTTGGACACGATGAGTTTATGTAATTGTGTCATGTTATTTTTGTTGATTTGATTTTTTTGTTGAGTTAGAAATTTTCTTCGACTGCATGGCGAAGATCCTGTGATGGACGGTCTGCACTTCTATAAGATCATCCTCATCCTAGGCCCATTCGTCGTTGACAATCTGCTGTTTTTTTACAGGCAATCGAAGCTCATAAACCTTTATGTCCGTGTTGGTGCTCGAATGGCAGTATCGCCGGTACGGTCCCATTACTACAATTACACCCTCTGTTTTATAATATAAAAATATTTTTCAACCTAACATAGTTTCAAAAACGCTGTTATATTATGGGACAAAGAGAGTACAATACAATTGTGGAAAGTGCTCATGTGAGCCCGAGCACACCTAAGCTCGCTATCTACGCCATCAGCTGGCTTCGGGATGCTCGACCGAACAGGTATAGGCCCAGGTATACTCCCTGTATTGTTATTTTATCCAGGGCCCATGGCCCACATCTGAAAAGTGGCTGACGTTACCCCGTTATTGACGCCCAAACTGGCTCGGATGGGAGACGACGGTATGGGCCGTCATCTATCGGATTCTGGACCAACATCGTCTCCATTTTCATCCTTCTCTGCCGCGACGCAGGTGCAGCCACCGGCGGCAGGATCGTGGTCTCCGTATCCCTGAAGAGTGTCAGCGCCGGCAACTCCCATGGCCTTCCACCATCACAGCGTTTCGCCCAGATCAGTATCATCAGCACCTAGCCCCCTGCAAAATACAGGCGTTAGTCTTCAGACATTCGTAAGATCATGCAGGTGTTCATTCCTGAATATCAACTAGATTATAGATGCTTGCATCCTCCGAGACAGCAGAAAGAGCAGAAGACAAATTTATGGCACCTCAGATCCTTCTCCTTCACGGACGCCCTCCGAAGCTACATCGACCTGAAAATGCCATTCATACCAAACTGGCGAACATCCCCAAAACATAGAAAAGAGCCACATACAACACGAATGCAAAGTACCTCCACCAAAAGCACATCTCGCTCGGAGTATGCATCTGATCGTGTAATTGCTGATCCGCCGTCCGAGAAGACAGAGGGAGCCATCTCCTCTCTTTGCCAAGAGTTGCACAACAGTATTGCTATATCTACATGAACCAATGACAAACGCAGGGGACACTCATCTCAGTCTCACCTGGTAAATATGTATACAATCTCTACAGTGCTCATGTAGTTCAAAATTTGAACACATGGAACTACCATATGTACATGAGCATTACCATAGCTTCGCTTGTCTGAAGCCTGTCAGTTACTGAAAGCTTCATTAACTTGCTGGAGCATTCAGCAAGCAGAAACTAAGCAGGTGGCCATCTATTTGATCTACAAAGATCAATCAACACATATAACCCTTTCTGAATATAAAACACAGTATATGTTCTGTTCCACGTCTATGATAACAACTTTCTGAATATACAACAGTATATGATCGGTTCCACTCTGAATGATAACAATTGCATGCAAAAAATTAAGACCACCACTGTTTTATTCAGGAAATTGCCTGTCAATAATATGGAACTAATGTAATGTCACAACACATCTCCGATTCGAAACATGCAGAAACAATTTTGTCTGAACAGTTTACAAGCATAGTCAAAGTAATAGTACAACATAACTGAAGATTTTCCAAACACGCAACATTCAAACTACACGAGCACATTTCAACACTATTTTTTTTCAAATCAGCCTTCATTCATTCTTAGCTCCGGTGTTTTGTTCTAGTTGTTTCGACCGTGACCTTCTACCCCAAATTCTTGCAGTGCGCAGGTTTCCGAGCTTGGTTTGGAACATCTCCACAATCTGGGCATGTCGTCCGCTTGTGCTCTGCCGCCAATAAATGATTCAAAATCTTGTTTTCTTGATGAAACCTTTGTATGGCACCTTTTATCTGCTATGTACCAACCGTTGTCCATGGAATTGGAACGCTGCAGCCTTATCAGAGCAAGGCACTCACAACGACAAGACTTAGTGTTCTCCACGAACGCCTTCCCCTGATGCCCATTTGTACACAATGAGAAATAAGTTTAGTAATGAACAATTCAGTAGCTAGCAGTGTTCAGCAATACCAAAGCATTTTTTACATACAGCACGGCCACAGACTATTTTTTTCATGCATTTCTTGCATGCATTTCTCCCAAGAGTATATGTTGTGAAGATCATAGGCTTCATCCGAAGTATCAAAACTTGTCCCCAATTTTGGCACAATTACATTATCTGCAAGATTTTTAGCAGAACCACGGATTGCTTTCTCCAGTGCAAAAATACCAGACACTGTGTCCTGCCTGCCGCGGCAGCATAAATCCTAACTCTGCGAGCAAATAACACTATTTTTTGATAAAATTGCAAATGCAAGGCAGTTTCATGAGTATCCCAGAAACCGGCCAGAACACTTTCACTTAGTTTCCCCATTTTCTCCAGTGCAAAAATCATCCTATTAGGGCATGGTGCCCTGCCTGGCTCGGCAACCCCAATTGTGACTCTGTGTGTAAATCACGGTGTTCAGACAGAAACGGATAACGAACAAATGCAAATTACTCTCCTCATCCAAATGTAAATCACAGTGTTCAGACAGAAATAGTCGATGCAAACATAAAGTCAGAAAAAACTAGATTGCCGAGCTATCACATACAACAAAGACTCTAAATTACTCCCTGATTAAAAATTCAGCCTGGCTCAAGCGGCACGCAGGCACAAACACCATACAGGAAATCAATTATTTGCCCACAGCGCACCAGCCATAGTGCAAATATAACTGTTAAGTGTTTCAACTCTTGGTCATTCAAACACACACCACGAACTATGTCACTCAGAATCTAAATCGTCACAAAGCCATACCTTTGCGTTCACCCAGCAACTTTGAGGTCGATCTGCTCTACAGATTGCTCAGATGCTTGAGCGGAATCTTCAATCCCTGTCCCCTCCGCCATTTGTGCGGCACAGATCTGGCCGTCCGCACTTGCTGCCGTCATGGGCAGCAGCCCAACCGGCTCCATGGGGAGGTCTGCCGTCTGCACACCACAAATCGCGAAATACAGTTTAGATCTTCAGAAATCGCCACCACAAATTATAATTCAATACATACACAACGACTCAGATTCGTACCTCTTAATGGGCCGCATCAAAGAACTCCATCTTCGCGGGTTGCCGCAGGCATCTTCTCGCACGCCGTAGGTCGCCGAGATTGCCGACAAAGGAAGGATCCAATCTCATGAGGTAGCGACCCCTTTGCATTTACTCGGCTACTGTCGGTTCTCGCAGTTATTGGGAAAGCAGAAAACCTGAGCCACGGATCAGGACGACATTGACGTCTCGAGCCACGGCTGTGTTCCCACTCTTCGACGGCGTTCATCATCTGTGCGAGACATGACCCACTGCTCAGGTCTGCATGTGTACGTATATCTCATTTTTCCCTATTTTTGGCAGAACCCGAGCCTGTCGCGCGCATTAAATGCGGCGAATCGCGAGGCTATACCCAACCGCTCAGATAACGAGCGCCTGTGTGCTCGAGTTCACAAACTCCGCGTCCATACAATTGTGTATTTCTTTAGATAAAGAAACGTGCTCCTGTTTCAGGCGCGGGCGCATAGAGCCAGCCCACCGCGCCGCGCACCCGCAAGGCGACACCGCGGCGTCGGCGCCGAGACGAGGACGGGCGTTGAGCCACCGTTGTCACCCCTACCGAGACCGGCCACCCCCACATAGCCTGGCCCGACCGGTCGCAGTCGGGCGCGCCCGCGCACCAACCTGTCCGTCAGCGCTGCCGGCCACAGCAGCGCCGCGGCCTTCCCGAGCAAGCGCGCGCACTTTCAGAACGCAATGCCAGGCGAGGAGCCAAAGCCGGCAACATTTCCCAGGCGACACAGAGAAAGGGACGCCACATCGTATCCGCAAGCAAAGCAACGGTGGCCTGGCCGCAACGGTCGCCACCTGATACTACTGATAGGCGTGGTCACCACGCAGCAGCAGGCTCTTGACCCCTCTTTTGTCCGCCGCTACATGCCTCCTCTGCTCGCCGCGTGCGCCTATTATAAGCAGCAGCAGCAGCTTGCGGCCTTGCGCGGCTGGTTGAGCGCTGATGGAGATGGAGACGGTGGCGTGGGCGGCGAGGAGGTCGATGCAGGAGGCCGCGGCGTCGTACGCGCGGTCCACGGCGAGGTCGGTCGAGACCATCGTGGTGATCGTGGCGGCCATCGTGCTCGCCGCGGCGCTCGCGGGCGTCCTCGCGCGGGCGTGCGGCGGGAGGCACGTGGCGGACCGCGACGTCGAGGGGTGGGTGGAGCGCCGCTGCCGGAGCTGCCTCGACAGCGGCCTGCCGCCGCCAGCAACATCATCATCCAAGGCCAGTGACGCCAAATAGTTCTTCTGTATTCTTCCCCCTTGTAGTTGTGGGCTAGCAGTAGCAATGTACTCCCTCTGTAAACTAATATAAGAGTGTTTAGATCACTAAAATAGTAATCTAAACGCTCTTATATTAGTTTACGGAGGGAGTGGCATAATTTCCAGCATAGTCATACCACATTAGAATGATCAGGCACTAGTACTGCCGTCATGTAGAACTAGAATGTAACCAAGCAGCTGAATGCCAAGCTGTGTTCTTTGCTCCACAAGGGTATCAGATTAGGGCCTCATGAGCTGATTCCTTGCTGTAATATTCTGTGCTCATAGTTCCAATATGCATATTTTAGCACTGGTAGTTACTCCTTGTGTTCCATACTTGAAGTTCTATGTTTGACCCAAGTCAAACATCTTTAAATTTGGCTAAATCCATTGAAAATTTATAAACGATCCAGAGTGTAAACTGTATGTAAAAAACAGAGAAATGGCCAACAGGAAGCTGGCCCTGCTCGACCTGAAACAGAGCAAGGTTGCAGCCCCCACTGGCCCACTGACATCTGATACCGATGAGCTATGGCCTATCGATGTCGGATGATCCGCAACCAGACAACCAGCATCGAGAATGACAATGTAAAACACTGTTATTAACACTTGTCGTAACGGAACTGAATGATATTACCACGGATTTAAAGTACGGTATTTGGGCGTGCCAAAGAATTTACAAACACCCCATCTACCAGTGTACATGAGAAATATCACGTGCACATCTGTCA
The DNA here is from genome assembly GCF_002162155.2 of Triticum dicoccoides. NCBI lineage: Eukaryota > Viridiplantae > Streptophyta > Magnoliopsida > Poales > Poaceae > Triticum > Triticum dicoccoides. The sequence goes on from NC_041386.1 coordinate 583,798,999, forward strand.
CCACCGATTAAGCATACAACAACCACCAGCACTCCAAGCGAGGTTTGAAACAATAGATTCACACGCGAAGATGGCTTGAGGCCGTCACCAACTCACTGGTAGAAAACATTAACAGGTCAGATTCTGGAAAGTTTGCAATCGGCTTTGAGACGGTAAACTGAGTTTAAAGTTCATTACCTTTGGATAGCAGTCCTGGTGTACGATGGTCTGATCGTGTGGATTAACATGAACCACACATGCTATTCTCCCCTGCAACAACCATACAAGGGGTTCAGTATGATGACCAAAAATTGAGAAGAGCAGAATTAAAACACTCTTCCTGCAATAAGCAACTTTTGGTCTTTCTGGTATCTGGAATAACAACAAAAACATACATGGTTCTTCCATACACTAGATAAAGTGATAAACTATTATATCTGTATTGAAGGATAACACCATGCTTCAGTATGCGATCTTTTGATTAACGGCAAACTAAATTAGCAGCGGGAAACAGACAGGGCCCCAGGCACCACAACTCTTGTTTGATGCACAAAAAAATGATTTCAGCTGAGGTCCAAAGATGTAAATATTTTGGGAGGAATCATTGAAGAACATCTCAACAAGATCAAATCAAAAAACAAACCCAACAAAACCAGGTAACACACAAGATACTTCACTGGGAAAGAGGCAAAATGAACCCAATTCAGTAATTAGTTCCTATTGCCTGAGATGCCCCAAAAAAGAATCCATACGACACCAACAGGCTCTATGTTCCACTATCAAGGGATAACGGAGCAGAAGTTCACCCAATTTAATATGGGACACCACACCAGACACACTTTGGTCTTTAGAACGAAACGAAACCAGACACCGAAGCACCCAGCTCCGCGAACATAGTCACAAGTTCTACAGCATTACATAACATACAGAACAACCACCACAACGCCCTGGTGCAGCACCGACCATGCTCTCCAGGCTTTCAAACAACCAACCATTGCAGTGAAATTACTTGGTAGCATTTCAAAAAATTCATTTGGATATTAAAATTGTAACACATATACATCTTGGCAGCAATGCAACACTCTCAGTCTATCACAATAGCATCAAACTGTCCTACTTTGCAACAGCATAATACTCCGTTCAAAATAAGTGACTCAACTTTGTACTAGCTTTAGTACAAAGTTGAGTCACTTATTTTGGGACGGAGGGAGTACAAAATATATGATGCCCACTGCCCTGAACATGAGAAGGCAATGTATCAGCTAGTGGCATCAGAAAAATTGTTTCAAAGATGACTGCAAACGCCTCAGGCTTAGAATTGTGGAACCGACTTGACTGATATGGAGGTTTCACTGCAGTACCTTTGCAGTGTTTGAAATGGTCATCTCCTAGTCTGTAAAACAACTCATTCTACAGGCTTTTATATGCTACCCAATTCTTATAACCCTAAACACACACCAGATTTTGGAGGGGAAAACATGGGAGGTGAAGTAGGAAACAATTAAACTATTTTCCAGCCATCACGTTATTATGTAGGACAGTAGGAGTGAAGATGAAAATGGCACAAGTAGTAAATATAGTAATTCAAATCTTATGCTTTTTATGTGATAATCTTTTTGCTCAAACATGCAAAGCAACTAAAACATCACTTGGGGATGCTAGTTTCACAAGTAATTCAAAATCATGGCCAATACAGAAGAGAATAACAGGAACAGTAAATTTAACTATAAGTATTTTCCTCTATGTCCTACTAAAAGTGTTAACCAGTTAGAAACACAACATATTAACTCTGAGAATACTGAACTTTCTTCTTTCTATATGATTTTAAACCTCTTATTATTTTATTTCTTTGTGAATAATTTTACAAGGACCAGCCTTCAGTTAGGGGATCATCATAAATGATAGAAGTTCAGAAAAACTGAACCTGCTCAAAAGACCTGGCATGTCATAGTCTTGAAGTGTTGTAGATTCATAAATAAAAGAAATAATGTATTATAGTACGATTTCCTGGTTTACCTATTGTATTATACACCCCTAACAAACAATTATGGAAAGATGAAGAAGATGTAAGAGGTAACTGGTCGAAGATCATAACAGAGAAGTTTACTGAATCGTGATTCGTGACTAGGAAGTCAGAGCATATTTCTTCCAACAGTATTATACTCCTGGTAGACTGATTACCATTACAAAAGTGCTAATTAGCTGGTTAAAGGTATCACAATCCAGAATTCCAAGGACCAAAGGATTGTAGAGTTGTTTTTCATACTCTACATGATTTCTTAATTTTATTTGCAATGTCCTAATTCTGTTTGTTTTGGAGGTCCATTAGACATAAGATCCTAATTAACGATTGGCACAGGGCTTCCAATCCAATGTGAAGAGGAACGGACATTGCAACGAGGTTAGCGAATTAGAGACGGGCAGTAATCGAATCTCACAATGCGTGCCTTCCATCCAGACATAAACAATGGGTGATTAGGGTTTGAGCGGCACGGACCTTGACGGGGACGCTGAGGAAGAAGAGGTGGAGGTGGCCCTCGACCTCGACGACGGCGTCGAAGGGTATGGACCCGCGCGCGAGGTCCTCGAGCAGGTAGATGGCGTCCTCGACGACGCGGATCCCGTCGAGGCGGAGGTCGGCGTCGACGTAGGAGACGGCGCGCGCGCGGACGAGGCCGCCGCCGGAGGCGACGGTGCCGAGCGGCCGGCCGCGGTAGCCGATGGCGACGTCGAGGCGGCTGTAGCCGAGCGCGAAGAGGTTGGGGTTGCGGACGCGGGCCTTGAGCGCGGCGGAGACGTTGAGGGCGACGGCGGGGCGGGCGACGACGGAGACGTGCGCGAGGCGGAGGCGGGCGACGCTGACGCCGGGGTCGGAGGGCCAGAGGAGGAAGGCGAGCGCGAGGAGCGCGAGGGCGGCGAGGGCCGCGGCGACGCGGCCGCAGCCGCAGCCCCGGCGCAGGCGGCGCCGGAGCCGCACGGGGACGAGGAGGACGTAGGAGTCGGCGTCGGCGTCGTGGAGGTGGGATGGTGAGTGGGGGCCGAGGTACGGCGGCGGGGGGAGCAGCGGCTCCGCCGCCGGGCCGCGGGGTTGCGTCTTCGCCATTGGGGGTTGGTGGTGAGCTGTCCGCTGCCGGGTGGGCCTTTCGCTTAGCTTGCAAGGCTGAGCAATGGAAGTCGGTTGATCGGTTGATTGGAGGTTAAAACTTAAAAGTGAGGCTGCTCGTCACCACCATTGCTTTGGTTTTGGTAAACCTTTTTCTTTCTCTTTTTCCTTTTTTCTTTTTGCTGTTGACTCGTGAGAGGGACCTTTCTGCAGGGTGACACATAGGGTACCCAAGGGCTGCGACGACTTTGTCGATCTCAAAATCTACCGCCTTAATCTTTTTCTATGATGGCTTAATCTCTTTTTTTTAGGGGAGGCTTAATCTCTTTAAGGTGTGATCATAATGTAGGGTGTGTGTATGTTCGTAAGGATGACCGTGCATGTGTATATGTGAAAATGTATGTGTCATGCATTCATCCTTCATTTTACTGTCAATCTCAAGATCCATCGACTCAGACTCTTAGAAGTGCTCGTAAGAATAGGATGCGTCTATGTGTCTTCCCAACCGTGATTGTGTGTGTGCATGTGATTCCTTCTTTTTCTAGCGGCGGAAGTAAGACACGAGCGTGGTGTTTCCAAACAGTGCCGGTATGATGTGTATGCATATGGAAATAGTGGCAATGTAGATAGTTTGAGGAAGAAGGGAATGTGTCTCCGACGACACACTTGCATCATGCATTTGCGGGTAAGCTTTAGTATTGGCTACATAGGAAAGAGGGTCTACACTGCATGTGAAAAGTCCTTTAGGGTTTGTTACCTTCATTTCGCTTTAAAAGGCACACGTGTATCCTTAAATCAACAATGGACACAAAATATGAGAGGTGTGAATTGTGTGATCCATGATAAGCATGGAGTCACACAATTCCGAACCCGCTCGATGCTCGCACAACTGAAGCAGGGCAATGTGAGACAGGCTCCTCGTGGCTATTCAGATTTGTTGTGTAGTCAAATGCTTTACAAAATTCCTGCAAAATGACCTTTCTTTTGGAAATGTTGCAAGGGAACCTAAACTTAGATGATTTCTGTACAACATGTATGTCATTTCCAAGATCGCAAGATTCTTCCAAATCAGTGAGCCGTCATACTGAATCGCCAGGTCTCTATCGGTCTTAGCCAAGTAATGAATCTCAAAGAAATAAGTAGTAGATGTGAAAAAGAGAAAGCAAAGTGGAAAGGAACATTTTGTCGAAGTTTAAAGACAACTCACTAACAACAATATGCAAGATTGCACATCTAACCTAGCAACCGATAAAACAAATATTCAAAGGAGTTCACATAAGAGTTAGTTACACCTGCAGCACATAAACGGATTTTGTATTTAAATGTGCTGTTAGGTAAGTCCTTGTACTACTATTAATGGGTCTTTTTAGTTTTTGTATGTGTTGTTACCACCATGCAAGTTTATGTACTCCCTCCGTTTCTAAGTAAATATTTGTCTTTTTAGAGATTTCAAATGGACTATCACATATGGATGCATAGACATATTTTATAGTGTAGATTCACTCATTTTGCTTCGTATGTAGTCACTTGTTGAAATCTTTTTTTTTGAACACATAAGTGTCAGCAACCTGCATCCTCTGATTCAACACCGTTGTAAGTTTAGTTATATGCAGTGTGTCGGTTCAGCCAGAGTTATGATGATTCGACGGCTGAGATGGCGGAGCGAAATGGACGGTCGATGCAGCACCAAGCACTACCTTTCTTCAGTTACTGCCGCTGTCCTTTTTCTTTTTTTTTACCTTTCTTTTCACCTCGCTTTCCAGCTCGGTGCTGGGCTATAAGGCGCCTGCGTGCGCATCACTGAGGGAATTCAATCATTGTATCCCCAAACTATCAAACCCTAGTTTATCTAGCTACTGTTGTAGAAATCCCAAATTCATAGCTGGGTCTCCATGATTGGGAGTTAAATTCAGTTCCAATTGTATTATTCCCCTGTTCTGTAACTCATATCATAGCTGGGATCTAACAAATTGGTATCAGATGTCATCGGTCCTCGGCGGCGCGGCGGCGGCGTGAGGAAAGGAGGCGAACGGCGACGGTAGACCAGTTCGGGCACAAGTCGACAGCTAAGTGCGGTTGCCGGCGAGATCCTCTCCTGGTAGTAAAATCCCGTGACCAAGGTCGGCTCGTGTGCTTTCGGCGGCGAGGAGCGCTGGTGGCGGCAGGGAGCCGAGATCTCGCGAGGGTTCCAAGGCTCGTCCTTGTGGTAAAATTCCGGAGCCGGATCTCGTTCCATGGCGAAATCGAAGGGTGAGGACAAGGCGGATGCCGCCGAAGTTGTAGAGATGAAGCTGGACATGGAGCAGCTAGATGGAAAGGTTGACGGCCTCCATACCAAGGTGGAGAGCGTGCGCACAAAGGTTACTGAAGTCAAGAAGCAGCTCACACGGTTGGAAGAATTGATGTTGCGGATGGAGGAGAAGCTGGACACTTCCCCGCGTCCCAGAGTAACAACAGCAGAAGAGGCGAGACCGGGGCAGCAACAGCAGTGCCAATTCCAACCACAACAACAGCAACAACCACCTCCCCAGCAGCCTGACCAAGTTAACAGGACCCATGCAAATACATCTCCTCTGTTGAACAGGGGGATACCAGTTTGGAGACGCCGAGGGCAGGAACAAGCGCTCACCTTTGGTTGGGTAGAAGAGCAGCAGCAACAATACATTGATTGGCAACATACACACAATACCCCCAAGTCAATTACGCCATGCAAGGGCAGTATAATGACAATCCTGATTATTCTCAAGCTCAACAGCAACAAATGTACTACCCACCTGCATATCAGCATCTGGAGTACTACCCAAATCAGCGTCATGTCCCACAACATCAGTTTTACCCAATCAGACCCCCACCACCCCCTCCTCCACACTACTATCCCCCTGAACAAGTCCCATATGAATACCACCATTACTATCCACCAGAGCCACAGTACATACAAGCCCCCCCATCCACAAAACAGAGCACAACACCAGTCCCAGCAAAACCCACAGCAAGTCAAGCACTTTGACAGGCACTATGACAATAACAGAGGTCAAGACAGAGATGCCCACTTCTACAGATCAATTGCCAAAGCTCCTAAAATAGAATTCCCTAGATTTGATGGTACAAATCCAATGGAATGGCTTCGGATGACAGAGAAATTCTTTTCTATGGTCCATTGTAAGTGCATCTAGTGCCACCCCTAGTTGGTTTTGGAGTATTGACGACAAACCTAGTTGAGGGACTAATGTGTTTGTGAGAATTGCAGGATAACACAGGTAGAAGTCCCTCATTGATTCGGTTTTTCTATCAGAGATGACCCCTAAAAATGTACGAAGACATTGAAGTCAATGGTGGTATATGAAGATATTCACATTGAAGACTATGACAAGAGAAGACACCACGTGAAGCCTATGGAACTCGAAGACTTAGATCTTTTCGTAGTTCTCTTTCATTTGTGTTGAGTCATAGGAACCACCGTACTGTTAAGTGGGGTCCAAGAGAACCAGTTAGAATGACTGAAGTGATGCCTAAACAAAAAACCTATATCTTCGAGTGAAGACTATGAGAGCAAATCTTGTCCAGAGTCGGACAAGTCAGCTTTGCTTGTAGCCCAAGTAAAGTTGCCGTGTGAGTTTGAAATCTGACCGTTGGAACACGTGTCAGTTCCTTAGTGACCCAGGGTCATTTTGGACAAATCAGGTCAGGTTGCCTAGTGGCTATAAATAGCCCACCCCCTACAACCATAAACGGTTGGCTGCTCAGATTCAGTGCACGGCTTTTGTCGTTTGAGAGCAACCCACCTCGAAGCCTTTGAGAGAGAGAATTCCTAGCGAGGATAAAGCCCTAACCACCCAGAGCCAGAGAGAATTGGGCATCACTTAAGTCTTCTTGTCTGAGTGATCTGAAGACTTATTACACTTGAGGACTGTGCATCCTCCAGCCGGTTAGGCGTCGCGTTCTGAGCATCCAAGAGACATTGTGGATTGCCGGTGAACGAAGTCTGTGAAGGTTTGGGAGTCTACCTTGAAGACTTACCAGAGTGATTGGGCGAGGTCTGTGTGACCTTAGCTCAAGGAGAATACGGTGAGGACTGGGTGTCCTGAGCTGCGTGTTCAGGACTGGGTGTCCGGGACTGTGTGTCCGGGACTGTGTGTCCTAAGGTTTAAATACCTAGCCGTTCCAACCAGAAGCACAGTTGTCACAGCAACTGGAACTGGTCCAACAAATCATTGTCTTCAACGAGTCACTGGTTTCATCTTCACTTCCTTTTACTTACTGTTTCTCATTGTGAAGTCATTGCATGCTTGCTCTATCTTCTGTCTTCACAACGTGACTGTATGATCTGTTTGGCTTCATAACATCTTCCTACCTGATCCTTATTACACTGCAGCTATTTGTCATTGTGCTTTCACTCTACTGAATACTTGACCATGGCTTGCCTAGTGTAGTCTACCTTCCGCTGCATAGTAATAGGCATATCTCTACTGTTTGTCTTCATAACTTCCACGTTTTGAAGACTTTCATAAAAATCGCCTATTCACCCCCCCCCTCTAGTCGATATAACGCACTTTCAATTGGTATCAGAGCAAGGTGCTCCCTTGTTCTGTGTGATTCGGTTTAACCACCTGGAGTTTTAGCTATGTCGACTACAGGGATAATTAAAGTCTCCGCTGCGTGCCCCGTCTTCGATGGAACTGAATATCCCTACTGGAAGAATAAGATGCGCATGCATCTTGAAGCCATTGACGTCGAGCTGTGGTATGTCGTCGAGAACGGCGTTCCCAAGGCTAGAGAAGGTGTCACTGCTGCTGATGTCAAGAAGTTCACTCAACTGGACTCTACTGCCAAGAATATCATCTGTGGTCATCTGACCAAAGGACAGTATGGCCGTGTGAGTGCCTTGAAGACATCCAAGCTGGTCTGGGACTGGCTCTCCAAGGTCAATGAAGGCGTCTCAACCCAGAGAGATCAGAGAATCAGTGTCCTTCGCAACCTCTTCAACCGCTTCAAGCGAAATGACAATGAGAATGTCCAGCATACATTTGATCGACTCACTGACATCACAAATGAGCTTCAAGCCCTCGGCGCTACTGAGATCACCAAACATGAAGTCGTCAAGATGCTGTTGAGATCACTTGATAGTTCGTTTGACATCCTAGCCTTGATGATACAAGAACGTCCTGATTTCAAGACACTCGATCCGCCTGACATACTTGAGAGGCTCAACACACATGAGTTTCAGCTTTCTGAGAAAAGAGATATCTACGGTCCAAACTATGGGCGAACTCATGCCTTGAAGGCAAAAGCTGTTTCCTCATCTGAAGAAGAATCTGACAGCAGTTCTGATGATCCTGAAGACATTGGAAGGGAACTTGCCATGCTAGTGAAGAAGTTCCAAAAATTCACCAAGAAGAAAGGCTTCAGAAAGTCTTCACGATCAAGCTCAAGGAATGATGAAGCTTCTGCTCATGTCTACAAGAAGAAAACATGCCACAAGTGCAAGAAAACTGGACACTTCATCTCTGAGTGTCCACAGTGGGACAATGAGACAGAAAGAAGAAGAAGAGCAAGGAATATGACTCTGATGACAAGAAGAAGAAGAAGAAGAAGAAATACTCAAAGTCTTCTTCCAAGTCTTCCTCAAAGTCTTCATCACACAAGAAGAGCTCATCTGGCAAGGCACGTGCGTTTGTTGGCAAGGAAATGGATTCAGAGGAAGAGTCCGCTTCTGAGGAGGCAGAGGTGGAGTCTGAGGAGGAGTCTGATTCTGGCATTGCAAGTCTGGCTACAGCATACGTGCCAAGTCCATCTTCAACACGGAAGACAATGACTTCATCACCGACACCGATGCAAATGACAAGGACTACTCCACTCCTACCTACTGCTTCATGGCACGCGGTGCCGAGGTAAACACACGCACTACTCACTATCAAACATCTAGTGACAATGACTCTGATTGTGGTTCAAAACCCAGCTACAAAACACTTGCTAAAATTGCAACTGAACAACAGAAAACTATGGAACATATTCAAAAACTGTTAGACAGAAGCGATGATCTGTTGGGTGCTGAAATGACTCGGTCTGAATCCTTAATTGAAGACATAAAAAATCTTCACGTTAAGTATCAGGAACTTGAAAGTCGTCATGATACTCTCTCAACAACTCATGAAAAGCTTCCTATGATTATCTTCAAAGGAAGCAAGAACTTGAGAAATTGAGAGCGGCTCATGAAGATCTTCAAAAGGAAAACGAGTCACTTCGCGCCGAACATATCAGTTCCGCTCAGGAAGGATTTGAACCACCATGTCTTAAATGCATTGAGCGTGATAATGCTACTTCTGTTGTTGAATGTTCCACTGCTACTGCTGTTGCAATATCTTCAACTGTTGATGTGGTAACTAACCCCTCTGATGAGGATACCACCGCTATTGCTGATGAGAATGCTAGGTTGAAGACATTGCTTGAAACAGGGATGTACAAAAGTCTTAAAGGGCATCAGACATTATGTGATGTCCTCAAAAAGCAGATTCTGAACCGAAACCCTAGAAAAGAGGGTGTTGGGTTCATAAGGAAAATGAATGCCGATGGCTCTTACTGGAAACCTGAGCAGTACCCCAAAACCACATGGGTTGCTGCAAAGGAACCTTCAGCAGATCCATCCAATCTATCTGGCTTCACTTGTGCTAACCCCATTATCATTAATGAATCCTTTGATGCAAACTATAAACTATTTAAGAATCAGAATGGTGAAGTGTTTGCCACGTACATTGGTACAAACTGCAGGAATGGACTGCCTATGAAGAAGATCTGGGTTCCAAAAAGGTGTCTGGAAAATCTTCCTGTGAATGTCTTCATGACACCTCACATGAAGAAGACAAACCTCAGACCAAAGGCTTCATGCGGTCCAAAGGCTTCATACAGACAGATGACTCACCTGAATCGCACTAACGTAAATGTTTTGTAGGGAAACCATACTCAGTCATATGAATCAAACCGCCATGTTCATATGACCAAGAACTATTCTGCCTATTCTTATGAGTACTATTGTCCACCTGCTAGACTGTTTGCTAGGGCTCCAAAGCCAAAATTCTCAGATGCTGCACTTAGACTTATTGCTTCTAAGTCACCCTTGAAGATGTGGGTGGCTAAGAAAGCTTAACTCTCTTTTGCAGGGAAAGGTCTCCAGCAGAAAACCAAAATCTTCTGACGCTATTGCTGGGGACCTTAAACGTCTTGTAGGGTGCAAGATCAAATGCCCGAATGGCATTACTATGTACTTCGTTCCTGAATCGCATGCTACTCTCCCCATTAGTCCTAATCTAGATCTAAGTTTTCATAACCCACTGGTTCGTCAAATGTTTTTGCTTCACAATTCTCTTCGTGAAGCCTATCCCCCTAACTGCATTGTAGGGTACGACACCAGCGTCTTCAGAATGGATTATTGACAGTGGGTGTACAAATCACATGACTGGCAAAAGAAGCCTTCTTATGGACTCAACCTTACGTCCATCCGACAAGAGCCACATCACATTCGCTGACACTAGCAAAAGTAAGGTATTGGGTCTAGGTAGAGTTGCAATCTCAAAGGATCAACACATGGATAAAGTCATGCTTGTTGAATCCCTTGGCTTCAACTTAATGTCTGTCTCAATGCTTTGCGATTTGAACATGATCGTAATATTTGGAAAATATCGTTGCCTGGTACTAATGGAATCTGACAAGTCTCTAGTGTTTGAAGGGTATCGGAAAGATGATTTGTACGTGGTAGATTTCTCAGCAGGGCCACAGCTTGAAGTATGTCTTCTGGCAAAAGCTTCAGAATGCTGGCTTTGGCATCGGAGGCTTGGGCATGCTGGCATGAGGAACCTCCACACCCTTGCAAAGAAGAAGCATGTCATAGGCATCGAGGGCGTCAAGTTCAAGAAAGATCACTTATGCGGTGCCTGTGAAGCAGGGAAGATGATGAGGGCAAAACATCCCTCGAAGACAATCATGACCACTACTCGACCCTTCGAACTGCTTCACATGGATCTTTTTGGTCCCACTCACTACTCAACTTTTACCACTACTGCTTGCCTCTATGGCTTTGTCATTGTTGATGATTACTCTAGATATACTTGGGTGCACATAATCCTTTACAAGACTGAAGTGCAGGATGTCTTCAGACGCTTCGCCAATCGAGCTATGAACAATTATGGCGCCAAGATAAAGCACATCAGAAGTGACAATGGCACTGAATTCAAGAACACTGGACTTGATACATATCTTGATACCTTGGGCATCACACATGAATTCTCAGCCCCGTACACGCCACAGCAGAATGTCGTCATCGAATGCAAGAACAGAACACTCATTGAGATGGCCAGAACGATGCTAGATGAATACAAGACTCCAAGAAAATTCTGGCCTGAAGCCATTGACACTGCATGCCATACAATCAATCGTGTTTATCTTCACAAGCTTCTGAACAAGACATCTTATGAACTCCTAACTGGCAAGAAGCCAAATGTCAGTTATTTCAGAGTATTTGGCGCAAGGTGCTGGATCAAGGACCCACACCACACCTCAAAGTTTGCACCAAAAGCACATGAGGGTTTTATGCTTGGATATGGAAAGGATTCGCACTCCTACAGAGTCTTCAATCTCTTTCATTACAAAGTGGTTGAAACAGTGGATGTGCGGTTCGATGAGACCAATGGTTCACAAAGAGAGCAACTGCCAAATGTGCTAGATGAAGTTCCATCTAGTGAATCAATCAAGCTAATGGGAACTGGAGAGATTATACCTTCTGAAGCTCATCCTGAAGAAGAACTTATCATCTCAACACCTGATCCACTTGAAGACAATGCTCAGCCTGAAGACATTCCTCCCAACAACAACACAGATCAGCAAGAGCAAAGTCTTCGCCCTGTACATCCTCGTGTTGCCAATGAAGTGCAGATTGACAGAATAATTGACAGCATCATTGCACCTGGTCCACTCACTCGTTCAAGGGCAACTCAGCTGGCAAATTTCTGTGGACACTTCGCATTCGTCTCAATTACAGAACCCAAGAAAGTTGAAGAAGCCTTCATGAAACCTGAATGGATTCAAGCTATGCAAGAAGAGCTTCAACAGTTTGAGCTGAACAATGTATGGGAACTGGTTAAGCGTCCTGATCCACGGAAGCACAATATAATAGGCACCAAATGGATATACCGCGACAAGCAAGATGAGCATGGTCAAATTGTTAGAAACAAAGCTCGCCTCGTTGCTCAAGGATATACTCAAGTGGAAGGCATTGACTTCGATGAAACATTTGCTCCTGTGGCTAGACTTGAAGCCATACGTATACTGCTGGCCTATGCAAATCATCATAACATATATCAAATGGATGTGAAGAGTGTCTTTCTCAATGGCAAGATTGAAGAAGAAGTGTATGTTGCACAACCGCCTGGGTTTGAAGATCCAAAACATCCTGACATGGTATACAAGCTCAACAAGGCACTGTATGGCCTCAAACAAGCCCCTCGGGCCTGGTATGACACACTCAAATACTTCCTGAAGAGCAAAGGCTTCATACCTGGTTCCCTAGATCCCACTCTCTTCACGAAGACATATGATGGTGAACTGTTTGTGTGCCAAATTTATGTGGATGACATTATCTTCGGCTGCACCAATCAGAAGTACAGTGAAGAGTTTGGCTATATGATGCAAGAGCAATATCAGATGTCTATGATGGGGGAGCTGAAGTTCTTCCTCGGTCTTCAAATACGACAACAACGCAACGACATCTTCATATCCCAAGAGAAGTATCTCAAAGAGTGCCTGAAGAAGTTTGGTATGCAAGACTACAAAGGCTTCACAATACCAATGCCAGCCAAACATCATCTGGGTCCCGACGACAATGGTAAAGAGTTCGATCAAAAGGTATACCGCTCCATGATTGGTTCTTTGCTTTATTTATGTGCATCTAGGCCAGATATTATGCTTAGTGTTTGCATGTGTGCTCGATTTCAAGCGGCACCAAAGGAGTCGCATCACTTAGCTGTGAAGCGAATTCTTCGATATTTGGCTCACACCCCAACTCTCGGATCATGGTATCCAAAGGGCTCAGAGTTTGATCTAGTTGGATTCTCGGATGCTGATTATGCTGGTGACAAGGTTGATCGGAAGTCTACATCAGGCACATGTCACTTTCTGGGTCGATCACTTGTATGTTGGTCTTCAAAGAAGCAGAACTGTGTATCTCTCTCCACTGCTGAATCTGAATACATTGCTGTTGGATCTTGCTGCGCTCAGCTTCTGTGGATGAAGCAAACTCTCAAGGACTATGGCATTCATCTAAAGCAAGTGCCACTTTACCGCGACAACGAAAGCGCCATCAAGATTGCCAACAACCCAGTTCAGCACTCGAAGACAAAGCACATAGAAATTCGTCATCACTTTCTCAGAGATCATGTTATGAAGGAATATATTGATATCATACACGTCAACACTGAAGAGCAATTGGCAGATATCTTCACCAAGCCCTTGGATGAGAAGAGATTTTGCAAGTTACAGTGTGAGCTAAATATCCTGGAATCCTCAAATGTCCTGTGATCAGGCACACATCCTAACACTTATGCATATTGATGACTTAGATGTGCAACACACGAAGTAACGTATATCTTTAATCAATAAAGACATACATTCTAAGTGTCAATATATTAATGTGGAATTTGACTTCGGAGCGCCACGATAATTGTGCGCCGTGTCTGGGTCTAATACTTCCTATACGGTGGGTAATGCCACCACTAAACGTTCTATTTTGAAGTGTTTCACTCATGGCGTTACTGTGCAATGTCTTCACATTTGGTTTGGCTTCAATCTCAACATGTCTTCATGATTATCTTCACTATGTTGATTGTATAGATATATATATATACTAGTGTTCTGTCCTCTACAGCATTCACTTATAGCTATGTCTTCTTGTTTGAATCTTTTGAACTAAGTGAATGTGATCGGACCCTAACCTCTCTATGTTTTCTATCTCAAATTCTATCTCTCCAAGTCATATGCATTCTATTGAAACTGTCGAATGTCTTCTCTGCGCCCTTCAGCAGACGACACAGAGACAACCTTTAAATCTGTTTTCAATGCTCATTTATCCACATGAAATCCGGAGAAGTAGGAACAACCACCCGACAATCCAGGCGTGCGTGGGACGTGGAACAACCCCCAAAATTCCGCATGATGGCCACGTGTTACTCAGATGCGAATCTTCAGGGGCACCTGTGTAATAGCGCAGTGCCGCCCTTGTAATTATAAATACACACTCACAGCGGTCATTATCCCTTCTTCCACCCTCGCACGAACCCTAGCGCCACCGCTAGCCCTCGACGACGCCGGCGACGAAGCGCTTCGCTGCCGCAACCTCTCCGACGCCGTCTTCACGCCGATCGCGGACATCGTCCTCTCCGCTGTCGCCGTAGGAGTCCTCCGTCGCCAAGTTAGGGCGCGGAAGATTGAATTGCTCAGCCTCATCTCCCACTCCGTCTAGCAGTTCCCAGTGTGGTAAATAAAACTTCTTTTTACGGCCCCTTTTGATCATATGGCTTTGTCACTTTCTACCATAAGAAGTTTCTATTCACACAAGTTAGATCTCTCTCATACTGCATCTCATAACATGCCTAGTATATTCACTTGTGCTTCACAAAGTAGTTAGATTCCTCACTTGTACTGATCTGTGGGTTCGTACAAATCTGGAACCAACTTCTTATCTATGAGTGAATGTCTTCGCACGATGAGGTCAATGTCTTCTAAACTGATTTATCTTCAAAATCTTCTGAGAAAGCATATGACCTCTTCCCCTTCCCTCGCACCTTAATGCTGTCATAGGTACATGTCCGTGGGAGAATCCTTTGGTTCTCATAGTCTGCATTCATTTGCAGAATTCTTACAGCATCACATAAATTCTCCTGAAGCCAGTTCCTGTTGGTCCAGCAAGAGAAAGCCTTTGAACGTCTTGAAGCCTTTCAAGTTAAGGTTTATGGCTTCAGAGAAAGCAGCAAGGAAAGGGGGCAGACAGTGTCGTGGCGGAACATCCAGAGATCTGCCAGATGAACTCGCAGAAATGTACAAGACAGATCCTGAAGAGGATTATAGTCAGCGCAAGACCCGAATCCAATGGATTCGACGCTATTGGGCAGAACAATGGTTCAAATACCGCTTCACAACCCAAGAGTATGCTGAGAAAAACGCCATCAAGAGACCGTGGGGAGACATCCTATACAAAAATCTTCTACCCAGGTCCAAAGATGAAGCCATTGCTCAAGGCTTCTATCCATGCATGGTCCGTGGACTCTGTTCAAGCGCAACTTCCAGTTTGCCCAAAACTCAGCGAAGCAGAACAAGAAAAAGTTTGGGTTAGACTTCAACCCTGGTCCCTCAGCACCAAGGGCAGATGGCACACGACATGCAAAACCCAATGCCATTGGTCCTTTCACCAACCTTGAAGGCCTCATCACCTACATCGTGGTTCAAGGGACTGCAGTGAATGAGCCTGCAGCTGACACTGAGTTTGATGACGCGCCTACAGTGCTAAAGCCACAACAGTTGAAGAAGCCAAAAGCTTCAAAGCCGGCCCCTTCACCAAAAATCTCAAGGGCGAAGCCATTGGCAACTGCACCTCCTGAATACAGTGTGCAGTCTGAAGACTTATCACGCGTCTCCAAGCCCCAGAAGGCCAAGATGCCTCTGCCTCACACTGGCGAAGAGCTAACAACTGCTGCCATTCTGCGCAACGACGCCATTGATCTGTCAAGTAATGAAGATCTTGCAGATGACGCTCTTGAGCAACTCATCAAGAGCAAAGAAGAAGCAGAAATCTTCAATAATCTGCCTTTCTTTGATGTCGCCATCATCCACAACTTCATTGACGAGTGGTTTGACACGCCAAACATCAGCTTTGAAGATCTGCAGCTACCCATTGGCCTCAGTGTCGCCTTCCAAGACGCCATTGCTTCAGAACTTGCTATTGCCCAGCGCATTGTTGAACTGAAGCAGAAGATTGACCATGAAAAGGCTCAGTTCAAGAAGCATATGGCCAAGCTCAGCGTGCAAGAAGTGAAGAACTTCAAGATCATGATGCACGAGTTCAAGGAAAACTTTCTGAAGAAGCGTGCAGAAGCTCAGGGTTCGCGTGAGCGCATGAAGACTCTGGCTGATAGATGTGTGCAAGCCTACAATGAGGCTGAGAAGTGCAAGGCACTTGGGCGTCCTGGCATCGACCCCAGGATGGCCGCAAAGAAAAAGAAGAAGTCTGTTACAGCTGAACCCGAGGCACCAAGGCAGGAAGCAGTTCCGATTGTCTTCCTAACTGCAATGACTGGCTCGAAGCCAAAGAGCCGGTCAACCGCTTCAGAGCTCAAGAAGACGAGGACTGCTGAGGCTGAAGCGAGAAAAAGGAAATATCCTGAAGCTTCTCCTACTGCCCCCTCCAAGAAAAAGAGGAAGACCAAGAAAGATCGGGCTGCTCCCACAGAGCTCTTGATGGTTGAACCCCTTTCTGTGGTCTATCCTGAAGCTGAACGCCAACTGACTGTCCATGAGCCTGCTTCCACAGAGGCTCATGAAGCTGAAGACATTCCAGCAGCTGATCCCATCATTGCTGAAGACATTGGTCAACATGACAATGTAGAAGATGATGCAGTCCTTCCTCAGCAAGACAACAACGAACTTATCAGCATTGGTCGTCCATTGACGCCAATTGCACAGGATGCTTCATGGGCGGATCGCCCACAAGAGGAAGAAGACAATGAGGCCCAGCCCGCTCCAACTCCACAAGCGTCGTCTGTGTTACGCAGGCTTCGCAAAGGTCCAAGGCCTCAAGTCTCCGCTGAAGACATTCCGGCTGCATCGGCCGAAGACGAAGAAGTACCACCAGTCCCCTCGTCTCACCAAGAAGCAGATCTCACGGAGAACGTGCTTGTGTCCGACCCTCCAGCTCGTCAAGTGGAGGAAGAAAATCGTGAGGCTGCCACAACTAACAATGAAGCTAATGTGGAGCCCTCCCCACCAAAAGCATCAGAAGACAGCGAAGCCACTGATCCTGACACTTCTGTTCCTGAGTCTGCTGCCGGTCCCTAATTTGACTACCATGTTGAGCACAGGCCTCAGGTACAGAAGCCGATCCCAAGACTACCAAGGTTCCCAGGTCCTGCATCAGCACCTGGCTCCTTCAACATCAATGGCTTCAGGGCAGACAATACCTTCTTCAATAGCTCCAAGAACCCCTACTCAAGGGAAAGGATTTCATCAGATCGGTTCTGGAGCTATCCTCAGCGAAGCTACTACTCATGCATCCTGTACAACCAAGGTCGCATCTTCCCACACAAGCGCCTTGATGTTGAAGCTATAGCTGGTCTGCCCTGTCTAGAAGAAGCGTTGGATTGCTTCAAGCAAGTGGGTCTGCTGCAGTTTGTTACTGATGAAGAACATTGGAATGAAGAGCTGCTGCTACAATTTTATGCCACACTTCACATCAAAGGATACAACAGAGATCCGAAGACTTGGGTCCTGGAGTGGATGACTGGCAACGTTCACCACGAAGCCAATGCATTTGACATCATTGAGCTCACAGGCTTGCCCACTCCTGGCGATCTCTTCGAGAAAGGCTGTCAGCTGCATGCTGAAGCTATTGAGAGCATTTTTCAGCGGCCAGAACCTGATATGAGTCAAATGCTCAGCATGATGAAGCCATTGCCCCAAGATGCTGCTTATCCCATAGAGTTCTTTGTTGAAGACCTTGAATACCTGCCCAGAACCATCTATCACATCATCAGGCGAACTCTCTGGCCTATCAAAGGGCACTCTCCAAATGCCAAGATCGAGGGTGCAATGAAGACTCTGATATTCTGTATCCTTCATGGCAAATGCTTCAATGCACAGGACTTCTTCATACTCCAACTTGCTGCATCAGGCTCAGATCTGTTTGGTTTGAAGTTCTACGCCCCTTGGGTAATGCGGCTGATCAAACTTCACTCTGCCATCTTGTATCATCCCTCTGCCCGCAACCATCGTATCTTCTTGCCTGATGTGGATACCTCTGCTGAAGCCATCTATCCTGAGCCGGCCAAGCAACCTCTGAGTCTTCAGAATGCAGAACACCAGAGCTTCACTCAAAACATTGAAGGAATTGAAGCCGTCTCTCGGGTGTATCCGTTGGCTGGCACTACACGTGCACCACGCCCTGCTTCCACTGAAGCCACTGACAGCACAACTGCTCCAAGACCCAAGAAGCGCGCTCGTGTTCTCAATGACCGAGAGCTTCTTGTGGCCCTTCATCAAAAACATGATAGGCATCATGACTGGCTGAAGCGTCAGATGAAAAGCCTCTTGGTGGATGTAAATCGCATTCGAAATCTTGCCACCAAGAATGCCTTCGTTGCACATGAAACCTGTCGCTGCACATGGAAAGGACTCACGATGATGTGTTCTGAAGCTGATCTTCAAGAGGATGGCTTCACAGAGCGATTCAAGTTTGACTCCACACCTCCTCGAAGGGCTGTGCTGCGAGGAACTCCGTCACTTGAAGACTCTGAGTTCTCTTCATCTGATGCCACAGTGACTGCCAGAATTATCGAGGATGAAGACGATGCTACATCACCGCCACCTCCTTCAGCACACGTCAACTCTGCACCAAGTTCTTCAGCACCGCCAAACACCACCAACGACCCTGCTGCTCATGGGAACGAGTAGAAAACTCTATGTCTTCAAACCTTTTTGGTCCTCACTAACAAAAGGGGGAGAAGCATATGAGGTTGATAGTCTTCAAGCGGGTCCATATGGGCGGGTGCTTTATATTTTGCTATATTTTGCTTCGTGCTTACAACTCTCATTTTGCTACATTTGGTTCTTTGAGTTGTAACACTTAAACTCGATGGTTGTATGCTACTTGTTTGCCACCTTGTTTTGCGAAGATAAATTCCGCATGTGCGACGATAAATTCCGCACTTAGATCATTCTACAGACGTCCATTTTTCATTATGCATGTCATTATCTTCATATACTTTCACATGCATAGTGGAATGTCATCATAAGTTCAAGTGGATCTCCACAAGTACAACCTGCCATGTGCATTTGCATTCAAAAAGCAAATTACTTATATGCACATCTTCAGGGGGGCCCTTGCAACTTATGAAGACAATTCCTTATCCTTTACAATTCCATAGATTATATTCCCCGTTGAAAACTTCAACTAATTTGTCATCAATCACCAAAAAGGGGGAGATTGTAAGTGCATCTAGTGCCACCCCTAGTTGGTTTTGGAGTATTGATGACAAGCCTAGTTGAGGGACTAATGTGTTTGTGAGAATTGCAGGATAACACAGGTAGAAGTCCCTCATTGATTCGGTTTTTCTATCAGAGATGACCCCTAAAAATGTACGAATACATTGAAGTCAATGGTGGTATATGAAGATATTCACATTGAAGACTATGACAAGAGAAGACACCACGTGAAGCCTATGGAACTCGAAGACTTAGATCTTTTCGTAGTTCTCTTTCATTTGTGTTGAGTCATAGGAACCACCGTACTGTTAAGTGGGGTCCAAGAGAACTAGTTAGAACGACTGAAGTGATGCCTAAACAAAAAACCTATATCTTCGAGTGAAGACTATGAGAGCAAATCTTGTCCAGAGTCGGACAAGTCAGCTTTGCTTGTAGCCCAAGTAAAGTTGCCGTGTGAGTTTGAAATCTGACCGTTGGAACACGTGTCAGTTCCTTAGTGACCCAGGGTCATTTCGGACAAATCAGGTCGGGTTGCCTAGTGGCTATAAATAGCCCACCCCCTACAACCATAAACGGTTGGCTGCTCAGATTCAGTGCACGGCTTTTGTCGTTTGAGAGCAACCTGTTGGAAATATGCCCTAGAGGCAATAATAAATTGATTATTATAATATTTCCTTGTTCATGATAATCGTTTATTATCCATGCTAGAATTGTATTGATAGGAAACTCAGATACATGTGTGGATACATAGACAACACCATGTCCCTAGTAAGCCTCTAGTTGACTAGCTCGTTGATCAATAGATGGTTACGGTTTCCTGACCATGGACATTGGATGTCATTGATAACGGGATCACATCATTAGAAGAATGATGTGATGGACAAGACCCAATCCTAAGCCTAGCACAAAGATCATGTAGTTCGTGTGCTAAAGCTTTTCTAATGTCAAGTATCATTTCCTTAGACCATGAGATTGTGCAACTCCCGGATACCGTAGGAATACTTTGGGTGTGCCAAACGTCACAACGTAACTGGGTGGCTATAAAGGTACACTACAGGTATCTCTGAAAGTGTCTGTTGGGTTGGCACGAATCGAGACTGGGATTTGTCACTCCGTGTGACAGAGAGGTATCTCTGGGCCCACTCGGTAGGACATCATCATAATGTGCACAATGTGATCAAGAAGTTGATCACGGGATGATGTGTTACAGAACGAGTAAAGAGACTTGCCGGTAACGAGATTGAACAAGGTATCGGGATGCCGACGATCGAATCTCGGGCAAGTATCGTACCGCTAGACAAAGGGAATTGTATACGAGATTGATTAAGTCCTTGACATCGTGGTTCATCCGATGAGATCATCGTGGAACATGTGGGAGCCAACATGGGTATCCAGATCCCGCTGTTGGTTATTGACCGGAGAGTCATCTCGGTCATGTCTGCATGTCTCCCGAACCCGTAGGGTCTACACACTTAAGGTTCGGTGACGCTAGGGTTATAGAGATATTAGTATGCGGTAACCCGAAAGTTGTTCAGAGTCCCGGATGAGATCCCGGACATCACGAGGAGTTCCGGAATGGTCCGGAGGTAAAGAATTATATATAGGAAGTGCTATTTCGGCCATCGGGACAAGTTTCGGGGTCACCGGTATTGTACCGGGACCACCGGAAGGGTCCCGGGGGTCCACCGGGTGGGGCCACCTGCCCCGGGGGCCACATGGGCTGTAGGGGGTGCGCCTTGGCCTACATGGGCCAAGGGCACCAGCCCCTACAGGCCCATGCGCCAAAGGGACAAGAGGAGGGGAGAGTCCTAAAGGGGGAAGGCACCTCCGAGGTGCCTTGGGGAGGATGGACTCCCCCCCCCCTTGGCCGCACCCTTCCTTGGAGGAAGGGGCAAGGCTGCGCCCTCCCCCTCTCCCTTGGCCCTATATATAATGGGGGGAAGGGAGGGCAACCATACCCTAGCCCTGGCGCCTCCCTCTCCCTCCCATGACACATCTCCCTCCTCCCGTAGCGCTTGGCGAAGCCCTGTTGGAATCCCGCTACTTCCACCACCACGCCGTCGTGTTGCTGGATCTCCATCAACCTCTCCTTCCCCCTTGCTGGATCAAGAAGGAGGATATGTCGCTGCTCCGTACGTGTGTTGAACGCGGAGGTGCCGTTCGTTCGGCGCTAGGATCATCGGTGATTTGGATCACGACGAGTACGACTCCATCAACCCCGTTCTCTTGAACGCTTTCGCCTAGCGATCTACAAGGGTATGTAGATGCACTCTCCTTCCCCTCATTGCTGGTCTCTCCATAGATAGATCTTGGTGACACGTAGGAAAATTTTGAATTTCTGCTACGTTACCCAACAGTGGCATCATGAGCTAGGTCTATGCGTAGTTTCTATGCACGAGTAGAACACAAAGTAGTTGTGGCCGTTGATTTTGTTCAATATGCTTACCGTTACTAGTCCAATCTTGATTCGGTGGAATTGTGGGATGAAGCGGCCCGGACCAACCTTACACGTACGCTTACGTGAGACCGGTTCCACCGACTAACATGCACTAGTTGCATAAGGTGGCTGGCGGGTGTCTGTCTCTCCCACTTTAGTCGGATCGGATTCGATGAAACGGGTCCTTATGAAGGGTAAATAGCAATTGGCATATCACGTTGTGGTCTTTGCGTAGGTAAGAAACGTTCTTGCTAGAAACCCATAGCAGCCACGTAAAACATGCAAACAACAATTAGAGGACGTCTAACTTGTTTTTGCAGGGTATGCTATGTGATGTGATATGGCCAAAAGGATGTGATGAATGATATATGTGATGTATGAGATTGATCATGTTCTTGTAATAGGAATCACGACTTGCATGTCGATGAGTATGACAACCGGCAGGAGCCATAGGAGTTGTCTTTATTTATTGTATGACCTGCGTGTCAACATAAACGTCATGTAATTACTTTACTTTATTGCTAACCGTTAGCTGTAGTAGTAGAAGTAATAGTTGACGAGACAACTTCATGAAGACACGATGATAGAGATCATGATGATGGAGATCATGGTGTCATGCCGGTGACGATGATGATCATGGAGCCCCGAAGATGGAGATCAAAAGGAGCAATATGATATTGGCCATATCATGTCACTATTTGATTGCATGTGATGTTTATCATGTTTATACATCTTATTTGCTTAGAACGACGGTAGTAAATAAGATGATCTCTCATTAAAATTTCAAGAAAGTGTTCCCCCTAACTGTGCACCGTTGCGACAGTTCGTTGTTTCGAAGCACCACGTGATGATCGGGTGTGATAGATTCTTACGTTCACATACAACGAGTGTAAGCCAGATTTACACACGCAAAACACTTAGGTTGACTTGACGAGCCTAGCATGTACAGACATGGCCTCGGAACACAAGAGACCGAAAGGTCGAGCATGAGTCGTATGGCAGATACGATCAACATGAAGATGTTCACCGATGTTGACTAGTCCGTCTCACGTGATGATCGGACACAGCCTAGTTGACTCGGATCATGTAATCACTTAGATGACTAGAGGGATGTCTATTTGAGTGGGAGTTCATAAGATGAACTTAATTATCCTGAATATAGTCAAAAGGTCTTCGCAAATTATGTCATAGCTCGCGCTTCAGTTCTACTGTTTAGTTATGTTCCTAGAGAAAATTTAGTTGAAAGTTGATAGTAGCAATTATGCGGACTAGGTCCGCAAACTGAGGATTGTCCTCATTGCTTCATAGAAGGCTTATGTCCTTAATGCACCGCTCAGTGTGCTGAACCTCGAACGTTGTCTATGGATGTTGCGAACATCTGATATACACATTTTGATAACTACGTGATAGTTCAGTTAAACGGTTTAGAATTGAGGCACCGAAGACATTTTGAAACGTCGCAAAAAATATGAGATGTTTCGAGGGCTGAAATTGGATTTCAGGCTCGTGCCCACGTCAAGAGGTATAAGACCTCCGATGATTTTCTTAGCCTGCAAACTAAGGGAGAAAAGCTCAATTGTTGAACTTGTGCTCAGATTGTCTGAGTACAACAATCGCTTGAATCGAGTGGGAGTTGATCCTCCAGGTGAAATAGTGATAGTTCTCCGAAGTCATTACCACCAAGCTGCTAGAGCTTCGTGTTCAACTATAATATATCAGGGATATATATGATGATCCTTGAGATATTCGCGATGTTTGACACCACAAAAGTAGAAATCAAGAAGGAGCATCAATTGTTGATGGTTGGTGAAACCACTAGTTTCAAGAAGGGCAAGGGCAAGAAGGGATACTTCATGAAACGGCAATTCAGTTGCTGCTCTAGTGAAGAAACCCAAGGTTGAACCCAAACCCGAGACTAAGTGCTTCTGTAATAAGGGGAACAGCCACTGGAGCAGAATTACCCTAGATACTTGGTAGATTAGAAGGCTGGCAAGGTCGATAGAAGTATATTGGATATACATTGTGTTGATGTGTACTTTACTAGTACTCCTAGTAGCACCAGGGTATTAGATACCGGTTCGGTTGCTAAGTGTTAGTAACTCGAAATAAAAGCTATGGAATAAACAGAGACTAGCTAAAGGTGAGCTGACGATATGTGTTGGATATGCTTCCAATGTTGATATGATCAAGCATCGCACGCTCCCTCTACCATCGAGATTGGCGTTTGCGTTGAGCATAGACATGATTGGATTATGTCTATCGCAATACAGTTATTCATTTAAGGAGAATAACGGTTACTCTGTTTATTTGAATAATACCTTCAATGGTCTTGCACCTAAAATGAATGGTTCATTGAATCTCGATCATAGTGATACACATGTTCATGCCAAAAGATATAAGATAGTAATGATAGTACCACCTACTTGTGGCACTGCCACTTAAGTCATATCGGTATAAAACGCATGAAGAGGCTCCATGTTGATGGATCTTTGGACTCACTCATTTTTGAAAGGTTTGAGACATGCGAACCATGTCTATTGATGTATATGCATGAAGAAACTCCATGCAAATGGACCGTTTGGACTCACTTGACTTTGAATCACTTGAGACATGCAAATCATACCACATGGGCAAGATGACTGAAAGCCTCGTTTTCAGTAAAATGGAACTAACTTGTTGGAAGTAATACATTTTGATGTGTGCACTCCAATGAGTGCTGAGGTGTGTAGTGGATATCGTTATGTTCTTACTTCACAAATGATTTGAGTAGATGTTGAGTATATTTACTTGATGAATCACGAGTCTGAATTATTGAAAGGTTCAAGTAATTTCAGGGTGAAGTTGAAAGATCGTCATGACAAGAGGATAAAATATCTATGATATGATCATAGAGATGAATATCTGAATTACGAGTTTGGCACAGAATTAAAACATTGTGGAAATTGTTTCACAACTAATACAGCCTGGAACACCATAGTGTGATGGTGTGTCCGAACATCATAACTGCACCCTATTGGATATGATGCATACCATGATGTCTCTTATCGAATTACCATGATAGTTTATGGGTTAGGCATTAAAGACAACCACATTCACTTTAAATAGGGCACCACGTAATTCCGATGAGATGACACCGTATGAACTATGGTTTAGAGAAACCTAAGCTGCCATTTCTTAAAAGTTTGGGGCTGCGACGCTTATGTGAAAAAGTTTCAGGCTGATAAACTCGAACCCAAAGCGGATAAATGCATCTTCATAGGACACCCAAAACAGTTGGGTATACCTCCTATCTCAGATCCGAAAGCAATTAGGGATTGTTTCTAGAATCGGGTCCTTTCTCGAGGAAAAGTTTCTCTTGAAAGAATTGAGTGGGAGGATGGTGGAGACTTGATGAGGTTATTGAACCGTCTCTTCAACTAGTGTGTGGCAGGGCACAGGAAGTTGTTCCTGTGGCACCTACACCAATTGAAGTGGAAGCTTATGATAGTGATCATGAAACTTCAGATCAAGTCACTACCAAACCTCGTAGGATGACAAGGATGCGTACTACTTCAGAGTGGTATGTAATCCTATCTTGGAAGTCATGTTGCTAGACAACAATGAACCTACGAGCTATGGAGAAGCGATGGTGGGCCTGGATTCCGATAAATGGCTCGAGGCCATAAAATCCGAGAGAGGATCCATGTATGAAAACAAAGTGTAGACTTTGGCAGAACGGCTCGATGGTCGTAATGCTATTGAGTACAGATGGATTTTAAAAGGAAGACGGACAATGATGGTAAATGTCACCATTAAGAAAGCTCGAGTTGTCGTTAAGAAGTTTCCGACAAGTTCAAGGAGTTGACTACGGTGAGACTTTCTCACTCGTAGCGATGCTAAGAGTCTGTTGGAATTATATTAGCGATTGCTGCATTATTTATGAAATCTTGCATATAGGATGTCAAAACATTTTTTCCTCGACGATTTTCTTGAGGAAAGGTTGTATGTGATACAATCGGAAGGTTTTGTCAATCCTGGAAGATGCTAATAAGTATGCAAAGCTCCAGCAATCCTTCTAGGGACTGGAGTAAGCATCTCGGAGTTGGAATTTATGCTTTGATGATGATCAAAGATTTTGGGTTTATACAAAATTTATGAGAAACTTGTATTTCCAAAGAAGTGAGTGGGAGCACTATAGAATTTCTGATGAATATATGTTGTTGACATATTGTTGATCAGAAATGAGTAGAATTTCTGGAAAGCATATAGGGTTATTTGGAAAGTGTTTTTCAATGGAAAGCCTCGATTAAGCTACTGGAACATTGAGCATCAAAATCTATAAGGATAGATCAAAACGCTTAATGGTACTTTCAAATGAGCACATACCTTGACATGATCTTGAAGGTGTTCAAGATGGATCAGTCAAAGAAGGAGTTCTTGCCTGAGTTGTAAGGTATGAAGTTAAGACTTAAAGCTCGACCACGGCAGAATAGAGAGAAAGGATGAAGGTCGTCCCCTATGCTTAAGACATAGGCTCTACAGTATGCTATGCTGTGTACCACACCTGAAATGTGCCTTGCCATGAGTCAGTCAAGGGGTACAAGAGTGATCTAAGAATGGATCACAGGACAGCGGTCAAATTTATCCTTAGTAACTAGTGGACTAAGGAATTTTCTCGATTATGGAGGTGGTAAAAGAGTTCGTCGTAAAGGGTTACACCGATGCAAACTTTGACACTAATCCAGATTATTCTGAGTAGTAAAATGGATTCGTATAGTAGAACAGTTATTTGGAATAGCTCCAAATGTAGCGTAGTAGTTGCATCTACAAGATGACATAAGAAATTTGCGAAGTACATATGGATCTGAAAGATTCAGACCCGTTGACTATAACATCTCTCACAAGCATAACATGATCAAACCCAGAACTCATCGAGTGTTAATCACATGGTAATGTGAACTAGATTATTGACTCTAGTAAACTCTTTGGGTGTTAGTCACATGGGGATGTGACCTTGAGTGTTAGTCACATAGCGATGTGAACTGGATTATTGACTCTAGTGCAAGTGGGAGACTATTGGAAATATGCCCTAGAGGCAATAATAAATTGATTATTATAATATTTCCTTGTTCATGATAATCGTTTATTATCCATGCTAGAATTGTATTGATAGGAAACTCAGATACATGTGTGGATACATAGACAACACCATGTCCCTAGTAAGCCTCTAGTTGACTAGCTCGTTGATCAATAGATGGTTACGGTTTCCTGACCATGGACATTGGATGTCATTGATAACGGGATCACATCATTAGAAGAATGATGTGATGGACAAGACCCAATCCTAAGCCTAGCACAAAGATCATGTAGTTCGTGTGCTAAAGCTTTTCTAATGTCAAGTATCATTTCCTTAGACCATGAGATTGTGCAACTCCCGGATACCGTAGGAATACTTTGGGTGTGCCAAACGTCACAACGTAACTGGGTGGCTATAAAGGTACACTACAGGTATCTCTGAAAGTGTCTGTTGGGTTGGCACGAATCGAGACTGGGATTTGTCACTCCGTGTGACGGAGAGGTATCTCTGGGCCCACTCGGTAGGACATCATCATAATGTGCACAATGTGATCAAGGAGTTGATCACGGGATGATGTGTTACAGAACGAGTAAAGAGACTTGCCGGTAACGAGATTGAACAAGGTATCGGGATGCCGACGATCGAATCTCGGGCAAGTATCGTACCGCTAGACAAAGGGAATTGTATACGGGATTGATTAAGTCCTTGACATCGTGGTTCATCCGATGAGATCATCGTGGAACATGTGGGAGCCAACATGGGTATCCAGATCCCGCTGTTGGTTATTGACCGGAGAGTCATCTCGGTCATGTCTGCATGTCTCCCGAACCCGTAGGGTCTACACACTTAAGGTTCGGTGACGCTAGGGTTATAGAGATATTACTATGCGGTAACCCGAAAGTTGTTCGGAGTCCCGGATGAGATCCCGGAAGTCACGAGGAGTTCCGGAATGGTCCGGAGGTAAAGAATTATATATAGGAAGTGCTATTTCGGCCATCGGGACAAGTTTCGGGGTCACCGGTATTGTACCGGGACCACCGGAAGGGTCCCGGGGGTCCACCGGGTGGGGCCACCTGCCCCGGGGGCCACATAGGCTGTAGGGGGTGCGCCTTGGCCTACATGGGCCAAGGGCACCAGCCCCTAGAGGCCCATGCACCAAAGGGACAAGAGGAGGGGAGAGTCCTAAAGGGGGAAGGCACCTCCGAGGTGCCTTGGGGAGGATGGACTCCTCCCCCCCTTGGTCGCACCCTTCCTTGGAGGAAGGGGCAAGGCTGCGCCCTCCCCCTCTCCCTTGGCCCTATATATAGTGGGGGGAAGGGAGGGCAACCATACCCTAGCCCTGGCGCCTCCCTCTCCCTCCCATGACACATCTCCCTCCTCCCGCAGCGCTTGGCGAAGCCCTGTTGGAATCCCGCTACTTCCACCACCACGCCGTCGTGCTGCTGGATCTCCATCAACCTCTCCTTCCCCCTTGCTGGATCAAGAAGGAGGAGACGTCGCTGCTCCGTACGTGTGTTGAACGCGGAGGTGCCGTCCGTTCGGCGCTAGGATCATCGGTGATTTGGATCACGACGAGTACGACTCCATCAACCCCGTTCTCTTGAACGCTTCCGCTTAGCGATCTACAAGGGTATGTAGATGCACTCTCCTTCCCCTCGTTGCTGGTCTCTCCATAGATAGATCTTGGTGACACGTAGAAAAATTTTGAATTTCTGCTACGTTACCCAACACAACCCACCTCGAAGCCTTTGAGAGAGAATTCCTAGCGAGGATAAAGCCCTAACCACCCAGAGCCAGAGAGAATTGGGCATCACTTAAGTCTTCTTGTCTGAGCGATCTGAAGACTTATTACACTTGAGGACTGTGCATCCTCCAGCCGGTTAGGCGTCGCGTTCTGAGCATCCAAGAGACATTGTGGATTGCCGGTGAACGAAGTCTGTGAAGGTTTGGGAGTCTACCTTGAAGACTTACCAGAGTGATTGGGCGAGGTCTGTGTGACCTTAGCTCAAGGAGAATACGGTGAGGACTGGGTGTCCTGAGCTGCGTTTTCAGGACTGGGTGTCCGGGACTGTGTGTCCTAAGGTTTAAATACCTAGCCGTTCCAACCAGAAGCACAGTTGTCACAGCAACTGGAACTGGTCCAACAAATCATTGTCTTCAACGAGTCACTGGTTTCATCTTCACTTCCTTTTACTTACTGTTTCTCATTGTGAAGTCATTGCATGCTTGCTCTATCTTCTGTCTTCACAACGTGACTGTATGATCTGTTTGGCTTCATAACATCTTCCTACCTGATCCTTATTACACTGCAGCTATTTGTCATTGTGCTTTCACTCTACTGAATACTTGACCATGACTTGCCTAGTGTAGTCTACCTTCCGCTGCATAGTAATAGGCATATCTCTACTGTTTGTCTTCATAACTTCCACGTTTTGAAGACTTTCATAAAAATCGCCTATTCACCCCCCTCTAGTCGATATAACGCACTTTCATCCATGTACCAGAAGAAGCAAAATGGGACTATGCCCAGATGTATCTCACTGGTAGAGCTGATACTTGGTTAAGAAACTCTGGCATTCTTCACGAAAACTTGACATGGGACCAGTTCTGTGCAGCAGTCCTTAAACGATTTTTTGGAGATAGCTCTTATGAGATAGTGGAAAATTTCAACTCCTTCAAACAGGGAGCTGATTCAGTTGCTGCATATACTGATAAATTCGAGGAAAGAATGGTTGCATACAAAAAGAGAATCCTGGAGCTGCTGAAGGATACTATGTCAAGTGCTACATCAATGGGTTAAGACCTGAAATCAAACACTACCTGAAGCCCTTTAAACCAATTACACTGTATGATGCAGTAGAAAATGCCAGGGACATGGAAATGGGAGTTCAAGCCCAAGCAAACCAGAAAAGATATACACCCAATAGTGGGTATGCAAAAACAAACAGCTCTGCTCATTTCCCCAATAAATATAAGCAAAATGAGACACCACAGAGGAGGGAAGGAGAGGACAAGACAACTAAACCAGAACAGAAGTTCAGAGAGCCTGGCACTTGCAGATATTGTGGAGGCAAGTGGTTCTTTGGCCACAAATGTGCACAATATAAGAGACTTAACCTCATGGCCACTGAAGAGCATACTAAATAGTCACCTGATGAAATGTTGCAAGGACAGGACCAACCTGAAGACAACACCACACCAAAAACTACTCCAACTGAAGATGAACAATGCATGCGCATTTCCTCTCAAGCTGTAGGAAAAAAGAAGATTTGTGCCACATTCTCCCTTAAAGTCAACATTGGGGGCAAATGTGGAATAGCCTTGGTGGACTCAGGCAGCTCTCACACATTCATAGACATGAATTTCACACTGCTACTTGTCATACTGTCAGCAACCCCTTGGAAATAGTACAAGTAGCAGGAGGAGGTACACTCCAATCTGGTTCCCATGTGGTCAACACTCCATACACTATCCAAGGACACAAGTTCAGTAACTCATTTAAAGTGCTCCCTCTCAAAGGCTATGACATCATATTAGGCTGTGACTGGCTGGAAACCCATAGTCCCATTACTATGGACTTTGTTAAGAGGAAAATGCAAGTGATTTTACAAGGCAAAACAAAGGTCACACTGAGGGACAATAACAGAAAAGAGCAAGTACCCTTAATCTCAGTACACAGGATGGAAAAACTTTCTGCTATTGGAGCTTCGGGTTACTGCCTAATTCCTGTCTCTCCAAAAAAAAACTGAAATTGCACAACCTTGCAAGGAGATAGAAGACCTCTTAACCGAGTACAAGGATGTTTTCCAAGATCCTAAAGGCATGCCACCTCCTAGAGAATGTGATCATGCCATTCCGCTAAAAGTAGGTACTGAACCACCAACAGTTAGGCCTTATCGAGTGCCTCACCAGCAAAAAGCTGAAATGGAAAAGCAGATTCAAGAGCTACTGGACACCTCTGTTATAAGACATAGTGAAAGCCCATATGCGGCACCTGCCATCCTGGTCAAAAAGAAAGATGGAAGTTGGAGACTGTGCATCGACTACAGAAAACTGAATGCCCAAACAGTCAAGAACAAGTTTCCCATCCCTGTCATAGAGGACCTACTTGATGAACTGAATGGAGCAGAATATTTCATAAAGCTTGACCTGAGAGCTGGCTACCACCAAGTGAGAATGAATACAGAAGATGTGCACAAAACAACATTCAGGACTTACTTTGGGCATTTTGAGTACTTAGTAATGCCTTTTGGTCTTACTAATGCACCAGCTACATTTCAATCACTCATGAACAAAGTTCTTGCCAAATATCTCAGGAAGTTTGTGCTTGTCTTCTTTGATGATATCTTAATATACAGCAGGAGTTTGGCAGAACACTTGGAACACTTGAAGCTGGTACTGCAAACACTCAGAGCACAACAGTTATATGCAAAATTCAATAAGTGCGTCTTTGCTGCTCCTCAAGTAGAATACTTGGGACACATAATCTCTGGAAAAGGTCTGCAAACAGACCCACAGAAGATCGAAGCTGTAGCTCAGTGGCCTATTCCACAAAACATTACCCAATTAAGAAGTTTCCTTGGCCTCACAGGCTACTACAGGAGATTTGTGCAG
Source organism: Triticum dicoccoides (assembly GCF_002162155.2). Lineage (NCBI taxonomy): Eukaryota > Viridiplantae > Streptophyta > Magnoliopsida > Poales > Poaceae > Triticum > Triticum dicoccoides. The sequence goes on from NC_041386.1 coordinate 583,830,421, forward strand.
TCTTATGGGGTCATCTGCAAAACACTTTATGACTTGCTCAAGAAAGAAGCTTTTCACTGGACTGAGGAACAAACTGCAGCTTTTAACAAACTTAAGCAAAGCCTCACAACTGCCCCTGTTCTGGCACTGCCAAACTTTTCCCTCCCCTTCACCTTAGAGACTGATGCTAGCGGAACAGGGCTAGGAGTTGTGCTTATGCAGCAAGGAAGGCCTCTTGCTTACTACAGCAAATCCATAGGCCCCAGATCCTCAACACTCTCCACTTATGAAAAAGAGACATTGGCAATTCTGGAGGCCCTCAAAAAATGGAGACATTATTTTGTTGTCAATGAGCTCCTTATCAGGACGGATCAGAAAAGCCTCAAGTTCATTACTGAACAAAAAGTCTCTGAAGGGGTACAACATAAGTTACTACTCAAACTCCTGGAGTTCAACTACACCATTGAGTATAGAAAAGGAAAAGACAATAGAGTTGCAGACGCCCTTAGCAGAAGAGATCAAAGTATCATAGCAATTACTGTGGTAACACCCACCTGGGTTGAGTCTGTAGAGTCCAGTTATCTCCAAGATCCCCATTGTCAAGACCTCTTACAGAAACTACTAATCAAGCCAGATGCAGAACAACACTACACTCTCGCAGCAGGAGTGTTAAGATATAAGGGCAGAATATACATTGGAAATAATGTGGAATTAAGACAACAACTAATAGAGTCACTCCATGCATCTGCAGTAGGGGGGCATTCAGGGATTGTAGCCAATTACCAACGAATAAAGAGAATCTTTTACTGGCCTGGCATGAAGAAAGATGTGGAAAAATTTATCACTGAATGTGCTGTTTGCCAAAGGGCCAAAATTGAACATTGCCATTACCCTGGACTGCTAGATCCATTACCCCTCCCGGACATGGCCTAGACACACCTCACTATGGATTTTATTGAAGGCCTGCCAAAATCCAACGGGAAGGAGGTAATACTTGTAGTAGTGGACAGATACACCAAATATGGCCACTTCATCCCCCTTCAACACCCTTACACCGTGCACACGGTTGCTCAAGCATTTATCGACAATGTATTCAAACTACATGGCCCTCCAATCAGTATTGTCACAGATCGAGATAGAATCTTCACAAGCAACATGTGGCAAGGAATTTTCAAAGCTATGAAAGTCAAATTGAGACTCAGCACTGCTTATCACCCTCAGAGTGATGGCCAGATCGAACGAGTGAATCAGTGTCTTGAGAATTATCTCCGGTGCATGGCATTTCAAGAACCAAAGAAGTGGTGCTCTTGGCTGCCACTAGCTGAGTGGTGGTATAACACAACCTACCACACAACTACCAAGTTTACACCCTTCCAAGCCCTCTATGGCTACCCACCCCCCTTGATAAGTGAAGTAGCCATACCAGGCCCTATTGACAGTGAAGCAAGGGATTTTCTAGCTGAAAAACAAGAAATACTATCCCAGCTCAAGACCAATCTGGCTCAAGCTCAAGGCAGGATGAAAAAGTATGCGGACATGAAACGACTTGAGAGGCACTTTGAAGTAGGAGACATGGTCTACCTACGTATGCAACCATACAGAATGGCTGCTTTTGGCCTCAGACAAGCAATCAAACTCACCACAAAGTTTTATGGACCATACAGAATTTTGGAAAGGATTGGTCATGTGGCTTATAAACTCCAACTGCCACGTAATATGGGCATTCACCCTGTTTTCCACGCCAGCCAACTCAAAAAGCACCTGCGCACCCATGCCATTCCCTCGGCAGGTCTATCACTTGTTGGACCTGATGGCAAAATCAAAACAGAACCTCTAGCAGTTCTAGAGACACGTTCCCTGCCGCGCAACGGGGTCCTTGTAACTCAGTGGCTAGTTGAATGGGAGAACCTCAAGCCTGACGAAGCAACTTGGGAGGACGTCAACTTCATGAAGCAAGTTTTTCCAGCATTTTTTGCAAGCACCATCAAAAGTTGGTTCCCTAACAAACACATTTGAGGACAAGTCTGATCTTCAGTGGGGAGTATTGTCAGCAACCTGCATCCTCTGATTCAACACCGTTGTAAGTTCAGTTATATGCAGTGTGTCGGTTCAGCCACAGTTATGATGATTCGACGGCTGAGATGGCGGAGCGAAATGGACGGTCGATGCAGCACCAAGCACTGCCTTTCTTCAGTCACTGCCGCTGTCCCTTTTCTTTTTTTACCTTTCTTTTCACCTCGCTTTCCAGCTCGGTGCTGGGCTATAAGGCGCCTGCGTGCGCATCACCGAGGGAATTCAATCATTGTATCCCCAAACTATCAAACCCTAGTTTATCTAGCTACTGCTGTAGAAATCCCAAATTCATAGCTGGGTCTCCGTGGTTGGGAGTTAAATTCAGTTCCAATTGTATTATTCTCCTGTTCTGTAACTCATATCAAACAATTAGTTGTTTTTTTTAAGGCTACAATCAGTTGTTGAAATCTCTAGAAAGACAAATATTTAGAAACGGAGAGAGGGAGTAGTAATTAACTCTTCACGGAATAATCTCAGAGTCCGTACCCTGTAGACCGACCGGATGGGGGCAGTCTCTCCTCCCTCCTGCCACGTGCTCCGGCGCGCCCCACGCCGCCCCGATCCGTCTCCCCCACCGTAACCAACCGCAGCGCCGCCCCGCCCCGCGACGACCGCACACGCGCGACGCGAGAGCACCCCGCACCCGGCAGTACGCAACAAGACAACAAGCCCACAAAAAATTGACAGCCCGATTCCAACCGAGCCCCCCGCAGCTGCCCCCCGAGCTTCGCCCCGTCCAGTAAAAAACTCCCCACCGTCGTCCAGCCGTTCGAATCGCCCGCCCCGCCCCCTCGGCGGGATCCGATGCTCTCCGGCGACCAGGGCCTCCCCGACGGCATCGGGATGGCGCGCCTGGCCTGGTCGCGCCTCCCCACCGCCGACGGTGCCGCGCCGTTGCCGGAGGGCCCCGCCGCCTCCGCCCCCGCGGCCGCGGCCCAGGACGAGCTCTTCGTCGGCGCCGTCGAGAGCCTCGACTACGAGGTCATCGAGAACTACGCCTACCGGGAGGAGCAGGTACGCCGCGCCGCACATTTCGCTGCCCCTCTTTGCCTCCCACCCTCGTGGTTTATCTGTGTTCGGTGACATGAGCTCTTGCTTGCAGGCCCAGCGGAGCAAGTTCTGGGTGCCCTACTACATCATGCTCAAGTGGTTCTTCGCCCTGCTCATCGGCGTGGGTGAGTGCCCTCCCCCATGACCTGTTTGTCCGGAATTTTGGCGTCCGTCAGAGACTAGAAAAAGCTTAATCTGGCGATTTCAGATGTGTGCGAGTAGGTTATGCATTGTTTGGTAGGAGGACCCTGTAACTGTTAAATCGGGTTGCGTCATGTGAACGAGCAAGCATTTTTATCATCCCAGGAAGCTAAGCACTAGGAATGCTGACCATATAGAAATCTTTTATATCAGTTATTACTGTAATAATTGCTCTATGTGATCCATATAGAAATCACTATGATTTACTACATCCCAACCCCTGAAATCCCCCAGTTAACTGATGAAACTCGGCAATGTTCCAAAAGATCAGCCATGTACAATGAATAAGCGTCTTCGAGGTTCTTGCAATCCATATAGAAATCACTATGATTTAAGTACATCCCAACCCCTGAAATCCCCCAGTTAACTGATGAAACTCGGCAATGTTCCAAAAGATCAGCCATGTACAATGAATAAGCGTCTTCGAGGTTCTTGCATAGTCTACTGGTTACGCCTTATATTGGCTGGTTAGCTGGTATTTAATGGCTAAAGGATGACCAAGTGAGTAGTGCAAGCTAGCATTGATCACAAGATGCCGAAGCAATATTTATGTTTAATGTTTAGAACAAGCTGGCAGCTACTGAACTGACCAGGTGCTATTGAGTGACTTGCACAACTGGTACCTATAACTGTTGTTTCTGAGTTTTATACTACTGGATTGTTTAGTCAGTTACTGTAAATTGTGAAATTTTACCTCCACCAGTTAAAAATCCCTCTCCTAGTTGATTCAATACAAATATTGTTTTCCTCGTTCATGGCCTTGTGTATCCGCAAACACTGCTATGCTGGAATTCCTATCCCAATTCGCTCCAAACTGGCTATTCCTTACAAGTATGATTTATTTGATACGAAAAATATGAAATCCTAACATAGTAGACCACACATCTTTCAGTGGAAACTGTTTTTATATTTTTATATTTTTTCCCTCTGCCCCTCTCTGTGCCCATTTTCCAGTTTTTTGCACAGAGTGGATTTTTGTTCTGTTATATGATGCAATCATCCTGTTTTCAGGTACCGGATTGGCTGCTATATTCATAAATTTGGCCGTTGAGAACTTCTCTGGATGGAAATTTACTTTGACTTTTGCTATAATACAACACTCATATTTTGTGGGGTTCTTGGTGTACATTCTTCTCAATCTAGCCCTCGTCTTCTCTTCTGTATACATAGTCACACAATTTGCACCAGCAGCTGCTGGATCTGGTATCCCGGAGATCAAAGGTTACTTAAATGGTAAGGTTAAACCACTTGAATTCCTGATATTGGTATTATGATAAGTTTGGGACATAATCTGGAATATTTATGTAGGAGTTGATACACATGGAATCCTACTTTTTAGGACATTAGTTGGGAAGGTGAGTTTACACTCCCGTCAGCTATTATGAATTTATGATATGTCATGCCATGCTCAAATGCTGCTGCTCTGAGTAATAGATTTTTGGGAGCATCGGATCAGTTGGAGGTGGATTGGCTCTAGGAAAAGAAGGTCCTCTTGTTCACACTGGAGCCTGCATTGCTTCTCTTCTTGGGCAAGTAGGTTATGTTGGTGATATAAATTTTGTTCCATTCAACATTTATCTCAGTTAAAAATTAAACTGTAGATATATGATTTTTTTTCTATCATGTTTGTAATTTGTCTTTTGATCAGCATAGACATAATGCAAAATATTCACTAGTGGTATCCCCTGTCCTGTAAAGGGGTCATAGACTCATAGGCCTGTGGATCAACCAGGAAGCCTTTTGTTTACATTCCAAAGAGTTGTCAGTTTCTCACCAGTGACCAGTGACCACCATCAATTTGGAAAACCCATGGAAACCCTCTCAAGAATTTTCAGTGTCATCATGATAAAATTAACAAAGATGGTTGTTATTACCTGTGACATAGTACTTGGCGTGATTTTGTAGTCTGATAGTGTGATATAATAATCAACAACCTCATCAAGTCATAAAGCATGCTACCATTGACGCTGTTTTTATAGGGAAATTAAAAGTGGTGATACAACATCTCATGAATATTTGAGATATAAGTAGTGATGTTTACTTGAGCGGATTGGGTACTGTGGATCCATTTATACTTGTAACTCTGTTATATTGACCAACAATTGTTTGTCCCCAAACCCAGTAAATAAGGACTTGCCAGCAGCTTCTATTTTTCTTGCTTTACTTCATTTCCATTTTGTAAGTAATTTATGATTATTCTGCGCACATAAATTTGCCAACTAATTACTCTGTGCATATACATAGGGTGGATCCGCGAAGTACCACTTGAATTCTAGATGGGTACAGATTTTTGAAAGCGATCGAGATCGGCGAGATCTTGTAAGTTATTTCGTTTCGCATGCAATGCCAATTTTTTTTACGTTTCCATCTCTTGATGTATGGCCTTTTTTTCCGTATTAACGTTCCAGCTGAACCGTTTTATTAGATTTAAAAATCTGTAGTGTGACTAGTGTCACTGCCTGCTATCTGCCAGTCAACAGAAAAAATGAGCATATCCTGGTTGCATGAGATATTTGGGGTATAGTATAGAATGTTGTATTGGCATTTGTTACATGTTAATACGAAATATGTATATGGCAACCGTGCGGCAGATTGCGAAACTGCCACACGCATCCAACGCCGTCAGTTCCCTCCCGATCTCCTTCCTTTCCCGCACGTCCTCCCCAATTTCTTTCCTTTCCCGCACTCCTCCCGATCTCCTTCCTTTCCCGCAACCCGCTCGTGCCTTCCCAATTTTCGTAATCGTCAATTATGGCCCCACACACCTTTCCGATTTTCGGCAAAAATAATGCTTGGACTAGGATTTGATCTCTGGTTTGCAGGTAATCAACAAAGGGAGCTAACCACCTCACCTATGACACTCATTGTTGAACAAGCTAAGGGAAATACTGTTTTTGACATGTTTTTGCCTTTAATATGTTAGCACTGAAAAACTTTTTGTTTCAAGCATCGTGGTAACTATGATCATTGGGAATAAATTTGTTGAACCCGCCCCCCCGGTAATTTCTGTAAATAGCACGATAACATTCATGCCATAGACGTGATAATTTAGATACAAACATCGTGGTAACTTTAACCATTGGGGAAGACAAAATGTGAAAAGATACCGATAATTTATGTGTAAATAGGTGGTAATATACGCAGCGAACATCTGATAACTGAGGTAGAAACACCATGGTAACTTTGACCGTAGGGATTTTTTTTTTTGAGAAGATACTCCGGTATCTTCTGTGTAAATAGCATGGTAGTATACCTCCCTCTCCTGGCATT